>NC_056728.1:1297473176-1297805676 GCF_019279795.1 Protopterus annectens | reverse complement strand
AGCTGTCTGTCAGGTGCCAGGATCCATCATATCACACATGCACTCAAGTCTCTCCACAACAGGTACTGTTATGACTCTGTCATAGTCCATCTTGGTGTGAACTACTTGAGACGTACCTCTCTGGACTGTATGAAGACAGACATGACTGAGCACTCAGACTATGTGTCTCCAGTAGGTATGTTCTTAGCTTTAAGCAGCATTTTACCTTCACCTAGAATGATTCCTCAATACAAACAGAAAATGATTGACTTCAATAATTGGCTTCATTTTTGGTGTAATTCTAAGGGGATCCCATATCTATCAGTCTGGGATAACATGATCGACAGACCTCGATGCATTGACAGAGATGGTCTTCATCTGCCACCCCTGGGATTTCAGCTACTGGCTAAGGCTCCTGCCACCCCCATAGTGCCCTTTTTAGGCAGTGTCACAAGGACAAAACTCCCAACGTAAAAATACCAACCATAAACAACCTCAAGGTCATGTTGCTAAACACTAGGAGTCTTAACATGAAACTGCACTCACTGGAAGCAGTCCTCACCCTGGAGGACATAGACATTTGTGCAGTCATGGAGACCTGGTTCAAGGCTGTGGAGAGCACCCCAGCCATGCTGGGTTACACATCCTTCCACACGTTCAAACCAAACTGAAGGCAAGAAAAGTAAAGCAGGCAGTGTATCAATATTCATCAAGGATAAATACACCTCCAGATTGGTCAAACAGTATGATGTCCTAGAGATACTTCAGATTCAATTAACTGTAGGTAGGACATCTATTCAAGTCATTTCCAGCTACAGAACCCCCTCCATGACTCAGGACACCCACTTTGCTTATTTAGATCAACTTGAGTCTATCAAGATACATCTTAACACCATAGTTTTGAGTGACTTTGACTAACCTAGCATTGACTGGGTAAATTACTCACCTGCCCAAAGATTCCTCAATCTTGTCAACTCTAATGCCCCTGGACAAGCTAGTTGACACCCCCACCAGGGGTGCCAACATCCTGGATCTGGTGCTTACAAATATGGAAGACCACTGTAGCTCCCCCACTGTGAGTTCATCCCTGGTGAGATCTGACCACAAATTAGTCTCGTTTGAAGTAGCTATCACAACTGACCCTTCCCTAGCAGTAACTAGACTAAAAAAACTTCTTCAAAGCAGATTATAACCTCTTACGGGATGGTATAAATAGCTTCATTGCAACCCTTCCCTCAGACAGAACTGGTAACTATGCCAAGCTCTACACCTGTGCTCTTATACAAGCACATGTATAACTGCATTGACTCGGCAGTACCTGTTATTAACAAAACAAGCTCTTCAAGGAAAAGCAAACCTGCCTGGTGGCCAAACACTATTAACAGGCTTTACAATAAAAGTAAGAAACTGCTGCCCAAGAGTAAGAAGGAGTGAGCTCTAAAATGGAGACACTCCCTCCTCAGCTTCAATAAGCAAATATGACTTCTTGTGAAGTCCTCCAAGGCAAACTACAAATCCAAGTTAGCTTCCTCAACCAAGGGCAACCATAAGGCGTTCTTTAGTTGCATCCATAACCGAAAAGGTAAGGCTCTGATTTGTGCCGAACTGGAAATTAATGGTAACACATACACTGAGCCACTGGACACAGCTAACCTACTAGCCAACAGGTTTAGTGAAAACTTCACTTCCCCGTCCCCACCACACGTACTTCATGACATCCCTACCACCTGTCCACTACCTTGTATCTCTAAAGAGCAGGTCATAAACTCCCTCTCTAAGTCCAAAAACACAGCATCAGTGAGACCTTATAAAATCCCAGGCTGCGTCATACAGGGGCTCAAACAAGAATTAGCATTGCCATTGGTTACTCTTTTCAATCACAGTCTAAGCCCCGGTTTCATCCCAGCTGAATGGAAAAGAGCCACCGTTATCCCCCTGCACCAAGGTGGTGCTTCTACTGACCCTGGGAATACATACCTATTAGCCTGCCTAGTCTTATCTGCAAGGCCATGGAGAGAATCATCACAGACCTTATCAGCAAAGATATAGGTAATCCCAAACACTGGATCTTACCCAGTTTGGAGATCAAGGGGAGATCATGCTTGTTAAACCTGGTGAACTTCTTTGAGACAGTCACAAGGGCCCTGGATGATGAGAAATCTGTGCATACAGCCTACCTAGACCTGGCCAAAGCATTTGGCACTGTCCCTCACCCAGTCATCATTGACAGCCTCTCCCAGCTAGACATAAACCCTTATATCATAATGTGGGTTGCGAACTGGCTCTCTGCTAGAACCCATACAGTCAAATAGGGAAATTCACCTCCAACAGCAGACACTTTGCCAGTGGTGTTCCACAGGGATCATTTCTGGGCTGAGATCTATATTGTTTGGAATCTATTTCTCTGAAGTACAAGCTAAAACCAAGGGAGTGTGGCTGACAAAGCTTGATGATGACTGCAAAGTGGGTGCTGTCATAGAATCTCCAAATGATGTCAACATCCTGCAAGAAGGTCTTACGCAAACAAATGATTGGTGCCAAAGTCATGGATTCAAACTCAGTGCAAAAAATATATCATCCCTTTCGGCAAGAGCGATGTTTCTGCAAATTACCACATCAATGGGAATACCCTTAGTATGCACTCAGTGGTGAGAGATCCGGGCACTCAGGCTGACAGTAACCTTGCCTTTGATCACCATGTCTCCAGAGTGGTAAGAAAGGCATTCTATATGACTCATCTCATAAGTAAGGGCATTGTCTTGAGAAAATATGAAGTTATCACCTCCCTGTATTCTTCACTCATTAGGCCAATAATTGAGTACAAGGTCCCTTTTGGGGTGTACCTTTCAAAGCACCTGCAGCAACTGGAGAGACCACAAAGGTTCTTCACAAAGAAAATTCAAGGTCTTCAGCAGGTATCCTATGTGGATCGATTGAAATCAATGTCACTTTATTCTGTTTCATACAGACTACTTAGAGGTGATCTCTGCCTTGCATATAAGGTGATATCTGACCCCACTTTACTGGAAATGCTGCACATCCGCAAGTCAAACGGCACATGGGTTACTCACTCTAAAGACTTAAACCTGGTATGTGACATCAATAGAACCTGCTGGAGGGACAGATTTGTCTCCCAGAGGTTACCACACCTTTGGAATAGACTCCCACTTCACATCAAACAGAGCACCTCATTGACCCTCTTGAAACACAGTCTGGACGACTGGATGGGTAACTGTAAATTCACCCTGGGGGTTCCACCTGTGACCCTCTTGGACAGGGGCAATAGGTGCTGATCATAGTAACAAGGATACAATTTGGCTAGGCTTTTAACGGCCCTCAGGCCATTAGCCTAATAACTTTCTATGATCCTATTTGTGATCCTTTGGTTTTTTATGCATTTGCTTTCATAGGTTCATAGGTAGATACTAGGCTATCTGCCCTAGGGCATTTATAAGCCTAGCCAGAGTGTATTTGGCTTCCGCCTCCCTATTAGATTAGCCTACTATTCCTCTGTAAAGTAGGTCACAGAAGGTACCCTCTAAGATTAGTTTACTGTGCCTCTGTCTGGCAGGGACACAGAAGAGATCCCAGGGGTGAATTTGCGATTTCCCATCCACGTGTCCAGATTTCGCTTGAAGAGGGTCAGCGAGGGGCTATGTCTAACATGAATTGGGATTCTATTCCAGAGTGAGGGGAGCCTCTGGGAAATGAATCTGTCCCTCCAGCATGTCCTATTTATTTTTGTGTTGAGGTTTAAGTCCCTGGAGCATGTAGCTCTAAGGGACTTGGATTTTTTTGAGGTGGAGCATGTCCATTAATTCTGGGTTTGATATGGCTTTGTACGTCAGGCACAGATTGCCTCTGAATAGGCGGTAAGCAACTGAGTAGAGCTGGAGTTTCTTTAGTCGAGCTGCATAGGACATTGTTTGTAGCCCATGATCCTCTTGGTGAGGTACTTTTGGGGTCTCTCCAGTTGCTGCAGGTGTCGGGTAAGGTACATCCCAAAAGGGGCACTGTATTCAATTATGGGCCTGATGAGTGACAAGTAGGGGGGCACAATGACCTCTCTTGATCTAGATGCGAACCCTTTCGTGATAAGGTGGGCTATATAGAAGGTCTTTCTAACCACTTTGGCAATGTGATTATCAAAGGAGAGATTACTATCTACGTTGGTCCCCAAATCTCTAATTACTTCTTCTGTACTTAATGGATTACCACCTATGTGGTAATTTGTGGGCACCTTGTTTTTCCCAGAGGGGATGACTATGCACTTTTTAGCATTTAGCTTGAGGCCGTGGCTCTGGCACCAAGCATCCATCTCTGTGAGACCCTTTTGGAGGATGCTTGTGTCAGCTGGAGATTCGATTATGGCCCCCAGTTTGCAGTCATCTGCGAACTTTGTCAGCCATAATCCCCCTGTGTTAGCCTGAACCTCAGAGAAGTATATACCGAACAAGAGAGGTCCCAGAACTGAGCCCTGTGGGACGCCACTTGTAACTGGTTTGGATTCGGACATGGCACCTGCGATTCTGACCATGTGGGTTCTATCCCTGAGCCAGTTTGCAATCCATCTTGTGATATAGGGGTTGATATTTATGCTGGTAAGCTTATTTATGATGCCCGAATGGGGTATTGTGTCGAAGGCTTTTGCGAGGTCCAGGTAGGCTGTGTGGACTACCTTGCCCTCATCTATGGCTTTGGTAACCGTTTCAAAGAAATCAACTAGGTTTAAGAGGCAAGATCTGCCCTTAACAAAGCCGAATTGGGTAGGGTTCAGTGTCTGGAGGCTCCCAATGTCTTTGTTTATGAGTTCCATGATAATATGCTCCATAGCTTTACAGACCAGACTAGTCAGGCTTATGGGGCAATAGTTCTCGGGGTCCGTTGTGGCACCACAATTGTGGAGTGGGACCACTGTAGCTGTACGCCATTCTTTGGGTACATATCCTGTAGTAAGGCTAAGTTTGAACAGTGACTTAATGTGAGAGTTCAGTTCTTCTTGGAGCTCGTGTAAGACAGCCTGGGACACCATCCAGTCCCATAGATGCTGTGTTTTTTGCTTTGGAGAGGGCGGCTTTCACCTGTGCATCTGTGATGTCAGGGAGGTTACATTCAGTTGGGATAGGCATTTGCTCCTTTGGGGGGGAAGGGGGGGAGAAGTTTGCGCTGAATCTGCCAGCCAGGATGTTGGCTATGTCTGTAGGTTCGGTATATTTTGTACTGTTATGCAATAATTCACAGCATATCTGGGAGTTTCCACCCATATTCCTGACATAACTAAAGAAGCCTTGTGATTATCTTTAGTGTCTAGGGCAATTTTTCTTTTGAAACTGGCCTTTGATGATTTTATGAGTGATCGAAGTTTCTTGCTAATACTGATCAGAGATGCCTTCCCTTTTTGGGATTTTGCTCTGTCATGTAGTAGCTTCCTCCTTCTGTGGTATAGCTTATTTATGTCCGGGGTCCACCAGACAGGTCTCCTGTTTTTGGAGGAGTGAGTCTTGGTTTTATTTGGGATAGCATGATCCATGCATTCCTGCAGGTGCTCATAGAATGCATTTGTAAAGGATTCTGTGGATTGGGCTGTATTATCCTCTGGCCCAGGGGCTTTGAAGGATTCCACCTCAGTCTTGAGAAGTGCAAAGTTGGCTTTTGAATAATTCTTTACTATGATTTCCTTGGCTGGGGGTGGGGACGGGATATTGATGTCCAGGGAAATTTGTTTATGGTCTGATCTTACCAATGAGGGGTTTACCTCTGGTGTGGAACATAGAGTCCCCATCTTGGTGATTACCAGGTCCAATATGTTGTTTCCTCTTGTGGGAGTGGTGACCAGTTGTTCCATTGCGTTAGAGTTTATAAATTCAAGGAACCGTTGGGCGAGGGTGTTTGGGCTTGAGTAGTTTTCCCAGTCAATGTTTGGGTAGTTGAAGTCACCAAATAACATAGTGTTTTGAGAGATCTTCATATTCTCCAGTGTTCTCAGGAATGCCAAGTGGGGTTCCTGTAATAGGGAGGGTGTTCTATAGCAGGCTACAAACTGAAAGGCAGTTTTGCCCGCTGTTAGTTAGACATAGATAGTTTCCGATGCCTTGTGCAGTGCCACTAACCTGGAGCTGTAGGTATCTTTGATGAATATAGATACTACCCCTCTTTTTGTGCTTCGGTCCGAGTTTTGGGGCTGAAACGCATGGTATGAGTTATAACCTGGTAGTGCTGGGGTGCTCTCAGGAGCCTTGAACCAGGTTTCTGTTACTGCACAGACATCGATTTTCTCCATACTGTGGAGAGCCTCGAGTGCGTGCATCTTGAGGTTTAGACTTCTGGCATTGAGTAGCATTACCTTTAGTTTTTTTATCCTTGGGTTGTCTTCCTTTGTTGTAGAATGAATGGTTAAGATGTTGTGGCCCACCTTTAGTGTGTCATTATGTAATTTTATAAATACACAGATACACACACACACACACACACACATATATATATATATATATATATATATATATATATATATATATGTATGTATATATATGTATGTATATATATGTATCAATAATCCATAATCAAAGTAAGTCACTGTAAAATTCCACTAGCACACTCTCCAGATCTACTTAGTTAAAAACATAGGGTACTGCTATTCAGTCAGTGGAGAGAGACCTGAAAACTGGAGAGACAGTTTGATACCATAATACAGAGAAAAGGTGTTCTGTTGAAAAAACAAAAAGATAGAAACTTCAGTAGAAAAACACAATCACATTAGTATTGTGGCTTCACCCTTTTATATGCAGGAATCTAGAAAAACGATACTAGCTTTTTAGAATGATATAGGAAAATTAGCATTGCATAGACAATCATGATCAGAAACCTTTTTTTTTCATTGTCTTACAAATGGTATCCGTTAATGCCTGGAAAAGGACACCGGGCAAATTCAAGATGTACTCATTTTCCCCTGCTGCAGATCTGCTTATAAATATCCTTAGGAAACCATTAACATTGTCACTCAGCTGGATGGAAGAAAGGCTATGGAAATTCAACAAAGATGAGAATATTTGACAAAACTTGGAGTCACTATATTTCTAATTCAGTTATTATTTTTTGGGACATAGTCATGGGAAACCATGAGCAGAGAGTATGAAATATTAAGCTGTCAATGCTTCAAAAGGATTGTTACAGTACTTTGCATTGATAAGGAAGAGTGCCTTTAAAGTTTAAAAAAAGTTTGTTAGACCATATGGAGCAACATTATGTAACAAGATGCCCTGGGATTCAGAAAGGCTTACCATGATGGGGAAGCCTTAACTTAGAAGGTTTCTGCATTGTGGAAAGACTTTCCAATTCATAGATTGGTCTCCAACTATAGTTTTTCCCCTTGTAGGGATCTTGCTGGAGAAGCCGCATGTAAATATGGAAGTCTGGAGGAGTGTCTAATGCTAATTAATCATTTGACCTCCCGAGAAATGTCTGCGGATCCCAGTTAACTTCGCAGAGCAATTTCTACTGAGTTAATGTTTTACTCTAGGAGGAAAAAGTGAACATTGCCTTTTAACAGCATTCACTCAGTCCTATAGGAGTAGTTGCAGCACAAGCAGTGGAGCTGTGTGTGTGTGTGTGTGTGTGTGTGTGTGTGTGTGTGCGTGTGTGTGCGTGTGTGTGCGTGTGTGCGTGTGCGTGTGCGTGTGTGTGTGCGTGTGCATGTGTGTGCATGCATGTGCATGTGTGTGTGTATGTGTTTGTGTGCGTGCAGGTGTCTGAATGTGGGGGGGTGTATGGGCAGGGGATGCCTGTGCTACCACAATGCTGGGGTGGAAGGGAGAATACTAGGGTGGTCAGGTCTGACAGAGCAGTGTTCAATTCAGGGACATCATAGTGAGCCAGTAATGAGGTGTTTCTCTGTGCAGCTTTACCATCTCTGTGAATCAGAGATTCTCTCTCTCTGTCTTGCTAATGGACTAATTAATGTGTATTGGCCAATTAATGTGGGCAGAGAGGATGTCTCTGAATCGTAGCTATGACTGATAGTATTTAAGGTTTCAGGTGAATTTTCCATGGCCTGTTTGGGCTTGTTTATAATGAACAGCTTATCTGTATCATTTCTGAAAGAAAGACACCTCTAATAAGAATGGATTTATCATTGAGGCTTGATGGATTTTTAGTGGAAAATTGAAAATTAGAAAATATATAATATATTTTAAAAAGTTCTAGAATTGTGTGCAAGAAAGCCCACACAGTTCTATAACTTTATTTTTAAATAAACTGCTTCCAGTGCTTGTTTTTCAGCAACCCTCCCTCTAAATCTTAATTATGTACCCCCTCCCCCCATATTAAATTGGCCTTTTTCAGTCTTGTCACAAATAATCTGTATGTGCCCACGCAGCTCACAGCTTGAACTTCTGGCAAAGGCTCTTAAGTATTGCAGTTCCTGGTGTGATGGCCCCAAGTTTTATGATATACTTTTAGTTTATAGTTTAAATTCATCTTTTCTGATTACAAGCATTTAATACTGAAGTCATCTCAGTGTGAGTTATGCAACAATTCTGGATCACCTAGCTTACAGTTTTACTTTAAGGAGCAAAGTACTAGCACACATTTAGCATTTGTTAGAAGTGTGTGAAAAACAATGCATATTAATGCTTTAGAGACCACGGATCCTTAAGATTGTGTTTATTACTCTGACAGTACTGTATATGTACTTTAGAAGAAGTCAAATGTTGTAGCAGTCTGTTCCACCTCTTTCTATTTCTGAGAGTAGCAATTTACCCCAGTCAGACCCAGCTCCCACACATTTTATAAAAATATCAGTGTGGGTGTGCATCTCAGACATGAATGGAGTTCAGTCAAAACATGCATTTTTATGTACCTAACATGGTTTGTCAAAATGGACTAATACTTCCTTATAAATAAAGTAGGCAGAAACCATGAATAACCTGTGCAGGACTGTCAGTAACTGCTACCGTGTCTGTAATTTGTGGAAGTTTGTCTTTAACTCCAAAAATTGCAGCAGCTACTGAGAGCTACTGAGAACTAATCGCCATACAGCCGACATTTATGTAGCCCTAAAGAAGAACTTTTCATTAAGGTTCATTATTTATGGTCAGCCACAGATACACGCAAATACTTAATTTCGCCATTGAAATTGAATAAAACATGCAGTCTGTATGATAAAGCCTTTGTGTCAGTTTGCCAGTGTGCATCACTGAACTGGACATTAGGTTCAGGCTGCACAGTTAATGCAGGGCATATCAGATGGCAGAATAGCTCTTGCATTTTGAATACTGAATTAGATAACTTCCTGACATTGGATACATACTTCTTGTGTACTTATGTTCATCGCATGGGAGAGTTAGAGGTCCTTAAAAGTATATTGATAACTAGAGTCACTCTTAAGAGCTGTAACTTGTACTGAATGTCATTTTAACGTACCTACCTCTACTAGAATTCTACCAGAACAATATTACCAATGGGCTTCTCAATTATATATATTTCTTGCTCGCCTTTTGTAAAAATGACAAGAGAAACTCAGCAAATTTAGTCTTCATTTGTATAGAACCTCATGTAATGAAGACCCATAGGATATATGCAGATTTCCCCCTTAAGGACATAACAGTTTTTCAGGTACATGGCTTTTAAATGCCCACAACCTTTTACCCTTAGTTTTTAAGTCTTTACTGTTGCATTAAGGTTTGTAAAGCCAAACTCCAATAGCTGAAGATGTCATGTTTTGTCCTTTTTCTGAGCCCATCATTACAACATAAGTGGATTCTATGGCCATACTTTAGAAACTCAGAGCTTAAAACAAGCCTGATCTCCATAACATTAGTGTGACTGTAAAATATCCCATATAGCAACCAAAATAAAGGGTACAAATGTCACAGAGACAAGCCATTTAGTAAACACTATAAGAAAGTCTCTGCAAAGCTAGAATCTTCACAATGCAGTGCCTTAAACACTCCAGTAGCTGTCCATACTTTAGAGTGTGAAACATTATTATCCATTAGGCTTGTTTTATTCAGATACCATGCCGATCTAGTTATCAATATCATTTAAGAACCTCTAGTTGTTCCTTTTGAAGACTGTAAGTAGACAAGAAGGCTATATCCAATGTCAGCCCGTTATCCATGGTATAAAGCAATGGACCCTGACTGTGACCCGGATGACCTGAGTTTGTATAAAGTCTTGGGCACTGGAGGAGCCATTTGGTTGGGGGGTGGAAATGACAGCTTATGACTTACCCATCCAAGGGGTAAGGGGGGTGTTCTGGTCTGCTACAACATCAGAGCCTGTTGGAGGAAAAAAGAATGATGTACAGAGTTTAGACCAGAGAGGTGCACTTGGCTGCTGCTAGGCTGCTTCAGGAGCTGTCCTTGGAGGAAGTGTAACTTTCTTTTGAAAGACTGTATGGAAACATACTTATCCTACCAGGGGAAGAGGGACATTGCAGAACCTTTGTATAAGCAAGCATACATGTCATCCACCAAGGGGCAGGGGTGTTAGGACAGAATAAAAAATCACACTGATGGCTGCCTAAATGATAACCCTCTTGATCATTCCTTATCTCAGCTGGAGGGGGAAAAAAAGGTCTAATTTAACTATCCAAAAGGGGGCTGATGATGAGCTGGCTGTAAGGGATAAATAGAAAAAGAAATAAAAAACAGAGCAGGCAGGCTGCAAGCATGCATGCTCCCCTACTTATTAGACTTAAGGTACAGTAATTTCCAACAGCTCCAAAAAGTGGGGGAGACACAGAGAAAACAAACCAATCACCAAAAATTCTGCCCATTCAGGAATCATGGACATCGGGGTACAAGATTCATAGGTTTGTAGTAGGTTATTGACCACCAGAGTCTGTCCAAGCCAAGCTGTGCAGCCCAACCAGGTTTTGTGGTCGAGTACATTGAATGCCTGTATGGCTATATGGTGGGGTATATTAGTAATGAGGTAGCTAAGTGGTATTTGTGTGCGTGTGTGTGTGTGTGTGTGTGTGTGTGTGTGTGTGTGTGTGTGTGTGTGTGTGTGGGTGTGTGCGTGTGCGTGTGTGTGTGTGTCTTAGTTAGTTAGTGATAATTCAACTTACTGTTGGCCTCTGTCCATCAGAGACATGGGGGTCAGACCAGGGGTGAATTTACAATTTTCCATCAAATGAACAAGGTTTTTCTTGAAAAGAGACAGGAATGAACTCTACATCACGTGGATGGGGACCCAGTTATGTGATATGTGTAGGACAGGGTATTCATACCTTGGATTCTCCTGGGGAGAAACCTTTGAGTGAATTCCAACTGTTGCAGGAACTTGGGTGGGTACATGTCAAAGGGGGCACTGTATTTGATGTTGGGTCTGATAAGGACTGAGTAGAGTGGTACTATAACTTTCATGGACTTAGATGCCATGCACCTGCTTATGAGTTGGGTGACATATAATGATTTTCTTACTATCTTGGCTGCATGTTGGTCGAAGGCCAAATTACTATCAACATATGTTCCAAAATGCCTAACTACCAGGTCAACTCATAGGGGCGTTTTATCAATGGAGTAATTAGCTTGGGTGGGCAACTTCCAAAGGGCACTATAATGTATTTCTTCATACTGAGTTTTAATACATGGCTCTGGCACCAATCATTTGTTTGCAGCAGACTCTGCTATAGGATGTTGGGGAATCTATGATAGCTTCCAGTTTACAGTCATCTGTGACCTTGGTGAGCCACAGGCCTTTGACATTAGCCTTGACTTCTGACAAATAGATGCCAAACAGGAGCAGGCCCAATACAGTGCCCTGGGGTGCTCACCTGGTCACTGGTCCACCCTTGAGGAGAGTGATGAATGTTATGGCCCTGCATTCACTTGGTATGTAACCTGTTTTGAGGCTGTATTTGAACAGTGCCTGTAGTGGTTCTGCTAAGCCATATTTGAGGCTATTTAGGAGGCAACTGGGGATATTGATGGGGCCCATTGAAGCCATGTCTTTGGCCTTAGCAAGCACTGCCAGGACCTGTTCCCTGCTCACAGCTTGGGAGGGAGATATGCTGCAAGTTATTTCACGGGGGGGGGGGGCGGGAGTTAGAGTTAATTTTATCAGCTAGAAGATTTGCTATGTTACCCTGGTCAGTGAAGGTTGTGCCATTTACCACCAGTTCTTCACACTGCTGTGAGCTACCTTTAAGGTTCTTGACATAGCTGAAGAAGGCTTTGTGATTGTCCTTATTCTGAGAGACTATCCTGAACTCATAATTGGCCTTGTTGGACCTTATTAGACCTCTTAGTTTCTTGTTTAGTTTAAACAAAGTTTATCTTGTCTCCTATAGAGCAGTTCTTCCAGAATGAGACTAAAAGGTGGAGTGCACCTTTTAAGGTACATATAAAAGTATTATTTGCCTCCTCTGTGAGGGATATTGGGGGCATAGTTCCAATGGAAAATACATTGATCTGATGTTGTTAATCTTTGTTCATTCCCTACTGATGGGTTATCGGTTCCATTCTTGGAAGTGAGCTGGCCTTATACCAAGCTCGTGTCAGCCAAAAAAATCTCAAGCTAAGATCATACCCAGAATGCTCTGCTCCCTGTTACCTCAGATCTTGTTTGCCGCATTGCTGTACAGCCATGTCAAGCCACTCTCTCTCAGCTAAGTGAATAATATTTGAAAGTTTCTATATTGTTAGTGCTTTAAAGGTTTTCAATCAGTTACTATTTCTATACTCCTACCCTATCGTATCTTTAAGACTCTCTCCCTATAGTTTCTTTCCCTTTTCTTACCTTTGAGGTAATTCTTCATTACCATCATCGGTAATCCTTCCTTTCTCTCTTCTTACCCTTTTGGGTAGTCTTCTTAACTCTTTGGTACTGTCGTTTTTCTCCACATCATTATGTTGGACAAGAAAAGTAGTGTTGGTTTCAAACAGTGTAAGGATTGCGGATGTGAGTAATCACTTTTCGATGGGCATGACTTATGCGTCTATTGCTTGAATGTCTCCCACCTTTCTGTGGATCCCTCATGGGATTTGTAGAAATTTTTTGACCAGGACTCTCAGTGAAAGAAAGAACAAGTTAATCTTGAAAGGCCTCCTTAAAACTCCTTTCTGTGACGCTATCTCTGGGTCGGAGGGCTCACCCCCTCCTGCTAAATCCCATAAGAGGCATTCTTCCTCTTCCTCCTCGAGGTCACTCACTTCATCTCCCTCTGGAGATCACAGGGAGTCGACTGATAAGAAGGTTAAAATTTCCAGTCTGGCGCTGCCACCTGTGACCCTTTCGGATCCAGGCTCGGCACCTCCCCAGTTGATTCTTGCTCCACCGGCACCGAAGTTCCCGGTGCAGACACTTACGGCTCCGACAGTTTTGTGGCAGCCTTTACCGGTACCGCCTCTGCAGGTACAGTCTCCTTCGGCACCATTAGTGCAATCTCCTTCAGCCCCGCGTTTGACAATACTATCCTTTATGGTGCAGACACCTTTGGCACTGACATGTTCTTCAGTGCAGTCCCTTTCAGCATCATCATTACTACCAGTGTAGACACCTTCCTTGATGGCACCATACACATCGGTGCAGACACCTTCGAATTCTATGACGCTACCTTTGTTGGTGCAGATTACCTCAACATCATTCTCCTCAGTGCAGACACCCTCAGTTCCGGGCTCTGCATCACTCGAACCAGCAAGGACCAAGTACTCTCCTTCTTTGGATCCGTTTGTTAGTAGCCAATACAGCCCTTTTCTAGAAAGGCCAAAATCACCTTCAGGTTTCTCTATGAGGTCGACCAGGAGCCTCTCCGAACAAGATGTGTTGCGGCATGTTTACCAGTTGCTTGTGGCCAGGGGTCTCTCTCAACCATCTAAAGCTATGTTCTCTCCTTCAGGTGAACGTATTTCTCCACAGACTCCAATGTACACTCCTCCTTCGACTTCCATGCAAGCATTGAAGCCCCTTCCTCTGATAGCAGCTTCCCTACCTCCGACCCCAATAGTGGACCTCATTTTGGAGCTGGAGTCATCCTTGTGGTCCTCGGTGCACTGGACATCGGGCTCTTCTCAGGCTAGTGGTTGTGTCATGG
The DNA here is from genome assembly GCF_019279795.1 of Protopterus annectens. NCBI lineage: Eukaryota > Metazoa > Chordata > Ceratodontiformes > Protopteridae > Protopterus > Protopterus annectens. Next base: position 1,297,791,662 of record NC_056728.1, on the reverse strand, counting down.
GGGAGGGCATTCTTGGTTCCACACCAATTTTTTTCTATGGCACCCTCCAGGAATCCTCCCTCCCTCACGCTACACAGCCCTCTTGAGACTCCTGGTCTGGGGTTCGGCTCATCAAAGCGGGGTGTGACCCCAGTTCCAAGGTTGTCGTGCTCGGTTCCAGGCTCCCATTCCCACTTTGGGCGGTCTGGCCTTCCAGGCCATTGACAGGGTACTTGCCTCTGCTGACAAACCCCCCATGTTGGAGTCCTCTTCCCCCTCTGTGCCGCAACTATCACAAGCCACAATCACCGGACACTGGGCACAAGGGCCTCAGGTTTCTCCCCCTCAGGGGACTCCCTCTTTGCAATCTTCCCCAGAACTCCCCACTGAGGAAGTACCTTGCAAGGTTTCATGCAAAAGGAAGCACATGGACTCCACTGAGGAGTCTTTGACCAAAGATATGGACTTTGATGATAGGGAAGGGTCTCCATGATCACCCTCTGATGAGGTGTCCTTTGGTTACATCCTCGAGATCCTAAGACAGAGGTGTGACTGGAAGTCCTTCAATCCTTCCTCAGAGGAATCCTTATTCCTGCAGGCCTTTCCTGCCCAGCCCCCTACCTCCTGGGTTACCCCGCCGGCCTATGAGTTTGTCCAGCTCATTGTCCAGCATGCATGGAAGGCTTCTGACACCCTGGAAGCTATACCGCGGAGTCCTGACAAGATCTTATCTCTCCCAGCTGAGCATCCCCATTGGTCTAAAGGTCTTCCAGTAGATGCCATGGTGGTGGCGGTTACAACCAAGAAAGATTTGGCAGAACAGAGCCAGACTGTCCATCCACCCAACAAGGAGTCCTGGGTGATAGACAGACTCAGGAAGCATGTGTTTGCTTCATCGACCTTCGCCGTAAGGTCCTTGAACTATTTGGCACACTTTATAAGGCTCCAGAGGGATCTTATCAACCAACGCTCTGAAACCTTGGCAGGAGCTGTTTCTGATGAGGTCCATGACAATGTAGCTTCTCAGATAGCGACCCTAAAATCCATATCCAATTCTTCCATGCATCTTATTTCACATGCAATGGAAGGAGCAGCTAGAGCGGCAGGTGCAGGTATAGTCATGAGACGACATGCCTGGATGCGCCTTTGTGACTTTGCGGACTCCTTTAAGGCTTCCTTTATGAATGCCCCCATTGAGGCTGATTCATTGTTTGGCCCTAAAGTTAAAGATACGCTGGCAACGTGTGAACAAGATGGCAAGACCCTATCTGCCATTGGTGTCAGACACTCCACTCCTCAACAATTCTACTCCAGAAATCAGAGGAGCGGGAAGATGTGGCACAGAAAATCACAGGGCTCTTTCCGTGATGCACATGCCGAGGCAGTGGGGGAAACTCCAATGGAAGACGCCCCTTTCAGGGTAGAGGAGGTCCTCAAAACCGGGTTTCCAGAGATTGTTTCTCTGGCCAACCCTATCAGCGCTCCTGAAGGGTTGCCTGACTGCTCACCTCTGGAAGTGGTTGGGGGTCATTTTTCCTTGTACCCAACTGCCTGGCGAAACATAACCACCGATTCTTGGGTACAATGGATAATATCCAGAGGCTATCGCATCCCCTTCCATCTCTGTCCAACCTCATCCAGAGACTTACCTGATGTTCCACCCAGTCAAAGGGAAACATCAGCACATGAAATCCAAAAGCTGCTACAAAAAGAGTCATCCAAACGGTTCCCCAGACCAGATAGGATCCGGTTTTTACTCAAAGTTCTTTTTGGTGCCAAAAAAGACAGGGGACTGGAGTCTGATTCTGGATCTCGACACACTGAACAAATTTGTAAAAACAGAGAAATTCCAGATGGTCACGGTTCAGTCTATCTTTCCTCTTCTGGATGAAGATGATTGGATGTGCTCTGTTGATCTTCAAAATGCAAATTACCATATAAAAATGGACAAGCGCTCAAGAAGATACCTCCACTTCTGCATAGAAGCCAGTCATTACTAATTTTGAGCACTGCCCTTTGGTCTCTCTACAGCCCCCAGAGTGTTCACCAAATGCATGGCAGTGGTCATCGCTCACCTGCGACTTTAAGGATTCCAGGCGTTTCCATACCTAGATGACTAACTCCTCACCACCCCCACTAAGCGTCTACTGGAAGAAGCCCTAGACTACACTCTTCTCACAACACAACACCTGGGAATTACTATAAACTGGGAGAAGTCCAACACAATCCCAGTACAGTCTTTAGAATTAATTGGGGTACTGTTGGACACGAGGAATTGCACAGCATTTCTTTCGGATCACAGACTTCAGAGAATAAGACAACAGGTTCAGCCACTGCTCTGTCACCACAAATCTTCTTCTCGGTCCATACTCCAACTCTTGGGGTCAATGGCAGCCTCGATCACCATTGTTCCTCTGGCCAGATTCCACATGAGACTTCTCCAGTGGTTGCTCCTCACTCAGTGGTACTCTCTACAACACCCTTTGTCTTTTCAGTTAAGTGTAACTAGAGATGCAGGCAAGATTTGCTCTGGTGGACATCTCGAAACCCCAACAATGGTCTTGCCCCTTCAGCCCCCATCAACTGAAACCCACGGTGACCACGGATGCCTCCCTGATGGGGTGGGGGATTATGTCAGCGAAGCTCAATCCAAGGCACCTGGTCGGAGACAGATGCCCTTTTGCATATCAATGTCCTGGAACGGAGGGCGATGCTACTAGCGTTGCAAGCATTCCATTCCATCCTTCCATCAGGGATTATTGCAATCCAATCAGACAACATGTCAGTGGTCTGGTACATCAATAAGCAAGGGAGCACCACATCTTACCCATTATGCCGAGAGGCCTTGAGAATATGGCAGTGGGTGACAGCTTCCAACCATGTTCTAATTGCAATACATTCCAAGGAGCTTCAACATGATAGCAGACAAGTTGAGCAGGTGCATTCTACAACCTCACGAGTGATCCCTCAACCCTGTGATAGCGGCAAAACTTTTCAACCACTGGGGCCAGCCTTGCTGTGACCTGTTCGCCTCCCCAACCAACTACAAGTGCAGCAACTATTTTGCCCTGATCCTCCCTTGGGGACAGTCACCAAGAGATGCTGTATTCCTTGCTTGGCCTTTGGGTCTTCTTTATGCTTATCCTCCTCTCCCCCTCATCTCCCAATTACTGAAGAAAGCACTGCAGTTGAAAAGCAAAGTGATCCTTATTACTCCATATTGGCCTCGACAAGTCTGGTTCCCCTTCCTCTGGCCTCACCTGCTAGATCGACCATGGATCCTCAATCCATCCCCAGTGTTAATCTCCCATCTGCAGTGTTTGACTCACCCCAGTCTAACAACCCTGAAGCTGACAGCTTGGTTTCTCCACTTCCTATGATTGCCAGGCAAGATAACCTCTCATCCCTGGTGTGCAATATTCTTAGCGCATCTCATAAATTGTCCACCAGACTAATCTAGCTCAGTAAATGGAAAAGGTTTTCATTATGGGCAGATAATAAACAATTAGACCCCTTGTCAGCCCCAGTTTTGGTGGTTTTAGATTACTTATCACATCTTTTCCAATCGCAGGTGTCAGCCTCTACTATTCATGTTCACTTAGCTGCCATTTCAGATTTCCACATTGGTTTTCAGGATACTTCACTCATGTCACATAGACTCTGTAAGACTTTCTTGAAGGGTGTTCTTTATCTGAAACCTCCCTTTAGTGAACTAGTACAACCTTGGGATTTGACCTTGGTTCTACAAGCCCTAACAGCTCCCCACTTTGAACCTGCATCCTCATGTGATTTAAAGTACCTCTCTTGGAAAACTTTGTTTCTGGTGGCAATCACATCGGCCAGACGCTTGTCAGAACTTCAAGCCTTATGCATCAGATGTCCCTACCTTATCTTCCATAAGGATACAGTATTACTGAGAACTAATTCCTCCTTTTTACCAAAAGTGGTGTCAAAGCAGTCTATCAACCAGTGTATTGACCTCTCAGTATTTTTTCCTAACCACTCTAACAAGGGAGAGTATTGCCTGCACTCCCTGGATGTTCATAGGCAGATACGGTTTTTATCTGGACAGAACAAAATCTACCCGTAGATCAGACCAACTATTTCTGGCTTTTTCTGGACCAAGACTAGGTCATCCTGTCTCAAAAGTTACATTGGCTTCATGGTTGAGAAATTGCATTACCTTTATCTACAACAAAAACAATGTCACCTTGCCTCACAGAGTGAAAGCACATTCTACAAGGTCTATGACAACTTCAGCAGCTTTCCATGCTAAGGCTTCCCTCAATGATATTTGCTCAGCTGTGACTTGGGCCAAACCTCATACTTTTATCCTTCATTACAAGCTGGATTTGACCTCCAGAGGTAGAGCTTCTTTTGTCTCCATGGTGCTCAGGAATGTCCTTCCATGAGGGTCACCCAGGGTTACAGGTAGCTGGGGACTCTGTCCCATCCGTAAGGAATGAATGAAGATTAACAACATCAGATAAAGAAGTTATGTCTTACCATAATGTTCCATCTGGGTTGTTGATCTTCGTACATTCATTACTCCCCACCCTCCGTCCCCCTCCGGAGGTTCCTGGTTGATCTCATATACTCCTTTATTGTAGATTTGTTATGACCAGAGGTAGCCTCTACTTTTGCCTATCAACTTGCAAACTCAATCTGAGGTAACAGGGAGCAGAGCATTCTGGGTAGGATCTTAGGTTGAGAGTTTTTGGCTGATGCGAGCTTGGTATAAAACTGGCTCGGTTCCGAGGATGGAACCGATAACCCATCAGTAATGAATGAATGAAGATCAACAACACAGATGGAACGTTATGGTAAGGCATAACTTATTTTCTGTGTAGTTTGCTAGGTAGTGGTTCTTTTAGTGAAATACAGCTTTCAGAACACTCTGATCAGTTAACTGTATTTTGATGAATTATAGCTCATTGGAGCATACTTAATATTTCCTAAATCACCCTTCAAATGCTATAAAAGTTAACTGGTTTATGGGGCAAAGTGTATCTATCTGTGCATTAATTAGTGTTGTGTTGGGAAAACTAAGAAATTATTTATTTTACAACAAGGTACTCAAGCATTTGTAGGGTATAAAATAAGATGAAATCAGTAATGTGAGCTGTATTATGATGGGACACGCAAAAAGGATCACCAGATTAAGTTTACAGATCTCGTACTTATTCCCGTGCACAGTATGTTGGCGGTCAGGGATAATATAGTTCTAATAACATCATTTTAATGTCAGATTTTTTAATTCTGGAGGAGTAAGCAATGTTTTAATCCCAAACTGAGTGTAATATCTTATTTAGAAGTCATTAGCAGCTGATGATAATACTTGTAGCATACAAAAAGTTTGATTTCAGAACTGTGTTTTCAGATTTGTATGTAGGCATACAAAAGGAGTTGAATTCAGATTAAGAGCAACTGTTTGTGCAGCTAACTCCTTGTGCAGATGCTCGACTTTTCTACCCCTATCATAACCTGCCATTGAGAACAATGATAGCTGAATCTTTGCTTCTGTGTAAAATTGCGAGTTAAAACAACTACTGGTAAATGTTTTTTAGCAGTGTCATTTTGTCCTTATGTTTTTTGCATTCGGCATTATTCTTATTTGTGCTTTTTCCTTAGTTCACCTGTTTTACTCACTATCCTTGTCAGCATGCGTCTCATTTCCCTGTCTCCCTCACATTCTCAAGGAGGATGCTTCAGCCTGTAACAGGCAGTCCCTCCCTCACAACTACTATCATAAAGCCTTCATATTTACATACAAGTACCACATTCCCTTCTTCAGTCAGCTGTAACTTCACCATTTTGTCCCAGAGCAAATCATTCATTTTGTTCCACTTTATCTCTTGCTCTTTCATAACCACAGACTCCTTAGTTCTTCCAATCCATTGTGGCAGTCATTTCATTTATCAATCTATTTTTCTTAGCTGAGTACCAAAAATGGAACAGACCTCTGTGAATATGGACCTTTGAAAAACAACATTGATTAAATGACATTTATCTTTCTAGTCAAATTGTAAAACTAGTTCAATGTAGCTTCCCCCTAGTTTTAAACAATTTGTTCCATGCACCTTTTAAGGTATGCATAAAAGAATTGTTTGACACCTCTCCCTCTACATTATTCTATTGTTTGCCAGTTTTAAGCACTTTGTTCCATGCACCTTTTAAGGTGCATATAAAAGTATGATTTTCCACATCTCCCTCTGTACTATTCTGTTTTGCCATCCTCACCATAAAAAGTTTCTTCTTACTTCAGACCTTAAATTCTGCCTTTATCTGTCAGTACTACCTCTTCTGTCCTTCATTTCACTTTATCCCTGTTTAAATTTGCCAGCCATCTGGCTTATGGTTTTGTGAATTCGAATCACATTCCCATGTATCCTTTATTACTCTTTACATTTACTCAGTTGTATAATACTACACTTCTCTTATCATTTTAGTAAATCTTCTTTGCACACTCTCAACATCTTCAGGCAGTTTAACACATTTACAGTCTGTTTCTGAAAAACACTATTGTATTTCTGAGCAATGACATACCAGAAACAGTGTAAAAATGCAACAGCAACAAACCCCACCAGTGAACAAAAAACAAATGACCAGAAGACAGAAGGTATATACAAAGATTGTAATAGATAAACACACAGTAGAATTTTATGATATTAAAAAAGAAACAGATGAATGTTCATCTGTAGGTGATAATATCTGTAAATCAGTAGCCAGGCCTTCTTCCAGTTTACAAAACTTTTTAAATGTATGATTCAGTTTCAAGGCCTTGACTAATTTAAAATTAAAATGTAAGAAGTGGTCAATATTAATCTTAAAAGTATAGTCACAGGATCAAAAGATAAAAGGAAATAAACTTATATAATTTGGAACCAATCTAAACTTCATTTTTGACACTTTAAGTAACCAGTCTTTTTTCTGTGATATACTTAGTTGGTTTTTAACAGATTTGCTGAACAATCAGATACGTAACAGATCATCAATTTTATCCTTAGAGAATTTAAAGTTAGGATAAAATAAGTAAACAGTTTAAAGGAAGATACCAACATATTGTATACAATTATGAATTATGTATAAACCAGTTTATTAAAGGGGTCTTGAGATAATAATTCAAGCAAATATGATTCCAATCTGAAAATACCAGCAATGAAACAATATTTATCCCAAAGTAAATGATAATGTTTATGTCTAAGTCTAACCTTAAAAGAAGTAGAGTAAGCCTTAACAACTGGATTACTAGAATGAAACGCTTCCCATAATTCTATAAATTGAGAAATCATATGTATAGATAACTGCTCAAAATGCATGCTTAACTTTTTATGTAGGTCAGAAAAAATAAGACATCTTCATACTTACAATCACCCATTTACAGTAAAACAATGCATTGTCATTCTGAGCAGAGCTAAAATGAACGTCTAAAATTTCAGCCATACGTGCAGATGCAACTAAAGCAGCTACTAATGTCTTCCCTCAGTCAATGCTCCTTGCTTGACATACTAACATCATTGAGGGTGAGACTCACTAATTTGTTAAAATGTTAACTGATAAGCAATTATAAGCAATTAGTTTTACCAAAAATAAATAAATAAATAAAACTGCATTACAACTGTTTACCAATTAATACTTCCCCTCTACACATATGCACAAATCTGTTTCAAAATAAAAAAGCGAAAGCACACAGAAGACAACAAAATTATAATGTTGGGGACTTATTCATGTAAATGATTGCTAGTTTCTAGGCGCTCAAAAAACACTATAGTTAACATGCAACAAACAGTCCTCAAAAAAAAATGGGACATCAGGGTATTCATACTAGACTTCCAAAACAAATACCACTGGATTTTAAAAGTTAATATTTTAGCTATGCTCAAAACAAAAATACTACACTTTAGTATAAATGGATGATCCCGTGTGTGAAGATGTGCTGTGATTCAGGGTAAGGGTTTTTAAACTGCATAAATAATGTTACACATTATGTTTAAAATCAAGCAAATTTGTTTTCAGTCTTCCTGATTAAAATTATCATGAGTAGATAGCCAAAGGTAAGATTATTTGTATGGAATACTTGTTTACGACTGAGAAAACCTTGATCGTAAAAAATCAATTGCATGTAATTCAGGCAAAAGATGGACTAAAAGTGATATTTGTATGATTATTTCTTAAAAAAATTTCATTGCTTATAATAGGTTAAAAAGCCAAACACAATTCAAACCAATCTAAGAGTTTCATTATATCTTTCATTATATCTTCAAAGTCTCAAGTAGTTATTGGGATACCTAAACTCTTTTTAGAGTACCAGAATTTAACATTGGGATGGATGAACATATGAATTTATTTATATTTAAAGAAACAGATGATATGATTATCCATCAAGGAGCACATAAATCCCTAACAGGACTAGAATCAACTTAATTAATTTGGAGGATCTCAAAATTAAATAAAAATCAGAAATTCTGAGATCTTTGTTTTGTTTAGGAGTCAGTGACCTTTCATATTTAAATCTTATAGATTTAGCAGATTAAAACACTTTGGGAATTCCTTACCAAAGCTGTTAAAATTCTTTCAGAGTAGGCAAAAGAAAATAATTAATAAATAAGAATGTCTTGGGGAAACATTCATCTTAAAAATTAGATCTTTGTAAGGAAAGAAAAATTGCTTGTGGATCATCATGTAATAATTTGTTTAATAATAAAGTTCTGTGCTTTGATAGCATTAGAATTATTAACAATTGAGTAATCCTGAGATAAAGTAGTACCAAGACACAAGAAAAGTTAGGGAATCAGAAGGAATGATCTTGGAAGAAAGAATAATTCTGAATTAGTACAGCATAGCATATCATGAGCAGGACTGTCTTTTTATATTTCACTCATAGTAAGAAACCAAGTACAAGTTATCAGTAACTATTAAGATTCAATGAAAATCAAAGTAGTCCAGATATAGCTAAGCATACACCATTAGCAAATGCTATGACTAATATTTTAAAGATATACAAAACAGATTGAAAAGCAGTTAAGAAGAGAAAAGAGAGACTGAATATTCACTGGAAAGATTTGAAGAGAGGGCAGCCATGCCTAGCAGCAAATTTAATTAAGACAGGATAAGACAAGTAACCATTAACAGGTACTAAAGAGTAGGGGTTCAAGTATGAGATTGTCATTATGTTTGTAAATGTAAATTTAACACTAAAGTTTAATTTACTGGGTAAACAAAATAAAAAAACAAATCAGTATTTAATTTGTTAAAAGCCTTAGAAACATCTATAGCCAAGGCATTAATGTGAATAGTTGTAATGAGGGATAAATATATTAACAATGCCTTATACTAATGTTAAGTCTTAAGGTTGTCACGGGAGGCCCTTACCTTTCCACCCACCCAACACAATAATGACACATCACAGATGTTGCAATCAGCTTTATTAATACCAATTACTTCAGATACAAAATCAGCACCAATATACAACCAACTGCTTTCTAGGCAGTGTTTATGAATGCTCATCTTACAAATTATTCAGATAGAAATCACAACTTGTAAAAACATGAACGATAGACAAACTCTGCAGCATGGCAGACCACTCACCTCTAAATGGCAGCAGTATCATCAATGCTCACTGACCAACCACTGCCCCTCTTTAAGCAGCGTAGTACCAGTCACTTGAAGTACTTCACAATGATGCATAAACACAACATGGAAAGAAAAGGAGAGAAGGAAAGAAGGACCTCCCTTCCATAACTGAAAGAGGGGCCCCTTCTTCCACCACCCCATGTACCCTTTTGAGTAGGGAGGGCTACACAAATCTGCAGTACCAAAGAGGTTGATCCCTCCCATTCTAAACCTTATATACTAACTTCCCTAACCCCTCCTCTATCAACTAATTAAACCTCTCCCATGTACTGCAACCTATTTAGCTCCTTCTTACCGGCTGTGATCTACCACTCCCTCCCTTTCTTAATTACAGGGCCCCAGTGAGCATCATTTGATCTGATGTTGTCAGTCTTCATTCATTCTTGACCAATAGACCAACTAGACCTGAGATAGTGGAGAGAGGGGCACTGTGGGTAGAGTCTTAGCTCAAGAGTTTTTTGGCTGGCACAAGCTGTATAATGGCTGAGGTGGTTCCGAGGATCAGAACCAAGTCCCATTGGTCAAGAATGAATGAAGATCGACAACACCAATGGAACGTTATGGTGAGTACATAACTTCTTTTTTTTTTCCTGACAGAAAACTTGACTAAAAATAGGAAGTGATATCTGGAAGAATGGATTTATCCCATTAGCCAAGATGGAAGAATATGTTTTTTGTAAATTTTTTTTTAAGGGCAATAGGTCTATAGTTGTTAAGATTAGACATTTATTTGATTTTTGAATTAAAACTGCATTATGTTAATTCATGGATAAATTATGAATCCTATTAACATAAATAAAGCTGTATAACTTAAGCAGAATGCTTTTAGTTGGGTTGCAAAGTTTTTGAAATACATGCCTTTAAAGCCATCAAGACCTGCTTCCTTATAAATGTTTAGTTTGTTTATTGTTTGTGTAAGGAATCTTTACAAATGTTTAGATTGTTTATTGCTTGCTCAGTTTTTAGGTGAGAAATTTCAGACTCAGCAAACAAGAATGAACCTGAAGTTACTTTTGAGAGGCATACAATTTAAAGTCATCAAAAGGACTGCAAAAAGTTATTTCTTAAATATTGTTAAAATATTACAAAGTATATTAATTTCTGTTTAATTGATGATTGTTTTACTCTCTGTATCCATGTTGGTAATATAATTACTAAGCTTACTAATTCTTAATATGTTTAGACTAATATTGAAAATGTGGAAAAAAAACCTTCAGAGAAGATGAAAAAGATTTGGGGATAGTAGACAATAGTCAGAGACAGTACAAGTGTGCAAGGGAGATCTATGAATAGCGGCATTATATAGATAAGTAAATATGGCATGTTCCAACAAAACAGAGTGTTTGTTTAAACGTGTGCAGCTTATGATCCACCCATTTCAGCTATGCAGATCTGAAGCTGTGCAAGGAAAAATCCTGCATAGATATACGAGATAATCACACAAATCAGGTATAACGTTACAGACTAAGCAGTGAAGTGCATCCCTGTGCAGATATCACAAGACTTGGCAGTGAGATATAACATGCACTTTGGTGAAGTGTTGCTACTATGCAGATAAATCCACTGTTCCAGCATAATTGATATGAAGGCTGCCCTTGATAGATACCAGTTTATTTGTTTTACTCGGGAAGAGAGCAGTGCATAGGAAAGTAGGAAAACGGGGGAAGAAAAGACAAGGGAACCACAGAAGGATAACATATTGAAATGGTAGGAGGAGGTGGGAAAGGTGTGTGTATCCCTTTAAGTTGAGAACAGTATATTAGGGGAAGGGATATAGGGAAGCATGATTTCAATTAGGGAAGATATAATTATAAAGATGTATAACAAAATAGACCGACAGCTGTGGATGACCATAAAATAGGGAGGGGAAGACATACAAACAGAGGATAGACAACTGGTAATGGTGGAAGATGTTGAAAGATGCACAAAGGATGGGTATAATCGAATAGGATGGAACTCAGATGATTGAGAGACATAGGGACAAGCACATGTCCAAATTGACTGAGAGACCAATCAGTTGACCTACACCCAGGACTGTGAGGGGGTAGTCTAGAGGTGTGTGGTGAGCTGATCTCTGGTAGTTTTGGTGTTATATTCTGCCAGTTCAGTGAGTCTTTAATATACTGCAGCTGGAGTTGATATGGGCCCCACTGTCTCTCCAGTTTCCACTCCACTGAAGTTGCTACCACTTCCTACAGCTGGGACTGATCAGGCAGAAGTATGCATACGGCACTATCTGCTAGAAAGGAGCCTGCTCTTCCCCCAAATGAGGTAGTCCCAAATACAGAGCAAGTGGGGATTGGTCACAAACTTCAGCAGGACTGGACTGTAGCAGAGGTGCCCTTAGCTGTTCTCTACCTGCAAAGGGAGACAAAATTGAACAAAGCAAACCTTGAGTACAATACAAATGACAGATATCTGAAATAAAAACAGAGAAATGAAAGATCAAGCTCATGCCAGACCCAGGAACTCCAACATCCTGTGGAACATGTTCTTGTTGGTGCTAATCTCATCCTATGCTGGAAAAAAAGAACATTGTTAGCACAACAGAAACAGAAGCATCATCAATATGTGATAAAAACACAATATACTTATATGATATGTTTATGTCCTTTCATAGCTACAGGGCTGTCAAAGGACAGAGTACTAATGTCATATCCATGGTATGGCAGGTAGGTGGGTAACAGAAACAGCCAATATAGAACACCTAGGAATGGTGAAGGACTGCCCTCATGGCACACAGCCATGGGCCACCATAACATGGATAAATGATATAAGGGCAGGGGTCACCCCATGACATGTAATACTTAACAACATGCCCACAAACTTCTTGCACCTCTACATCAGTCCTCCTGTTAACCCCTCTGTAACTGCCATTATGTTTCCTGGCCAGCAATGGCTATACCAATGTACATATGGAGGTGTGTGTAGATGTCCCTCAAAATGTTTGTCATGGGTCAGGAGTGACATGGGAAGTGGGTATATTATGGAGCATCACCTATAAAGGATGTTTATCCTGCTGTGTGTATAAGCATGCAGAAGGTTAAATTCCAGGAAGATAGAGAGAACAGTAATGATCAGCTGGTAAAAACATTAAAAAAAAATAAAAAAAATTAAATATGAATTAAAAAAAATCTGTACAGTCAGCCACTATATCAACAGTAATGACTGAGTAGAATACCTACTCAGTTACAAAGTATGAGGATGAGATGAACACTCTAAACACAGAAAGACAGCCATCTTAGAACCAAAAAAGTAAAAGCACAGGTAGAAATGCTTACTGTATAATTCAGAACATGGCCTTTGTTATTTCTGACTCTCACTGGGCTAGAGTATCTGGCTACCTTCTCTGCAGGTCATCACAGTGAGGCCTGTACTATTCATCTGACCTGGAGATGTCAATTGTCTAGCTGACTTAATCAGCCAGATCAGTCCAGATGTCCGCCTTTTTAAATGGTCCACTTTGGTCAGCATCCAGACATGCCTTGTGCCTCTGTCAGTGCTGGTGCAGGAAAGTTTTTGTCTCTTTAGGACACAAGCTGGGCATTCTGCTCTTGGCTTTAAGTCATCGTAGCACTCCTAAGTCATCAACAGAAATGTGGCACTTTTCAGAAATTGAAACTGGCAGTGTGGGAATCATGCATACTACATGACAGCAGGCAGCACAGGTAGCTGCGAGTTTGCATGCTATAGTGCAAAATGTGACCATGTGCCTGCACGAGTTAAAGGAAGCATGTTCTAACACTAAATGACATGCATCCATGCATGTGCAGAGTTGAGTGCGTGGTTATGGTTACACAGATGTGTGCGGGTAGACAGTACTATTATTCATAGAGCTTTTTTTTTGCCAGAAGCCTAAGGTGACTATGAAGTTCATAAACTGATCTAAATCAACTGAAATGGCAAACCCGTCACCATTTTCTACACTGGTGTTTACTGAGTTTATTTCATTAGACAAAGTAAAACCAACAGGTGTGTGGCAAGTGGAACAACAGCATGTAAAGGTAAACATATATAGAACGTGTCCTGAAACAGAGTACAGGGTAGAAGGCACATCCACAGCACTGATAAACTGTATCTTGTCAGTAGTAATGGAAACTGTCATTCATTCATCAGTATGAACCATACGGGTAAAATTACACATCAAAATGTAGCATGTTGGCACCAAAAGACTGACAGTTCAAAATATGGACATACAAAATAGTGACACTCAAAATACAGACGAAAAACACTCAGACCCACAGGAAATAAATCACAAAAACAAACATTCTACTTCTCTGAGCATTTTATACTAAAAATAAAACAAATAAAACCCTTAAACAGCAGAAATATCACAGGGCATGATTTACTTGAATAGAGGTAATATTATTGAATATCTTTACGCTATTAGACGTGAGGACGAAAACAATGCTCTTTATAAACATTTCAGGAATAATAACTCCTGTAAAACCTTCCACTTTGGTATTTTGGAGAACCTAGGTAATGACCACAGGTGAGGTTATTGGAAAAATAGGTTGGAAAGGGAAGAGTTAAAGTGGCAAATAAGACTGAACTACACCCATTTTCCAGGTATAAATGAAACGTGTAGTATTATGCCTGTTTTAAAATACCATTCATTCAAGTTGTAAAATATTTTTATATTATGCTTTTTAATAATGTTTTTTATACAATGTTTATATTAATGTACAATTTTTTGTAAAAGTTTTTAACTAATGGCTTAGTAAAGTTTATATTAAATATATTAGGTAGTATTTTAAATAGTAAAGTATAGATGTTTAAAAGGGTACTTTTAAATTGATGAACTGTGAGCAGTAGAAATGTTTCTTTAAATAATGAGAAGGAAGTATTTTCATTGACTGGCAATTATTCAATCTGTTGTAAGATATAAAAGCACTACTGGTTTTGTCATTTAAATGTTTCTGATGAAGTCTTGTTACTTTAGACAAAGCGCGCTCACATAAATTTATTTTTAAGGCACTTATTAGTGTTCATCTACAGTTTACTTACAGCTAATTTTAGCTACTTTATACTGCTACACTCGAATGTTCCTTTGGAACTGTATTTTTTTGTTCATTATTGAAAGAGGTTTTCTAAGGTAAGGAGCAAAATTAGGGTTAGGGTTAACATGCATTACTAAGATGGTGCAGGAGATCCCCCAACCTTAAACCTGCACCTTACCTTAGAAAAAAACATTTCCATAACACTATCACTACAAAAGACAAGCTCAGATACAGAATCATGAACAAAAACATGCACAACATGAAAACTATCTTCTTACCTAATCCTAACCTGTTAACACTCACACAGCCATAGTCTCACCCCTCACACCAACCCACTTAGTTCTGTATACGTTCTGAACTGTCAATATTTTGAACTGTCTACATTTGGAAGTGTCAACATTTTGATGCTGCTGTTTTGACTGTCAACATTCTGAATGGTTAACATTTTTAACTACAGCCATCTATGAATACACGCACACACACACACACACACACACACACACACACACACACACACACACACACACACACACACACACACACACACACACACACACACACACACGTGTCTATGCACATATATACACACATGTAAAAAAAAAGCCCTCCACACACAAGTATATATTTTTGACATGCTAAATAGTGCAAATATATGTATCAGTGTCTTGTGTACCTAATAATAGAAATGCACAGGGCCACTGTCATCATTTTGACCTGTCTACATTTTGAACTGTCAACACTTTTAACTCTACCTGTGTATGAATACTATACATGTATACACACACAAATATTTTCAGTATGTGCTAAACAGTACAAATATATATATATATAAGTGCCAATGTCCTGGGTTCCTGACAACATCAATTCACAGGGCCACTGTGCACTTATTGGATTAAATCTAATAACAGACACAGACTTGCATACCTAGCAGGCCACAGTCCCTCTCCACATTAGCCAGTATATATACACATAACATACAGTCTTAATCTACTGTAGAGTGACATACATATATTTGTACATTACTTCTCAGAGAAACACACACACACACACACACACACACACACACACACACACACACACACACACACACACACATGCATGTGCGCACTCTGTCACTATGAAAAGCTGGGCATTGTCAGACAGTACAGTCATGTATGGTGGGGAACGATTGTTTTCTAAGTGGTATAGGGCAGTCCCACAACTAGTAACATCCACTGTATTAATCCTAGATCAACATGTCACAGCAGCTGGAAACAAGACACAGGCATGATAATTTCACATCTGATGAAAGTTATGTCCTCATGGAGGAGCTAAAGACCTATATCTGACTCCTCTCTGCTAAAGAGGATCCTACACAGGCAGAACTAACTTGTGGAACCAAGTTCTGGCAGACATAAGTAACAAAGAAGGATTTCATTGGATATTGACCCAGTGAAGTAAGAGATCAAATGACATGGTGTCTCATACCAAAGGTAAAGCCTGATAGAATATCACTGTTTTTTTATGCTAGTGGTGGTGGGTCTGACATCTGATGAGGAGTATTTGACATCCATTCCAAGCGGCTGGGCAGGGAGCACTCCCTCCTGGGTGGGAGGGGCTGGTTTGTGCCCCCCAGTGGGATGGAAGACCTCAAGGGAGTGTCTGGTGGAAGGCTGCAGGGCCAGGAGTGCTCCTGCCCAGGTGAGCAGGGTCTGGCGGAGGCCCCCACAATGGACATCTATAAGAGCCCGAGCAGTGGGCATCTGCAGGACCTGGAGAACTCCTGCCAAGCAGAGGGAAGGCATCCGATCTCACCCGGTATACAACTGCATCCCTGTAAAATCACCAAGTCCCTGGAGTTGCTCTGGACAGGAGAGCAGGGGGACACGGAAGTCTTGATGAGGGTGGACCTGCCCCTCGGCGGGCGAGGGGAGTTCTGCAAGGCCATCCATGATCGAAGGGAGGTCCCCCTGAGACGGTCTGAGGGCATGGGGACACGACATGGTTTGGCAGCCTGCAGGGGATATGAGGGAGATGGGGACTGTGGTGCTCTGGACCGGAAAGGAGGGGGCTCAGAAGTCCCGATGAGAGTGGGCCTGCTCCTTGGCAGCTGAAAGGAGTTCTGTGAGGCCTGCTGGGATCGGACTGAATCTCCACAGAGAGGCTCTGAGGGCACATGTGACACAGCACAGTTAGCAAGCCTGCAGGGGACATGGATGCAGCGGGGTCCTCCGAGGTGAGTTGCGGCAGTAGCCAGGAGAGATGGCTGACAGCGTGGGCATGTTGAGGTCTGCCCCCGGAAGCCAAGTCTGTGATCCTGTCCTCCCAGGCCCCAGGGGGTGTGGAGATATGGTCACTGTGGTGTCTCACACCCGGGTCCAGATGGGGTAGTCATCCAATTGTGCGGGAGTGCTGAGGGCTACCCCCAGAAGCCAGGTCTGTGATCCCATCCTCCCAGGCCCCAGGGGTGCGAAGATACAGCCACCATGGCATCTCACACCCAGGTCTGGCCAGGGGAGATGTCCGACAGCGTGAGCGTGCCGAAGGCCACCACCAGAAGCCAGGTCTGTGATCCCTTCCTCCCAGGCCCCAGGGGTGTGGAGATATGGCTGCTGTGGCATCTCGCACCTGGATCCGGCCAAGGGAGTGGGCTGACAGTGCGGGTGTGCTGAGGGATGCTCCTGGAAGCCAGGTCTGCGATCCCGTCCTCCCAAGCCCCAGATGTGTGGAGATATGGCCGCCATGGCATCTCACACTTGGGTCCGGCCGGGGGAGTCGGACGACAGTGCAGGCATGCCGAGGGCCACCCTGGAAGCCAGGTCTTCAATCCCATCCTCCCAGCCCCCAGGGATGCGGAGATATGGCCGCCGTGACGTCTCACACCTGGGACCGTCCGCATGCACTGGGGTCAGCCTCTGGTCCTTCACCTGGCACTGCAAGGATGCCGCCCTGCAAATGGAACCACTCAGGAGGCAAGGGGGCATGTGCCAGAAGGCTCAAAATAAAGCACATTTGTCAGCACCTGGCGCTGCCAAGGAGTGAGATGGAGGTGCGAGATGAAATGGGCTGAGATGCCAGGACCCGGGCCCATATCCTGTGCGAGTTTGAAAGCCCTAGGTGGAGGGCAAAGGGGAGAACCAGTGTCACTGAAGTTTGGATGAGGGTCTGGCTAAGGCCTAGTGGCCCAGCAGAGTTCCACGAAGCTGGGAAGGATCGGAGGGAAGCTCCCCAGGCAGGGTTGACACATTACGATTTGGCAGCCTCCAGAAGTTATGTAACCCTGGAGAAGAGCTCTCCCGCCTGTGTAGAAGTGGAAGCTACAAGGGGGCCCGTCCCTATGAAAGTCCTTAAGGGAGAGAGAGGTGGAAAACAGCCAGGCTGGGAGAGCTGCCACCTGTGTGAGGGGGTCCGGACCACGTACTCCTCCGGGATGGAAGTCCAGAAGGGGGATACAGGCAGAAAGTGGCTGGGCAGGGAGTGCTTCCTCCTGGGTGGGAGGGTCCAGATCGTGCCACCCTCAGTGGGACAGAAGTCCCTAAGGGAGCATCTGGCAGAAGGCTGTGGGGCCAGAAGGGCTCCTGCTCAGGTGAGTGGGTTTAGGTGGAGTCCCCCATGATGGAAGTCCACAAGGGAGCATCTGGAGGACAGCTGCGGGCCTGAAGAGCTCCTGCCAGGCAGGGGGTAGGCGTCCTACCTTGTCCGGTACCCGACAGAGTGCCTGAAATGTTGCAAAGTCCCCAGAATGGCTCTGGCCCAGAAAGGAGGAGGACATGGAAGTCCCGATGGCAGTATGCCTGCCCCTTGGCGGCCAAGGGGAGTTCCGCGAGAGTGGCCGGGATTTGAGGGAGGGCCCCCTGAGAGGCTCTGAGGGCTCGGGGACACTGCACGGCTTGGCAGCCTGCAGGGGATATGTGGGAAACGGGGAGTGTGGGGTTCTGGACTGGAAAGGAGGGAGGCTCAAAGTCCCGATGAGAGTGGGCCTGCCCCTCGGCGGCCAAGGGAAGTTCTGCAAGGGTGGTTGGGATTGGAGGGAGGTACCCCCTGAGAGGCTCCGAGGCCACATGGACACAGCATGGCTTGACAGCCTCCAGGAGATATGCAGTCATGGAAAAGAGTGCTCCTGCCCGGGTAGAAGTGGAAGTCCAGAAGGTGGCCAGGCATGGAGCACTCCCTCCTGGGTGAGAGGGTTTGGATCATGCCCCCATGGGACAGAAGCCCTCAATGGAGCATCTGGTGGAAGGCTGCTGCTCCAGGAATGCTCCTGCCCAGGTGAGCGGGGTCAGGCAGAGCCCCCTACAACAGAAGTGCTCAAGGGAGCATCTGGTGGAAGGCTGCGGGGCCAGGAGTGCTCCTGCCAGGCAGGGGGAAGGCGTCCAACCTCGCTCAGTACCCGATGGCTTCCTGAAATTTCACAAAGTCCCCAGAATCGCTCTGGACAGGAAAGGTGGGGGACGTGAAAGTCCCGATGATGAGCAAGCCTGCTCCTCGGTGGCCGGGGGAAGTTCCACAAGGGAGGCATGGAGTGGAGGGAGGTCCCTTTGAGAGGCTCCAAGGGCATGGGGACACTGCACGGCATGGCTTGGCAGCCTGCAGGGGATATGCGGGAGACAGGGACTGTGGTGCTCTGGACTTGAAAGGAGGGGAACGTGGCAGTCCTGAGTAGAGCATGCCTGCTGCCTGGCGGCTGAGGGGAGTTCCGCGAGGGCAGCCTAGATTGGAGGGAGGTCCCCCTGAGAGACTCTGAGGGCATGGAGACACAGCATGGCTTGGCAGCCT
The DNA here is from genome assembly GCF_019279795.1 of Protopterus annectens. Taxonomy (NCBI): domain Eukaryota; kingdom Metazoa; phylum Chordata; order Ceratodontiformes; family Protopteridae; genus Protopterus; species Protopterus annectens. The sequence continues at coordinate 1,297,772,295 of NC_056728.1, read as the reverse complement.
GCAAGGGATATGCGGGAGATGGGGAGTGTGGTGCTCTGGACCGGAAAGGAGGGGGGCTTGAAGTCCCAATAAGAGTGGGCCTGTCCCTCGGCGGCCGAGTGTAGTTCTGCGAGGGCGTCCAGGATTGTAGGGAGGTCCCACCTGAGAGGCTCCGAGGGCATGTGGATACGGCACGGCTTGGCAGCCTCCAGGAGATATGCAACCTGGGAAAAGAGTGCTCCTGCTCGGGTAGAAGTGGAAGCCCGGAGGGGGAGTCTGTCTCGGTGGAAGTCTGGAAGACAGCCAGGCAGGGAGCACTCCCTCCTGGGTGAGAAGGTTTGGATCGTGCCCCCGGTGGAATGGGAGTCCTCAAGGGAGCATCTGGTTGAAGGCTGCAGGGCCAGGAATGCTCCCACCCAGGTGAGCAGGGTCAGGTGGAGCCCGCCCCATGATGGAAGTCCTTAAGGGAGCATCTGGCGGAAGGCTGTGGGGCTAGGAGTAATCCTGCCAGGCAGGGGGAAAGCATCCGACCTTGCCCAGTACCTGATGGCATCCCCAAAATGTCGCAAAGTCCCCAGAATTGCTCTGGACAGGAAAGGAGGGGGATGTGGAAGCCCTGATGAGAGCGTGCCTGCCTCTCGGCGGCCGAGGGGGGGGGGGTTCCAAGAGGATGTCCTCGAGTGGAGGGAGGTCCCCCAGAGAGGCTTCAAGGGCACGGGGACACATCACAGCATGGCTTGGCAGCCTGCAGGGGATATGTGGGAGACAGGGATTGCAGTGCTCTGGACTGGAAAGGATGGGGATTTGGTAGTCCCGATGAGAGCATGCCTGCCCCCCTGTGACCATGGGGAGTTCCGTGAGGGTGGCCTGAATCAGAGGGAGGTCCACCTGAGAAGCTCAGAGGGCATGGAGACACAGCACTGCTTGGCAGTCTGCAGGGGATATGCGGGAGATGGGGGCTGTGGTGCTCTGGACCAGAAAGGAGGGGGACGTCGAATTCCTGATGAGAGCATGCCTGCCCCTCAGCAGCCATGGGGAGTTCTATGAGGGCAGCCTGGATCAGAGGGTGGTACTCTGAGAGGTTCCGAGGGCATGGGGACACAGCATGGCTTGGCAGCCTCCAGGAGATATGCAACCCAGGAAAAGAGCACTTCCATCTGGGTAGAAGTGGAAGCCTGGAGGGGGAGTCCATTCCAGTGGAAGTCCAGAAGGGGGAGAGAGGTGGAAAGCGTCTGGGCAGGGAGTGCTCTCTCCTGGGTGAGATGGTCCAGATCATGCCCCCGGTGAGACAGAAGTCCTCAAGGGTGTGTCTGGTGGAAGGCTGTAGGGCCAGGAGTGCTCCTGGCAGGCAGGGGGAAGGTGTCCGACCTTGCCCGGTACCTGACTGCATCCCCGAAGTGTCGCAAAGTCCCCAGAATGGCTCTGGACTGGAAAGGAGGGGGGATCGAAAGTTCTGATGAGAGCGGGCCTGCCCCATGGCAGCTGAGGTGAGTTCCGCAGGTCTGGCCAGGATTGGAGGAGGTCCCCCTTAGAGGCTTCAAGGGCACGGGGACAAGGCATGGCTTGGCAGCCTGCAGAGGACATGGAGGTGGCCGGGTCCCTGAGGCGAGCCTTGGGGCACGACTGGGTAAAGAGGTCTCTCTGCAGGGTCGAAGGGGAGGGCTGCCATGGTAGGCAATTACGGAAGTCCATAAGGGAGCTTCGTGTGGAGGTGTGTGGGCCCAGAGAGCTCCTGGCCAGGCAGAGGGATCCAACCCCACCCCGTTCTCAAAGGCATTCTGGAAAAATTGCAAAGTCCACAGAGTAGCCCTAGACTGGAAAGGAGGTGGACTTGTAAGTCCATACCTGCCCCTCCATGGCCAAGGGGAGTTCTGTGAGGGTGGCCAGGATCGGAGGGAGGTTCCCCTTGAGAGGCTCCGAGGGCACATGGACAAGGCAGGCATGGCTTGGCAGCTTCCAGGAGTTAAGGACAACGGGGTGTCCCATCAGAGTCTGGGACCCAGCCCTGGGTGATGTCCCGCCGCTCGTACCGTATTTCCCAGAAAATAAGACCGGGTCCTATACTCTTTCCCCCACCGAAATACGCTTTAGGGTTTATTATTACAGGATGCTTTATTTACCCCCACAGTACAATAATCTACCTTTATTCATTTATTCATGTACAAAAATTGACATTTATCCATGAACACAAATCAACATTTATTCATGTATACAAACTGACATTTATTTCATACTTTTCTGTTATTGGACAACAGTTCTACATAATGTGTTAACAGTTGTGTGAGAATTCTACATAAACAATGCAACAAACATTTCAACTTCAGAATATCTAGACCTTGACTTGCACAGTTATTCAAATACAGTCATGTCATCTTCTTCTCGAACATTGTCATAAGTCTCCAACCCCTGAATTTCAGCCTGAATTTCTTGCGACTCCATTTCTTGTAGAACCATTGGCCCCAATCTGTCATGCCTAGCAACAGAGCTTTCCTTAAATGAGCACAGCTTGTCCATGTAGCCTGCTGATAGTGCACTGGCAACACAGCTGTCTGTGATTTTATCCCATGAATTTTTCTCCCAAGTCATGACCTCTTGCAGGCTAGGCCTCACAAAGTTTCCATGCTGATTTCTCTCCATTCTATTTTCAATGTAGTCATTGAGTTCCATGCGCAAATAGTCATTGAATGGCTTGTTTATTGCAATATCAAGAGTCTGGAGATAGGCAGTCATTCCTGCGGGAATCATTATTTGATCTATTCTTCTCCGTTCAAGGAATTTCATTTCTTTAGCGCAGTGAGTACTGGCTAAATCCCAGACTAGCAGACCTCTTTCACCACCTCACAAAGCAAGTGGCAACATTACAGCGACCCACTTTCTTATAACTGCTTGTGTGCACCAGGCTTTTTGGTTTCAAGAATGTAAATGCCTGAAACACGTTCAATCTTATCTTTCTTGCCCTTGCTAATGATTAGAGGTGGGGTTTTCTTTCCATCTAGACGAATTGCCAAAATTCAGGTAACACGTACACTCTCGTAACCAGTGGAGGAAATGTAGATTGACGAGGCACCCCTCTGTTCAATTGTTGTTTGAGATCCTTGGCCCATAAACACTGCAGTTTCATCCATAGCAATCATGCTGGAGAGCTGGTATTTAGAAAAGTCGATGCCCTCAACAAAGGACTTGAACGCAAGTGCACGTTTAATAACTTCAGTATCTTCCAGCTTGAACAGTGTTGTTAATCTTGTTGGAGACAGTTCATATCACTGAAGGAAGCCATCCAGCCAATGTTGTGATGCTTTGAATTCTTCTGGGGATATTTCTAACTGTGGTGCCATTGCAAGGGCAAGTGCTTGAATATCAGCCCTGTGCACAACCAAAGCCTTTGCTCTCCTGTTAGCAATCCATTCACAGATGATGTCTTCCAGCTCAGGAAATAATGGTTGCTGACCTGATCCACACTTGCACTTCTTAGCATTTCCCTTGTCGGCCTGTTGAGTTATCGTACGCTGCACACCATTTTTGGACCATTCGGAGATCTAACTTCTTCTCTTTGCAGAAAGCCATCAGATTCTTTCCCCGGGAGTCCTCCATGATTCCTTTTTTGTACTCGACGGAATTTTTTTCTATTTACATTCATCTTGTCTAGGGGGGTGGGGGTTAATTGAAGACTTATGATACCAGAGTGGCAACACAAAATGGTGCCGGTTAAGAAGAGAAGATACAACCGCAGCTGTTCGTTATCAAGTGTGGGCGCTTTACGCGCATTGTCTGTACTTTGATAGATCAAAGTACACCTGCCAGTGTTTATGGGGAAAGGATCTCAACCGTCAAGTGTGAGTGATGATTAGGGTTACAGTAAGAATCATGGAGGACTCCCAGGGAAAGAATCTTACGACTTTCTGCAAGCAGAAGTTGGGTGTCCGCATGGTCCAAAAATGGTGAGCAGAGTATGATAACCTCAGTCAACAGGTGTCAATAATATTATTTTATAATTCAACAATTCCGTCGTGTGTTGTTGACGATCTTAACTGGAGCTTATTTTTTGGGTAGGGCTTATATCATGACCACCCTGGAAAACCATGCTAGGCCTTATTCTCTGGTTAGGTCTTATTTACAAAGAAATATGGTATTCTCTTGCCTCACGAGTGGCCTCTCAATCCAACAGGGGTGAACAACATTTTTCACCACTGAGGCCAACCTTGCTGTGACCTTTTTGCCTCTCCTCTAAACAACAAGTGCGGAAGTTACTTTGCCCTAATCCCCCCTCAGGGGGAGTCACCCAGAGACTCTCTTCTCCACGATTGGCCTCCCAGACTGCTTTATGCCTTTCCCCCAATTCCTCTTATTTCATAATTCCTGAAGAAAGTGAAAAGGATGGAACATTTGATAATTCCCATTGCCCCCTTCTGGCCTCGACAAGTTTGGTTTCACTTCCTATGGCCTCATTTAATTCAGAAACCATGGATTCTGAACCCAGTTCCAGATCTACTGTGTCACCTGGAGGGCATGGTGCATCTGAACCTCCAACACCTCAAGCTCACTGCGTGACTTCTCCAATTCCCATGATTGCCAGGCATCCTTGTCTTTCCTCACCTGTCCGACAAATTATCGCTCATCACAAATCGTCTACAAGGAAATTATACTAAAGTAAATGGGAGAAATTAGCTTGATGGGCTCTGGATAATGAGACAGATCCTTATTCCAGCCTTATCCACAAAGTATTAGATTTTCTGGCATCACTTTACCAGTCGGGATCCTCTGCTTCAACAATTGAAGTTCACCTAGCTGCAATTTCAAACTTCCATATGGGACTGGAGGGTGGCCCTCTGATGTTGCACAAATTATGTAGAGCATTCCTGAAAGGTCTTCTAATGCTAAGACCTCCATTTAAAGAACCTCTTCCCCCTTGGAAATTAAGTATGGTTCTTCAGACCCTGTCTAGGAACCCCTTTGAACCATCGGCAACTTGTGACTTAAAATATCTGTCTTGGAAAACCTTATTTTTGGTGGCTATCACTTCTGCCAGAACAGTCTCAGAACTTCAGACCCTATTGTGCCAACCTCCATACTTAATTTTTTATAAGGATAGAGTTGCACTTCAAACTAATCCTTCCTTTCTGCCCAAGGTTGTATCCGAGACTAAAATTAATCAGACTTTACAGCTACCAGTCTTTTTCCCAAATTTTTCAAACAGGGGAGAATATGCTCTCCATTTACTTTACGTGCACAGACAACTATGTTTTTATCTTCACAGGACTAAGTATTTAGAAAATCAAACCAACCTTTTGTGGTGTTTTCTTCTCTCCATCTAGGTAACCCAGTTAGTAAGGTTACCTTGGCCAAGTGGCTTATAGACTGCATCACATTCATTTATCATTCTAAAGGACTCCAACACCCAAAAACAGTTCAAGGCCAGTCTACAAGAGCAGTAGCTACTTCTTCAGTGTTTCATGCCAGAGCTTCTTTAGACGACATTTGTGCAGCAGCCACTTGGTCTTTTCATCATGCCTTTACCACTCATTACAACCAAGGGGACAAGCATCCTTTGGCTCTATGGTGCTTAGGAATATTCTTCCGTGAGACCTCCCAAGGCTAAAGTAGCTGGGGACTCTGTCCCACTGTGAAGAACTGAGTGAAGATTGACAACATCAGATAAAGAAGTTGTGTCTTACCATAACATTCCATCTGTGTTGTCGATCTTCACCAATTCTTGACATCCCCACCCTCCATCTCCCATCCTGAGACCCTTAGTAGACTAAATTTAGCCCTTGGCTAGCTTTCCCTTAAGGACTCATATATGGCCTCAATTAATCTAACTATCATGTATTTTTGACCTTTCACGTCTGACTGCCACTCCTTGACAAACTCGATCTGAGGTAATCTCTGTGAGGAGCATTATGGGTAGAGCCTAGCTCGAGAGTTTGGAGAGCACAAACTGAAGTAAATGGCCATCTCGGTTCCGAGGTTCAGAACTGAACCCACTGTCAAAGATTGGTGAAGATCGACAACACAGATGTAATGTTATGGTAAGACATAACTTCTTTTTATAAGATGATGTTAGTATGATGACTCATTGAAAGAACTCTGCCTTACAGCTCCATGGTCTGGGTTTTAGTCCTGACTTCTGGTCAGTATCTTTGTGGAGTATGCATGTTCTGCTTATGTCTGTGTGGGTTTTCATTGGGCAATCCAGTTGTCACCCCTTATGATTTGCAACACTACATTATCATTAATATTTATACATATAGCAGTTGCCTTGTCTTTGTGGCTGGGATTGTTTCTGATAGGGGTCTAAAGAGCAGGCCACTAATGCAGGTAACAAATTAGACATAAATTAATGCATCTGGGAATTTAAACATATTTAATTATTTGAAAGACAAGACAGATCTTTGAATGCAACTTACTAGAAAACTAAACTTACTAAAAAAGTTTTGTATCTTGGGTCAGTTTTCATTAGACTCTCTATAATTGACTCAGCCTTAAAATAAGAAACTAAATAACAAATCTTACTGAGGCACATGCTGCGTATTAAAAGCATAACAGTGAATTTGTTTCCCACTTCAGCCATGCATAGATCTCTGGTCAGGAGGAAGTGTTATTCTAGCAAATTTCTACCATATATCACTCTAAGCTATTTACATTTAAATTTAAATAAAGCTGTCTTCTGGATATTTACATAAAATCAATGGAAGAAACAGTAACCTGAAAGAAAAAAAAAGAAATTGGGAAAACATTTTATTACATCACAAATGCTGTGAATTTTTCAGAGTTTTATTTAAAAAATAAAAAGGGAAATCATGTATTCTCCCTAGGTACAGCTATTATTAAATATTGTATTTTCTAGCTATAGAGATTGGCCACAGTGGTGCAGTGGTTAGCATTGTCACATCATAGCAAAATATTCTCTGGTTCAATTCTCAGCTGGAGCTCCTTCTGTGCCGAGTCTGCGTGTCCTGTCTGCGGTTGAATGAGTTTCAAAGACATGCAGGTAGGTGCATGCATGTATGTGTGTGCCTTCAGTGAAGGTTGGGTGCTGGGCTGGAAACCTGACACTGTAAAAACCCCACTGCCAATCAGTCTGCAGACTGATGATCCACTGTGGCAATCCCTATCTGGGAAAAACTGAAAGATATTACTTTTATATTTTCCGGATATGGACTAGTATTCCTAGACAGTTGCATAGCTTTGCACAAATTAGCCATGGTAAGGCGTGACACACCAGGACGAGGCAAATCAGTGACACAACTTGCACTGCCACGCTAGGATAAAAATATCACTGTATGCAGTGCATGCAAATATATACATAATAATATGGAACTGAGGTTTAACATACAAATAAAGCACAATGATTATGCAATTAACACATCAAACATGGTAGAACAATTCAAAAATGTATAATTTATAAAACAGGAATCCTGCCTCCCAGTCCCATCATTCACTTTTTCTGAATGCCAGGAATTGCTGGTATAAAGCATTTTACTATGTTTGCAATAACAGAAGCTATAACACAGCAACATGTATTACTGGTGTCTCTTATAGCCCATCATACCTCTTAACCTCTTAGCACATGAAATCTGGACAAAGCCTTAAATAATGGGGGGATATTGCTCTTATAAACTTAGAAGGCAGCTAGAATAACACAAATTGTGTTAGCATGCATTTTCTGAAGGATATGAAGTCTGAAACTCAAATGTATGCCATTATATAGTAAATTCAGTCAGAGATTTGCCAGAAGACCCCGAAGTTTATGAGGAACAGAGCAAAAATATGAGGAAAAAATCCAGACAGTCTGTGAAAATTTGGGCAATGGTGCATATGACTTGACTCACCATGGCCCACCATGTCAAAGCAGATGGTACCATCAATGTCTAACCTACCAGTACTTTACTGAACAGCAGGTCATGGGCCACTTCTGTGTGGATAAGAAAATCATATAGGAGCTTTTCAAATTGTGTCACCCACACATAGAATTAAAGGGGATGCAGACTAGCCATCTCAGTAGGCACTAAATTATGTATAGCTTTAACCACACTAGTACAGGAACCTTTCAGCATTCTACTAGGGATAAGCTAGGACCATCGCAGGGGTCAGCTTCATGTACCATATTCCCGTTTCACAATATTATGCTGCAGCACATGAAGAGACATATTCCTAAGAACTGCAGACAGAACCACCACTATGTGGCCCTTTTACAGGGATCCATACATTGCACATCAAATGCCATCAAGGCCCCACCTGGTCCATGGGGTGTCAGATACATCAACAGGAACACTTCCCACTTCCTTAACTGCCAGGTGGTGTGCAATGCCCAGGGTATAATCTATAATATTTCGGTACTCCAACAAAGCAGTTCCCATGATTCACAAATTTGGTAGACATCTGACCTATACCAATGATTCATGCTATGAAATTTTTCTCAGACTCATCTAGTTTGCAGGTAGGTGCACACAGAGGTGGATGCAGAAGCCAGTAAATACAATTACTGTGCATTCAGGTACCAGGCCACATATAATGATGTCATTCTTTTTTGTTGCAGGCAAAGATGGATCATGTTCAAATGGAGCCGTAGGCATGGCAATGGACTGGGTCACGACCCCTTCCAAAGCCATACCACTATCCCATTACTTGGTTGTCTTTCCATAGTTACTATAAAACACTGTTCAAACCTATCAGCATGCATACTATTTTGTTCTACTTTTATAATGATTGCAGAGATTTGGATTTAAATTATAACTTATATTAAAAATGTTGCAGCAAACACACTGAAAGCCATCATTGCACAAAATATTCTCACATCAGAAACACTTAGTATGAGCAACAGTAAACTTCTCTTCCTTTGAAACTCACATTTGTTGAAAATGCAGTTGACAATCCTTTAAACAAGAGATGGCTAGAATTAATAGTTAGGTAACATATAGTGAAGCACTAATTAGTGGCTATCTGAAGGATGCAGAAATACAAAAGATATATGTGTCATGCATTTGCTAACAGCTTGGGACAACCAACTGGACACAAGTGTCTCTTCTTAGGGGCAGCCTAGGAGCACTGTCTGGTGACATGACTTGTCAGTCTCATGCACTAGACAAGCAAAGCCTGAGGGAATCAAACCCTGCATTATAAGAAGCAGCTGATTAATAGTTCACAGCCTTACTCATCTGCACTATGTACTGGTCAAACTGGTGTAGTAAAACACAATACATTTCACACTAGTGTGTCTGCAGAAAAAAGTTAAATTAAAAATGCTCTAATAGTTAACATATTAACATTAAACTTGCAGACTTCATGCCATCTATCTTATTCACAGTCAAATAAAAACAGTCAAAAGTCAACAAAACAAGGAAATCAGGGCTCGTACCTAAAGAACATGATTCATATGATGGTGCCTGTTTACTACCACCAATTACTTATTTTGCACTGTAAATACTGTGAGATATATGAACTAAATATTTGCACACATACACGACCATCATTTACAGCCCCATGCATGACTGTGTACATTTGGATGTTTACTTGTGGTCAAAGGAATAAACAAATACATAAATAATGACCAAGAAATATATTTCAGCTTACTGCTGTGACAACCAGTGCAACTGACTGCATTCCTCAAGCCCTTCCAACCTCTTAGCAACAAGAATCAGAGATAAAGAATGAAAAATTGAGAACAGATTTTAAATATTTTTCTTATGCATTTAGAAAGTTGCTAGAATAACAAGGTTTGCAAAAGCAAGCCTTTCTTGACATAAAAAAAACGTGAAACACCCATATCTTTCATTATTTAGTTACTGCAGTACACAAAAATTTGCCCAAAACCGATAAATTTTACAAGGAACAGATCAAAATACATCTTAACTTCTTTGCCTAACAAGTCTAGCAAAACCAAAAATAAGAGGACACATTTTAAATATTTTATTTCCTTTTTTATCTGTTTGTTAACCAGGTAAACTTGCTAGACAAAGTATCCCTATTCATGGACAACTCAGTAGCATTGTCTGAGTGACTTGCTGAAAGTCACATAATAGACAAATAGAGATGGAAGGATTCCCACCCTGTAAATTTGGCTACAGGAAGCAGTTTATTACCAGCTCAGAATCTTAAGTGTCAGACAACTCTAATTTATGTAAAAAGTTAGAATAGTAGGCGTTGCATGGATACACATTTCTCTGAACAGGAAGAACTATGAAACTCTAAAGACTAGCATTTTTGACTGACTGTAATCCTCAGTGACATATCAGAAAATGAAGTTAATGAAGGTCTGGTGGATGGTGCAGAGGATTTGGTCTCCAAGCTCTTAATGAGCTACCTTCTATAGTCATAGGTACAGAGTCTGACTCTTTCTACCTCCATTTACCCACTGCGTGCTATATATATATATATATATATATATATATATATATATATATATATATATATATATATATATATATATATACACACACACACACACACAAAAGGACAGGGCAGAAGTATGAAGCAGAGACCAACATAAAAGAAGGGGGAAAAAGGACACTGCATACGCATGAGACAGAAATGTTCTTAATTAATGAAACTCTAATCTCTAATGCTGGCATTATTTATTTATTTTTAATGACTGTCATTACTGATGATTCTCAGTGACTTACTGAAATGTGTTTTGGGTGGTCTGAGGTAGGTCTCTGAGTTCAGGAAGTCTGAATAGCTTGAGGCAGGTCTCTGAGTTCAGGAAGTCTGAGTTTGCTCATTGTTATGGAGATTATTGATAATTCTCATTGACTTACCAGAATGTGTTTTGGGAAATGTAAGGTAGGTCTGAGTGGTCTGAAGTAGGTCTCTGAATTCAAGATGTCTTTGTTTGTTTTTATGAAAGTCTCAAGAAAGGTAATAACACAGACACACACACACACACAGACACACACACACACACACACACACACACACACACACACACACACACACACACACACACACACACACACACACACACTTTTTCCATTACCATAAAACTGCTAGCTAGACTATTCCCAAACCAGTAGTGCAGTAAGAAGTAAAAATGGGTGCTTCTTTTGCATTGATGTGCCCAGTGGAGCACTGCAGCATTCACCCTAACACTGCATTCAGATATTTATAGTGTACTCCACATTGCAAAACATGGCTGCGTGGAAAGAGCTACAGCAGCATGGAAACATCCTGGCTGGGTCCATTGTATGTGTAGGAGCAGTGGCTGAAGAGCAGGGATGTCAGTCTGTAGGTATACAGGTAGCAGCAGTATACCATGTGATGCAGAGGCAGACACAATACATAATGGCAGTGGCAGCGGTAGCATCTGGTCTATGAGTATGGGGCATGACACAGACAATGCAGAATAAATATTGCATGCATCATAAAACCCAGGCTATGCAAAATAGCATATGGAATATGTGGTACTTGTGAGGGACATCACAAGAACTATGGAAGCATGCACTTGCAACCTGACAGTGTGTTCCATTTCATGAGTTACAGGATCTATGGTGTGCATGACCTGCATGATGACAACAAACAGATCTGGTACTCTGTCTGCTAATGGGGAATATTGGTTTAGTACTACAGGAATGTTAGTAGGCAAACTACTCTACAAACACTCCCTTGCCCATGCTTGGAACAAACTTCCCCTTGACTTACGTTCAATCTCCCACACCTCACACTTTAAAAATGAACTAAAAGCTTATTTTCTCAATTCCAGAACCTACCCTTGCCATGACCCCACCTCGTCTTCCTTCCCTTTATGTACCCTCAAAAGGACCATACTTAGTACCTCATTACACCTCTCTCTCCAATGTGTCTACTATGCATTTGCACAATTTTATACAAACAAAAAATGTTCATTGTTGACCTTTTGAACTATATCAATGTAAAATTGTTACTTAGCTTCTTTTTAATGCAACTTTAACTTTATGCATGTATCCCAACATATGTGAATTGTTTTGCTATAACTGCTATTATATCAATATTGTTTAAAATTGTACATGCTTTAAAATGTATTACTGGAGCTTTTCTCCTCGGGTCTCCACTGAAAATGGGCCACAAGCCCAGTTGGACAAACCCGGTTAACAAATGTCAATAAATAAATATAAATAAAATAAATACTTATCTACTCAGGGTGAGGAGGACATGACACATTTATCATTTTTGTTTGCATAGGTGGATGAACACAATGATATGTGACAACAATGCTGTCATATAGGCCATGCACATGGGAAGTGGATGCGATAGCCAATCAGTTTGGTAGCAAGTTGTTGGCTGTCAGGGCTTTCTTTCTTAAGTGTCAGAGTGGAGCTGCCATGTCATGAATGTTGCTGATATGTAAGGTGGTGGCTTATGGTCTTAGGGTATATGTGGTACTTGCGAGGGACATCACAAGAACTATGGGAGCATGCACTTGCAACATGACAGTGTGTCCCATTTCATGAGTTAAAGGATCTATGGTGTGCATGACCTGCATGATGACAACAAACAGATATGGTACTCTGTTTGCTAATGGGGAATATTGGCCTAGTACTACAGGAGTGGGAGAATGTAGCCTGTTGAGGTGTCCCAAACTGGAGCCTGAGGAGTGCTAGTGGCCTAGAATGTGAAACTGGCCATACACAGGAGTTGTGCCTCTGTGGCCACAGGTGATATTAATATTTTCTCAGGAATGGTCTATGTTATTCTGTGATCAGGTATCTCAATTATAAACCCTTCTACAACCATGGGCAGTGTGGCCTGCACAGGCTGACCAGTGGGTGGTTACTATGTGCTTCAAAGATGCACTGGTGGATCCACTATTAGCCTACAGTGACCTGACCAGCACCATCTGCTTCCTGTCCATATAATCCATTTTGCTATGCATGTGCAGGTGTTGCAGATCTTCAGAGAGGCCATGCAGAACACTCACCATGCAAATAGTGAGGGTGGCAGCTGTCTGTGCCTGAATCACCAACCTGCACATTTGCTTTTTAATGTCAGGTATTGCATCAGTGTCAGAGACAAACCAGGACTCATAGCAGTGCCACAGACCATCATACATACCTCTCAACTGTACAGATTTTCATAGAATGTCCAGATTTTTGCCTTATATTTTTGGTCTGTTTTTCATAAAATTGTGGCTTTCTGGCAAATTAGAGGCAAATCATTAAAGATTGAAGTTAGAAAATAATGACAAACATTTGAGTTTTAGACTTCATGTCCTTCAGAAAATTCAGGCTAATGCAAAACCTGTTATTCTATCAACTTTCTAAGTTTGTAAGAGCAATATTTCATAATTGTCCCTATTTGTACCACTTTTTATGGCTTTGTCCAGATTTCTTACTCTAAGAGTTTGAGAGGTATCCCACCATACCTTTCTTCTATAAGGTGCATGGCTTTTTTACATTCATTCAAGTGACAGTATTTTGATTGATGAATTTCTGAAAGATACATTTCAAACAACTGTCAGTAGAAAACTATAAAAAATATTCTTTGTGCACCCCCCCCCTAAATTATATATACCAACACCACAGTTGTGCCACAGTGGAGAAAATGGCAAAAAAACTTCAGAAGTGTACTGCTTACTGCTTGCTTGCACTATTCAATTAAGTACAGTAAAACTTAACTTGGTAAGCTGACATTACATTTGGAAAAAGGAGAGCACCAACCATAGGTTAGTACTAAGCTAACTGCCCTTGTGAGCCATTTTAAGCCTAGTCAATTATCCCTTGTGAGACTCAAACCCTGCACCTTGTGTTTATAAGGCAAACACCTTAACCATAAGGCCATCCTCCCAACCAATGATTCTTTAACAAAGTATCAGCAAGCTGTGTATGCACATACTAAAGATAGTGCAGCTCATAGATGCTATCTGTGAGATGAGAAGTCCCATGTAGCCTGTGTGGGAATCATTGTTACAGGATATCCACCAAACATGATGAAGCTGGAGGTTCAACCTGTCCCTTCACATTCTCCTTATCTGGGGGGGGTGAGCCCTCCAATATTAGTGCTGCTGATAGTGCAACTGTGTCATCAGACTGTGCAACGTTCATTTTGCCCCATGTGACCTGCTGACGTCAGGCATCTGCTGCACCATTTCACTGGATCCTCTATTTAGAAGCTGTGAAAGCATAAACACAAAATGCCTGTTGCAGCACTGAAACATGTGCCTAAACCCTTCACCTCGTGGTAGGCGTACTGATATCTACACAGTCTGTGAATAGCATATGAATACCTACATACCTTGCTGTGCAGAGTGTCACAGTTGCAGCCTGGACGCACTAGGAGGTTAGATATTCAGAAGCCTCTTGCTGAATAAGTCCTGCCACACATGCATTTGGAAATGTGACACCTATTACTACACAACACTCCTGCAGGGCTGGGCAGGTAATGACTTACAACTAGCTACTCCTAAGTCTCAGTATCTCATGTTTCAGCACACATTTTTAAAGTGATACTAGGCTTTTGGTGACTGTTGCCTGTTGTTTGTCTTTTCAGCTTTTCCTGGTTAGGAGTCGCCACAGCGGGACTCCAGTCTGCTAATGATTGGCAGTAGATTTTTTTATGGTGCCGAGTTGCCAGCCTGACGCCCAACCTTCAGCGAAGGCACACCCATTCACGCATGTCTTTTGAATGCCACTCGACAGCGGGGATTACATGCAGACTCCACACAGAAGGCACTCCAGCCAAAAATCGAACAGGAGAACCTGTTGCTGTGAGGCAACAACGCTACCACTGCACCACCGTGGCTTACTGGTGACTGTTGCCTGTAAGAGTTATATTTGTATATGGAATGCATGTGGAATATTAGAATGTTCAGGCATGCACTGCATATACATTCACTTCAGAATGCACCAGTACTCTTATCTACTGTTTTAGAGTTGGGATTAGGGATGTGCACTGTGTGAGCACAAACCTTCACTTAGAACTGCAGTCATTCTTCATACTGTGCTAAGCTCATGGTAATGTCTCATCTTTGTTGTACTCTGCTGCCAAATCTTTAACTGATACTTGTCCACTAAAATTTAAAGCATTTTACAGGTTGAGGTAAGTGAAGCTATCAAGTGTTTACAGTAGATGCTCTCTGGAACTTTGGATTTCATAGTAAGTTAGCCACGTTGAAGTGTCAGTAGAAAAAATGAAGCTCTGAATTAACAGACATAGGTAAGGAGACAGTTGTGCATAAAAATAGGTTCAAGACATTTTGAATTATAATGGTGAAATGAGAAATCTCAGAAAGGTTCCACAGATAAAGACTTTAGTTTTGAATTAGATTCTTACTTTACATTATTTATACAAGTCCTCTGATTCATTATTTATTAACTTTGAATCATTTGGAACATGTCATTATTGTTACTAGTAGTAGTGGTAATAGTAACACCTCATTTTGGTGATTACTTAAGTCCCGTTACCTTGTTGGCCTGTTTTTAGGGGAGGCTTAAGGCAATATTTTACTAAATGGGAAAATCTGGCTAGAATATCACGGAAATTCCTCTGTTTTGAGTGGGGGAAATTTCCATTTACTGAAGATAGAGCTGGTTTTAAGGACAGTGGTATGCCTGATGTGAGGTGACTTAAAAGGTACCCTGGAAATCAAGCCATTGCAATAAATTGAGAGGAGATTGTGTGACACAGATTTGTTGTCAAAGATTTATGTGGGAAAGCATGGGATTGAGGTAGGAAAGTAGCATTAAACGTTTCCGAGTGATGTTTCAAAGGAGATATAGCCAGTGGAAAATGCTTAGTGAATACTGGATGGGAAGCTCATTTGGACAGATCATGGAAGGGAGAATGGAACTACAATGAGTTAAAAACTATATCTGCTCAGGTAAATATGGTGTAAGAGGTGTGCACTTGGGGGCAGGGGTGAAGGTAAAGAATACTGTTATTGTTCCCAGGGTGAAAACGTAAAACAATCAAATAGATACAAATTCTGCTGGCTGCACAGTATATATTTATATATGTGTGTGTGTGTGTGTGTGTGTGTGTGTGTGTGTGTGTGTGTGTGTGTGTGTGTGTGTGTGTGTGTGTGTGTGTGTGTGTGTGTATGTGTGTGTGTGTGAGTGCATATTTATGTAAGGAAAGAACCATAAAGAATGAGTTATGGTTTAAACTTTTCCATCTAAAGATATGTATGCATTTATAGCAGCATCACATGAGAAAACAGTTGACATATTGATTACCTTCAGAGGCTCTCAGATACTAAAAACATGTTAGAGTAGATGTGAAGGAAAGCAGTTGAGTGAGAAGTTTTGTTTTTGTGCCTGTGCCAGTTCTTCTGTCTTTACATGTTTAAACCTGCTACTAAGAAAAGAAACAGATGATTCAAATGACTTCATTGTTTGGGTGAATAGAAGATACACAGTGCTGACAGAGCCAAAACCTCTTGTAAATATGTTCAGAGTAAAGGACTCTGGATGATTTATTAGTCACATTGTGCATAAAACTGAAAAGATATGATCAGTATACATCTATCCAGACTACTTCATATAGGAAGGGAGATAGTACAGTAGCTGTGTGTGGGACAAACAAAGTCTTGTCTTTAAGTATGCACATAAAGTCCTTTGAGTGTGGTTTAAAATAAAATGAAATGCCTTTACAGTGTGGGAATGCATCACATTACTAGGAAATGTATTTAACATATTAAGAGTAATTGTTAGGAAAGTGTTCTCAGCTGTAAGATATATGGTTGAACTACGTATGTAGAACAATGATGTTTAAGATGAGATATTGTAGAATCATAATGTATGAACTACAGTGAAGGTGTTATGAAACTGATACAGAAAAAAGAAAATGGAGAAAGACATTTATTTAACGGGAAAGTCCGACTTGGAACGAGTCCATTTTCAGCGGATCACCCAGAGGAAACCCATGCCAATGAATGGAGGGCATGCAGGCTCCATACAGCAGGCACCCCAGCCAAGAATTGAACCTGAGAACCTCTTGCTAAGAGGTGATAATGCAAACCACTGCACCACTGCTTCATCATGTTAAAAAAAAGTGCTAAGAAGAAAATGAATATATGAGACAAAAGGGAGACAAAGTCTTTGCAAAGGAAAAGAAAACATGAGAGAAAATAATACAGCATGTCCTACTTTAGAGCATGAAGCAGTAATAGATTGAGGAAGACAATGGAGGAAAATTAGATAAATTTGTATTTCCTCAAAAGAAGAAAAAAAAAAAGAGAGAAAAGGAGAGAGAGAGAGAGAGAGAGAGAGAGAGACAGAGGGGGCAGGGTAACTGATTCAAAACTAATATTAAGATTTTCGAATAACAGAGTAGCTATATATGCCATTAAGTCTTCTTCTTCTTCTTCTTCTTCTTTCGGCTTTTCCCAGTTAGGGGTCGCCACAGCGGATCATCTGTCTGCTCGTGATTGGCAGTGGAGTTTAACAGTATCGAGTTGCCCAACCTTCCACAGAAGGCACACACTCACATCTAGGGCCAATTTAGAGTGTCCAATACACCTACTGCATGTCTTTGGGATAAGCCATTAAGTATCTATCAGAAATTACACAGTCCAAAAATATACCCTGCCAGTAATGAGCTGTGCGAGAATAAAACACCAAATGTAGACACAAGCAGACTCACACAAAATGAAACGATGAGCACAGTACTTAGTCAATGAAACAGAACAGGCTGAGATATGAGGGATGCCAAGGCTTAGATCCCATAGAGGCTCAGGTCTAAATGAAGTAATCTCTCTAAAATCAGAATCGAAGAGTGGGAAGTTAAATAAATAGGTTTTATACTGTGTTTTTATGTGTTTCAGTGTGCTTAAATAATTTAAATATATGTCTTTCTTTGTTTTTACGTATATAAAGATTTTACCATGTGATTCTGTGAGTGTTCTAAGATTGGTTGATTGATTAATTACATATGTTATTTAAGCAGTTTGTTTTTGTCATTACGTGGTCTGAATAAGCAATTTGTAATTGTGAAAGCGCTCACCATTTCATTAAAGTTGGTTCTTTTACCACACACTGTTTTATCCTTTGGCGGTGTTTTTGTGCATGTCTGCTTGTGTCTACATCTTTCAGAAATTATTGAACAGTAAGAGCAAGAGAAAAGGGAATGTATATGGAGAAGAGAAGCAAGAAAGAAAGAAAAAAAAGGAATGACAAAAGAAGGAAACAATATGTATGAATTTAAAACAGGGTCCTTGAATATAAGATGTGTACAGATAGAAAGGAAAGTTAGGAACACTTCTGTTTCTCATTTGATTTGTAACTTAGTCATAAAATAAAGCAGATGGAAGGTCACATGTTTATGACATTTTATGATGTTAGAACTTGATTTATTACAGATATTATTCTTTGCGTTTAGATTATGGGATTTGGAAAAGAGGGAAGAGGTAGCTTTTATTTTGTTTTACATCCCTTCTGTTTTCTCTTGAGTTTGTGTAACCTCTGAATTAGTATATGCAGAAATAGGGGTGTTGGTGGAGCTTACTCCCTGCAAAAAATCTGTTACAGGGTGCATGGCAATGTAGTTTTACTGACATATAGAAGACATGATCAAACTTATTGCTTGATATAAAAAGCTTTTCTTTCAATTCTGCTTAAATTTTACATTGTGCATATTTTGACCTGTATGGTGATATATTCTACTTTTTTTGCCTTTTCCCATGTTTATTTACATTTTTCAGTTTGTTCTAGGATCTTAGTCTTGTAGCTTAATTTGCAGTTGTGAGAAGATAGTATTTCTACATTATACTGCACTTCTATTTCCACAAGTGGAATTACTTGCAAAAGCTAGCTGTTTGTATTTTAAACTCTGCTGGGCCTTAGCCTTGTCATTCATTTAGAGTTATGGCAGAATTGTGGACTACTGCCAGACTTTTTTTTATCACTTGTGACACAAGCAAATCTACATTCATATAAAAGTCATAAACATAATATTTCATATATATTGCTATATATTATATTATCTAAGCAATATTACGTAAACTAATTAATTCCTGCCTTTTTTAAACAAGGCACATCTTTATTAAAACATCACTTACTACATAGGCAATCATACATTTATATAAATGAAAAGAAACCACACCGACACAATCCTAGTTGCAAGCATTTTACATCACAAATCATAATGACACACTCCCAGTTGCAAACATTATACATCATTTATAATCTACCCAATCTTTCTCATTCAAACATTACATAGCTCATTTAGGTCCTGCCGGCTTTTAGACCTCATTCCTCCCTTGTGTGTACTGTTCCCACAATTCCCAATTTTTCCTATGTAGTTTGCTCCTACCCTTTTCTAAAGATTTCAATTCCAGTTGTTTTATCTCTGTTACTAAATTCACTACTTCCGGCACAGTTGGTTTAGAGTTTGATTTCCATTTTGTAGTAATTGCTTTTTTGGCAGCCACCATTATTAGACACCGAAAGTCCTTGGCAAGTATAGGCAATTCCGATTCTGTATCATAGCTCAGAAAAATCATCCCCCTCATCAGACCAATCTGCCCATCCAACATTTCCGACCGTGTATCCCACAGGGAATCCTTAAAGTCTATCAACTCAGCACACTCCCAGAAATTATGTTCCCAATTACCTCTTTCTTCCCCTTTACACCTCCAACATTTACTGTCTGCCTGAAAAAAAATTCTGTGGAATCTACTTGGGGTATTAAAATATCTATGCAAACATTTCCAGGCAAAAATCCTAAATCTTCTAGATTTTGTTGCATATTCGGGAGACATACATATTTCCTCCCATTGTTTCTTTGTGAATTGCTTACTCAGTCTCTCTTCCCAGTCCTTTCTAATTTCCTCTGATTGATGCTTATAGTTATCATGCAATATTGTATATGCTCTACTAATTATTTATTTTTTAATGGCAGCTTCTGTTCTAGATTCTGTTAAAAACTCTATGAGTGCTGGTCTTTTGTTTAGAAACCTCTGTTTCCTTCCCTTTGCCTATACCCTGATATCAGTCCCTGATAGGGAAGGCAATCTCTAAACTGCAGTCCAAATACATTCTTGATCTCTTCCCTTTCTATTATCTTTCCCTCTCTAGTTATTTGTTCCCAATACCTTGGTTCCTTTGCCAGTTTTCTTCAATAAATTCTGGCCCCCTCTTGCCTATTGTCTGTAACCCTAATTGCAGTTATCCCTATTGGCGGAATCTCATTTCTCCATTCCCATCTTGGCTTGGTTATTAGAATACTTTCTGCTACTTTATGTATATAATATTCTATACGATTATTGTTATTCTCCTTAAAGGCCTGCATCCAAATTCACAGTCTCTCCTTGTTTCTTGAGCTTCCCCCATGTTTCATCACCGTACCTTTCCACTTTGAACTATAGTTTTCTGCTTGTACTATGGATAAGAGTCTCAACTGTGTAGCTCTGAAATACCCCTTCAAATTGGGTAATCCCAATCCACCCTATCACTTTATCCCACTTGATTCTTGCTGTCTTCCTCTCCCAGATAAAATATTTCAGTTCTTTATCAATTGCTACCCACAAATTCTCCTCTGGTTGATAAAAATATACTTGAGCTGTGTATAAATCTAAAGGAACTAAAACATTTTAACTGCTTGTATCTTACTATCCATATCCATATAACAAAGCTTCAATTTTTCTCTGTTTTTGTATTATCTTTTGTTAAGTCTCATCCCATATATCCTTAGCTGCCACACTAAAATCATTTTAATCCATACTCCTAAATATTTAATTTTATCATGTCCTGATAAATATGGGTATTCCTGAACCAGTTCATGTGTGGGTACATAATTTATCGCTATTGCCTTTGTTTTAGCTTCATTAATTTTGTATCCCGAAAAGATCTGAAACTGTCTCAAAACATCTCACAGCACTGTAATGTCTTTTTTTCTGGTTTTGTCAGGTACATAATAATATCATCTGCAAATAAAGCCAGCTTTTCTTGAGTACCATACCAATTATATCCTTGAATTTCTGAGTCCCTTATTTTCTTTGCCAATGGTTCTAAATATAATGCAAATAATAAAGGGGAAAGAGGACATCCCTGGACTACTGCCAGACTTGAGCCTTACTTAGTTATTTATTACTGCATTGTTTCCATACGCAGTGTTACTGGTAAATTTCTGCATAGTTTGGTTCCTTAAACTGTAGTAGAAATCAACAGGCAGTGTATTGCTTTTTTCTGCTCCACGATTTGTGCTTCAGTGCTTTTCAGTTGTTGATATTCCAGTATTGATTGTACTGTTTTATATTCTGCTTATCATTTACCTGCTTAAAGTTGCGTTCTAAGTGCCTTTCTGTTCCCCTGTTCTTTGTGTCTGTCCCATCCCCCACTAAGACATTAAGCTAAAGTTTCTGAATGAGCTCCCATATTGTCTTTATTTGATTGGATTCCTCTCTAACTTGACTGTTTCTTCCTTGACTTTTTTCCAACTCTTCCACCCTTTTCCTTTTTTCCCTAATCCTCCCATTTTTTCCCTTTTTTTTCTGCTGTGCCTCTGGCCTCCACCCCTTATGGTAATCTTATTATCAAAATCCCTCCCTCCCTGCTATTGTCTGTTTTATAAACTACTTAAGCACTCTTCCCACCCATTGTTTTCCATGGATCTATCCTAGAAAACAAATTTCCCTATAGGATGTGGTTCATAAAACTGTACCTTGTAAAGCAGTAAATATAGAGCAAATACCTTGTGTGCTGACAAGCTTAGAGCAGCTAGTTGAGTGATGAGTGGCAATACCTATAGATTTAGTAGACTCTGGTATTGTGTAAACATTAAAGTTAGTAGAATTTAGTACTGTTTAACATAATCTGCCCCAGTAAAGCACCCTTAGTATTTTGTAAACGTTAAATTTAATAGAGTTTAGTATGTTTAGCATATTCTGCCCAAGTGAAGCACCCTTATTGGTCTGCACCAGCAAAACACCCTTAATAGCCTTCTAATTCCAGTACACCACCCCTTGTAACTCACTAATCAAAGGACTGGACATGATGAGTATGCCGTTTCCTAACTTCTCTGTAGCCAGCTTGTGGATATGGGCTAATTGAGGCAATGTAGCAGTTGTCTCATGTTTTCTGACAGCTACTTAATCCTTAAAGAAACAGACACAGTATGTGAGTGGTGTACTTATACATTGATACTGGTGGCTAAACTCCACATACAAGTACACTTGAGGTTGCTAAAACCAAGCACACAACACCCACCTGACATAGCACACAATGCACATATCCACAAAGCTGGCTACAGTGAAGTTAGGAAATTGCATATCCATGCTGTCCAGTCCTTTGGTTGGGTAGACTAATGTATGCTGAGGCACTGAAAATTAATCTTCCTAAACAACAAATGTCACCTAGACTGACCATCATCAGATCTATTTCTCAGAAAGCTAAGTTAAAAGGCACACAGAAAAAAGAAAATCTAATGCCGCACATGCAGCCATATTCAGTGGAGCCCTAAACACTAAGCCCCTAAGGCAAGCAAACACACTTCCCAGGATTCCTGTCATTGGGGACTCCATTGAAAGACATACTGATGCCCTTCTCATCAGGCTAAACAAGGAAAAGATAACAGTAGTTGCTTATTTATAGCCAGGATCTGCCAAATCACACTCACACTCAAGTTATTACACAGCAGGTACCAATAGGATTCCATCACAGTCCATTTAGGTATGAATGAGTTGAGCTCTACCTCACCGGACTATGTGAAAAGAGACATTATGGAGCTCCCAGACTATGAGTTTCAGGCATGAGCCTAGGATTGAGCAGCATATGGTCATCACCGAGGATGATGCCACAGTATGAGCAAAATATTTGATTTTAACAACTTGCTGTCTTTCTGGTGTCATTCTAATGGGAGCCTATATTTATCAACTTTGGAAGACATGGTTTGTACCTGTCTCCTCTATGCTTTTGATCATAGGTTCATACTGGGCTAACTGCCCTTGCGAGACATTTTAAGCCTAGCCAATCATCCCCGGTGTGATTCAAACCTTGCACCTTGTATTTGTAAGGCAAACACCTTAACCATTAGGCCACCCTCCCAACCTCTTAGATGTATATTCAGTTTGATGAGAGAGTTTTTATGGAAATTACTCTTCCTGATTTTTACCATAATTTTCTTTCCTTTTGTTGTATATCCTGTTTAATTTGGAATGCCACCAGGGTGTTATTTCTGGGGCTAGATTTGGACTTACTTCTGGTGGGTAATTATGGTAAAAATCAGGAAGAGTAATTTCCATAAAAACTCTCTCATCAAACTGAATATACATCTAAGAGGTTGGGAGGGTGGCTAAAACTTTATCTACCCAGTAGTGCCATTTTAAGCAGTGCCAAACTGACAAACCTACTAACATAGCAAAATCAACTCAAATAAACCTCAAGGTGTTACTGATCAACGATAGGAGCCTAAATAAATAAAAAAAAGACTACACTCCCTCCAAGCCCACTTCACACTCAAGAATATAGATATCTGTGCAGTTAATGAGATGTGGTTTAAAGCAGCAGAGAGTAACCTAAAAGTGCAAGGCTTCAGTGTCTTCCACACGTTTAGACTAGTAGCTACACAGACAAGGGCTAAAGGTGGAGGTGTCTTGATATAAATCAATAAAAAAATACCTCTAGGTTGGTCAAACAGGATGATGTGCTGCAGTTCCTCCACATGCACTTCACCATAAACAAAATCCATTAATATATCCTAGCCAGCTATATGTCACTCTCCATGTCCCACGTAGCTCACAATGCATACTTGGACCTACTGGACACAATTACCATCCAACCTAACACCCTACTCATGGAAAACTTTACCTCTCTTTAGACTGGGAATCCTACATAGCCACAAATCTGCTGCAACAGAAAATCCTGGACTTCAAAATTACAAACCCCCTTGACCAAATAGTGAAAACGCCAACTAGAGGCTCCAACATACTGGACCATGTACTCACAAACATGTGAGAACACTGCACCCCCTTGTCTGGTAATATCTGACCATAAACTGCTGTCCCCTTTGAAATCAAAATCAGCTCTGTAACCCCAGTGAAACCAGTAACAGTTAGGAACTATTCCAGGAGAAAATACCTTTCATTAATTGATAGTTTATCAAAATCCAGTGCCTCTCCAAACTTGAAGAACACAGCAGCCTGTGCTGAATTGCTTTCAGAAAGTCTGTACAACCATGTCAATGGCTGCATAGAGGCTGCTGTACCCACCAGAAGTAAGTCCAAATCTAGCCCCAGAAATAACACCCTGGTGGCATTCCAAATTAAACAGGATATACAACAAAAGGAAAGAAAATTATGGTAAAAATCAGGAAGAGTAATTTCCATAAAAACTCTCTCATCAAACTGAATATACATCTAAGAGAGCTAATTAGTTAAAACAAAGCCAAGTTTGAGGTTACAATAGCCTCTCAAGTGAAAGATAACCATAAGGCCTTTTTCAGCTACATCAGAAACCTAAACGGCAACACATAGCAAATGTGCTGAACTGGTGGTTAATGATGTCACAGTCACCAATCCTGGTGATATAGTAAACCTGTTAGTGGACAAATTCAGTTCCAACTTTACCCCCTCTCACCCCCAACTACCCCCCAAGAAATACCCTCAAACATAACCCCTCCAAGTGTAACTAGGGAGCATGTACTGGCTGCGCTCACTAAAGCAAAGAACACAGCCTCAATGGACCATGTTAACATCCCAGGATGCCTCCTGAGCAGTCTAAAATACAACTTATCAGGACCCCTGGAGTCACTATTTAACTATAGTCTTAAACAGGCCTTGTGCCATGAGAATGAAGGACTGCAATGGGTTATCCCCTTTATAAGGGAGAACCTTCAGCAGACCCTGGAAACTGCAGACTCATTGGTCTGACAAGTCTTATTTGCAAAGCCATGAAAGATTTATCGTGGAGGACATTGGAGACCTCCAGACACTGGATCCATCCCAGTTTGGCTTTGTCAAAGGAAGCTCATACCGACTGTACTTGGTGGTGGACTTCCTTTAAAAGGTCACTAAGGCAATGAATGAAGAGAAAACAGTACACACTGCCTATTTAGATCTGACTAAAGCATTGGATGCAATACCCAACATGAGCATTATCAACAAACTTACAAAGCTAGGCATAAACCCTTTTATAAAATGCTGGCTAGTTAACTGGCTCATGGATAGAACCCAGGAGGCTAGGATTGGTGAAGCCACCTCCACAAACAGCTTGGTTATCAGTGGAATCCCTCAGAGCTCTGTGCTGGGCATGCTCCTTTCTGGCATCTACTTCCTGGTGGTCAAAGCCAATGTCAAAAGCCTCTGGCTGACCAAGTTCTCAGATGATTGCAAACTTGGAGTGGTAATTGAATCCCTTCAAGACAAGAACACCCTTCAGGAAGGTCTAACACAGAAAATGCTTGGCGAAAAGGCATGGCTTAAAAGTAAAAGCCAAGAAATGCATTATACTACGTTTTGGGAAGTCAGGAACCCCAGGTAACTACATCATCAATAAAACACCCATAAACATTGATTCACTAGTCAGACATCTGGGAATGCATGTAGATAATAACCTAGTCTTCGACCAACATGTGTCCAAGTTAGTAAGAAAATCCTTCTATGTTGCTCAGCTTATAATTAAGGGCATGGCCTCTAGGTTCAGTGAGATCATTGTAGCAATGTACTCAGCCCTTATCAGATCCATCAAAGAATATCATTTCCCCTTTGGTATGTACCTGACTAGACAAATACAGCAACTTGAATGTCCACAAACATTCCTTACAAAAAGAATACAAGGAGTAAACAAAATGTCCAGTACTGATTGCCTCAAAGCCTTTTCTCTTTACTCTGTATAACAGAGACTACTGAGGGGGGATCCTTGAATAGCATACAAGGTAACCTTGAACCCTGTTTTGATGAACCTTTTGCACACCCACAAAACAAACAGCATCAGAACTACTAGATTAAAATACCTAAATTTTGTTTGTGACATAAATAGGACATGTTGGAGAGATAGATATGTTTCTTAGAGAAGTCTCATTTTCTGGAACAGAGTCCCCATCCTTTTGAAGCAGAGTTCTTTACTAGCCTATTACTTGGAACAATGGATAGTTAATCAGAAATTCATTGCTGGCCTTGTACCTTTGTCTCTAATGGACAGAACAGTCAGTAATAAATCGCCCCTATATAAATCAAATTTGTGGGTCACATTTAGGTTGCACAGATAGGCTTATAAGGGCCCTAGTGGTGGTTAGCCTAGTATACATCTGTGAACCTATGAAAATATTTTAGCTCTGATTATTCATGTCTTGACGATGTGAGATGTGAAAAATCACAGCAAATTCAGGAAAATGGTACTACAGAGCTTAGGGTAGTATTCATAGTTCTGATATGGGTGCTTTCTTAGTGGTCATCTGCAAAGAATACTGTTACGCCTGTATGCAAATACGAGTGCAGGTTATTTGTGATGATTACTGCAGTGCAAAAGCTTTTGTGAGGAAACATCCACTTTTGTATAATACTTGAAATAGGTAAAATAATGGTTTATGCATTTGGAAAGCAATACTTTAAAGGCTCGGTTGAATTCAGATATGTATGGACGAGCGAGGCTGTCCGCAACCTGGCTTAAACTAACGCTATACACTTAAGCAGGCAGTACTGCTTGCAGCTATTTAGAATGATTTTTAAAAATATAAATGGGTTTTATATATTTCCTATTATGGCAACACTGATGGTTTTATTAAAAGGTGTGAAAGTGGAAGGTAGGAAAGCTGGAAAATGGAGAGACAGGCCACAGAAGGAAGACATCAAGAGGCCTGTGCTTGTGGGGGTGAGAGAGGAGAGTTCTTTGTTTTTGTCAGGTGATAGACACCCTATTTTTCAAATAGTTTTCTATATAAGAGGATGGTTTGACAAAGAAGTAAGTAAGAGATTGTAGGACAGAGGATTAATGAAGGAGAGAAGGAGGAGTTTGGTGATGAGGAGTTGTTGCCTGGCATACCCTGGTCTGCAGGATCTGAAATGTTTCCACTGCTTGATAGTTGTACTGAGGAAGACCTCAGTCTTCAAGACATAAAGCTCATGAGCTTCATGGCTCAAAAGGCAGTGCCACATCAGGGTTCCTGCAGGGCTACAGCTATCTACCTGACCCTGTGAGGATGACCCTGAGCAGGCAGAGGGCAAACGTTCCCTGACATGAAAGGAGTGTTTTGGGGCTGTTCCTGGAATCTCTGGATCTGTGGAAAAATGAACATAAATGAGAGAGAGAAAGTAAAACAGAAATGCAAAGTAATAGATTAAGCAAGAAAAAGAGACGGAGTGTACAGAGACAAACAAAATGGAGACAATAGATTCACTCAATTTAGTGGTACTTCATTATATACTTTATTAACAGTGCTTAACATCTAATAAGCAGTTGTAAGATATGAAAAGTACTAAATTTTTACATGGGGAACATTTTCTTGGAAATGTTACTGATAAGCATCTAATAAGCAAGTATAAGATATGAAATGGTGCTACATTTTTACATGAGGAAACTATTCTGGAAAATGTCACTGACACATTTAATAAGAAGGTGCAAAGTAGGAAATAGTATCACATTTTACTGTGACAATATATTCTGCAGTATGGTTGTGATAAGCATTAAATAAGCCGGTTTAAGATATGAAATGATAGTACATTTTACATTAAAATATGTTACTTAAATGGATTGCGCTTGAATTGTTTAATGGTAGTACATTATTTCTGCAATTATTTTTTATTATTACTCACATATGAATGTTTACTTAAAAAAAAGAAAAATAAGACTATTTTCACTTCATGTTTAACTAAACGATTTGTTTAATAATACATATTTAGCAACCTCAGTTAATGTTTCTAATCTTCTCTGAACTTGGGAACAGTTAAAATGTATCTCCTCATCAACTACAGAAAGAAAAACAAAAGGGGAGGGAGGATGGTTGTTTTCCTATCATACATGTATATGCATATCTGTCTGTTAAGCTTTTTTTTTTGTAAATCAGCATAATACACCTGTATAAACTACATGCAAATTCCTCAGAAATAAGAAATATTTTTATTTATTCTATGACATTTTTTCTTTATATTAAAACTAATTCCTAACTTTCCTTACTGCAAATAGAAGCAGAAAGATGCCATGACTTTCTCCTTTTCATAACAAGTGATCTGATCTAGCTCTAGCTTGCCTTTTTGGGTAATGGTTACATCTTGCATCCTTTACAGTGTTTTAACATTTTTAATGTAAGCGTCTGCTTTACAGTACGCCTTGCATTGTTTACCTGTTTTATTTTCAGAATATCAAGTAAAGTGGCTTTAGGGAAGACATGTTATAAATTCTGAAACCAAAAGATTCAACTCTGCAGCATGCACTAACATCTGTGCTGGTCATTCAGTTGCTACTTTTTGCCCCTCCCCCATTCAACCTAGGGTGCAGTGGCTAACTCTGGTTAGCCATCTTGTAAGTGCAGCAAGAATTTTGGAAATAATGACTGTTCTACAAAATTGTCACATTAATAAATAGTCGGTGGCCTACACAGAGCAATGTCACTTTTAAAAGCTTTCTACCAGTCATGCAAATAATTTCTTAACTAATAATTATAGTATATTATAGAATATTTGTAGTGTATACAGGCTATAACCTGATTACTCTCTGTAATAACTGGCCTCAGGGTGAAAAGCCTGCTATGCTGAGCCCCTCCCCATCTGTATCTCTAGTTCATTCCTTAGCAAAGCTCCCCTTTCCTTTCATCCCTGCAGTCTTCTCTCATATACTACAATCAAATTAATATTTGTCGCTCATCTCTTTCTCTATAATATTTCTCAGCCATTCCCTTATGTCTTTCTATACTGTTTATAACCACCTACCCTCAGTTTCACTATTTCCATACACGATTAAATCAACGCTTTTTGCTTACTACCCTTCCTTACCATACCTATTCCATACTGTTAACAGACTCCTCTCTACATAAATGTTTTCTCATTCATATCAGTATTTCCTTGCATCTGTCTATAAATCTACATACCTACCTATCAACCCTAACTCTAACATCCACCACAAACAATATTGCCACAAGTGGCACCCTACTTAATAGCCCAAACAACTGCCAGCTATGCTATATAATCAGATACCCCAAATAGCCCCACAAGGTTCATCACTATAACCCAGTCAGAAACCTCAGTAACTTCAATAAAGAAACTTTTATTTCCAGCCTGCTGTAGATCAGCTGGACTCCATTTAAAGCCCTTCCCCTTGATGAAGTAGTAGACACGTTTAACACAATATTTCTAAATAACCTGACAAAGCAAACACTACTACGGTCCCAAAGAGTTAAATAAACAAGTCAGTCCTTTGGTTAACTAAAAAACAAAGCAACTCATACATCTTAGAGAAATAGCCTGGAAGTCATGGCTACAAACCAAGTCTCAAACATCCCTACAACAATATAGACAATTAAGGAACTATAGCAAACAATGCATAAAACAGGACAAAAAAGCTTATTATAGTAACACCCAAAATGCATCCTCAAACAATACAAAAAACTCTGGAAATCAATAAATACACTTCTCAGTCTTGTAAAATCAATCTAACCCAACCCATCCCTAACCAATAACTCCCACATCTCTGCTTCACAGTTTATCTCACATTTTATAAATATTTTAAACTCCCTCCTAGAAAACAAAACTACTACAAACCCAGCCATCCCACTCAAATCACTAAATTTCATACTCACTCCAGTGGCAACATCTACAATTAAAAATACTTAAGAACCTTAAAGGCAGCAACCACTGACTCTGATCAGCTTCCATGTGAATACCTCAGCTTTACTACAGATAGCCTTGCATATTCTGTCTTGATTCTAGTAAACTGCTCCATCAAAGAAAAATATATCCCCACCTTAGAGACGGCTCACCAACTGAGCTCAGAAACTATAAACCATTTGCCACTCACAATTATCCAAAATCATGAAAAGATGTATGCGCTCTCAAATTACTACATGTATTACTTCTCAAAAGCTCTTATTATCCTTGTTGCATGGTTTCAGACCCAATCACAGTACAATCCCTGCCCTTCTATGGTTCACAGATATAATAAAACACAATAGAAATTTAGGTCTTCTAACCAAAGATTTATTTTTAAATCTATCCAAAGCATTTGACACATCCAATCATCAAATTATCTAACTAAACTCTTTTTTTGGGCTGTCTCCCTCCTAATTTAACTGGTTTCTTAAATACTTCACTAATAGGTCTCAAGCAGTGAAATGGCAAGATGATTTCTCCTCTTTCCTTTCTATATCTGTTGGAGTCCCATAAGGCTCTATCCTAGGACCACTACTGTTTAATGTATTTATCAACAATATAAGCACAGCAGCCAAGGAGGCCACCATAATACAATATGCTGATGACTCCACTCTGGTATGTGCTTCTTGGATACCGCTCATGTTCCAAACACTCACCCAGAAATCCTTCTCCTCCATAGAAGCTTGGCTGGACAACTCATGACTCCCCCTGAGTCAAAAAAAAAAACTAAGCTACTACTGTTCAGCCACAACTCTCCACCCCCCAAACTACCTGTAATATATTGTCATCCAACAAGACCAACATAGAACTGGTATCCTACACCAAACCACTGGGTGTGAATATAGGCAACCACCCAAAATTTGATCTCTACCTTCAGCAGCTCATAAAGAAGATACAGCAAAAGCTAGACTAACTCTGTTGAGTAAAACACAGTCTTAATGACTCTTCTAGACAAAACATAGCCACTTTTTTTCTTCTCCCCACCCTTTTATATGCATGTCCTATCCTAGCCAATCTTATCTTCTCTCTATAAGCCAAATTAGAACAATGCTGCATTAAAGAAGCCAAAATGACAATCATCCAGAAACATAGATCACATCACCACTTCTCTCTAAAATGACTATACTGGTTTGAACTAAACAATTCTGTGTTGCACTCACAATTAATTACAACTTCTCTTCACTCCATCATTCAACCTTCTACTACAAAGAAACCTCTACACATCATTACTGTCTATTACTAAACTTAACAACAATGCATGATCTTACTTGTGTTCCCACTGCATAGCTAATACCACCCCATTCCACCTAAGAAAAGTCTGCAATCTGAAAGGCTTTAAATGCCAACCGAAGCAACACCTGACGGATAGATGGCTCTGCACCTGCAGCACCCCTGTTTAAAGTGGTACTAATCTAGCTATATGAATTAATACCATAACTCTGTGTGGTACAATAACTTAAAGTGCTGTTATCACAACTACACCCTCCTCTATCATCTTATTTTTGTTCTCTTCCTTTCCTCTAAGCAACAATCGTCTTTGTTGACTTATCACTTATGGCATATGCAATCGTACGTTTATATAAATGACAATAAACCATATTGACATGCTTTCAGTTGCAAACATTATGCATCACATATAATCTTCTATAAAGTGATTGCCAATTGAACATTGCATAGCCCATTCAATTCTTGCCTTCTCTTAAAACTCATTCCTCCTCCAGAATATTATTCTGCATGTATTGTTCTCACAATCCCATTTTATCTGTGCAGTTTGCTCCCACCCTTCTCTAAAGATCCCACTTCCAGTTCTTTTATCTTTATTATTAAATTCACTACTTCTACTACACTTGGTTTACACTCTGATTTCCATTTTCTAGTAATTGCTTTTTGGCAGCCATCAGAATTAAATTCAGCAAGGCCTTACTATTTCTAAGCAATTCCAATTCTGTATCCCAGCTCAGAAATAATTCCCTTAGTTACACCAATTTGCTCATCCAGTATTTCTGACAGAGCAGTCTGCAGGGAATTTAAAAGTTTAACAACTCATTTCACTCCCAAAAATATGTTCCCAATTACCTCTTTCTTCCCCATCTCACCTCCAATATTTGTAATCTGTCTGAGGAAAAAAATGAATTGGAGTCTGTTTGGGATAAAAATACCTATGCAAACACTTTCAAACAAAAATCTTAAATCTTCTACACTTTGTTGCATATTTGGGAGTCATACATACAGACATCCTCTTAGTATTTCCACACACACACACACACACACACACACACACACACACACACACACACACACACACACCACACACATTAGATTTTCAAAGTTCCGAAACTTTGAAATTCATATGGCCAAGACCATATGATTGAAGTTTCGGAACTTTGAACATTAAAAAAATTCTATTTTTAATGTTTTTGCAGGGGGGTAAGCCCCCCTGCACCCCCCTCACCCCCTGCTAATTAAATATACCAACAATGAGATCGCAGTACATTGCAGAAAAGGGTAAATTTCCTGTTATGTGCTGTACAGCGATCTCCATTCAAAACGTTTGAAATTTCAAAACTTCGATCATATGGCCCCGACCATATGACTTTTGCAGTTCTGAAACTTTGATAATATGATAGGGATATATATATATATATATATATATATATATATATATATATATATATATATATATATATATATAAGTAGGCAGCTGATTGAATGACCAGCTACACTAACATTCAGAATGTTGATGTTATAACATTGAAACAGCAAACAACACATTCTGCACATGCTCTAGGTATTACCCTGGAGTGAAGTAAACCAAATACAAGTGTTTTTTACAGAGGGGCAAGCCTCCCTGCATTCCCCACACCCCCTGCTAATTATATGTGGTAACTCCAAGACCAACCAATCCCCAAGTAAAGGGAATATTCCCCTATCTGGGGACTGTTGATCTCACATATGTACACATACATGTTTGTAAACATATGATTGTGTATTTACAAATATGCTTATGTGTATTTAGGCCTTTTGTATACATATACATACATATTTGCACTCATTCATACATTTCTACTTGAAGATAGCTGCATTTATGTAACACACCTTTACAGTGTTTCTAAACCATATTTTAAAACCTATATAACGTTAGAGGAAAAGTTGTTGTTTGTCTTTCGGCTTTTTCCCGGTAAGGGGTTGCCACAGTGGAACTTCGGTCGGCTAATGATTGCCAGTAGATTTTTTACGAAATGCCGAGGTGCCAGCTCGAAGCCCTACCTTCAACGAAGGCATGCCCATTCACGCACGTTAGAGGAAAAGTAAAATGTTAAAATACTTACTGCAGAATTCTGATATTCTCACCCTATCCTGAGAAACCCACTCGATCCCACAAGTGCCCAGAGTGGGTGATTCCCGTCAGGGATGACAGATGGTCACCTAACTCCTGGCAGATGTCAGTTTTCTTCCACTCTGTACCAGCCACTACATTTTCAATTTTATGCAGGTTTGATTTTTGCAAGAGCAGACCAAGGTCTTTTTTAAACAAGAAACATCTTTATTAAATTATCACATATGACATAGGCAATGATACATTTATATAAATGAAAAAAAACATTCTGACATAATCTTAGTTGCAAGCATTTTACATCACAAACCATATATCTTGTTCCCACAATTCCCATTTTTCCTATATAATTTACCCCTAGCCTCTTCTAAAGATTCCAATTCCAGTTGTTTTATCTCTGTTACTATATTCACTATTTCTGGTACAGTTGGTTTGCATTGATTTCCATTTTCTAGTAATTGATTTTTTGGCAGCCACCTTAATTAGACTCAGCAAGGCCTTACTATGTCTAGGCAATTCCAATGCTGTATCATAGCTCAAAAAATCATTTTCTTAGTTACACCAATTTGCTCATCCAGTATCTCTGATAGGTCTGCAGGAAATCTTTAAAGTCTACCAACTCATTACACTCCCACAAAGTATGTTCCTACTTACCTCTTTCTTCCCCATCACACCTCTAACATTTGCTGTCTACCTGAGGAAAAATTCTCTGGAGTCTACTTGGAGTATAAAAATATCTATGTAAATATTTCCAAACAAAAATCCTAAATCTTCTAGATTTTATTGGATATTTTGGAGACATACATATATCTTCCCATTTTCTTTGTGAACTGCTTATCCAGTCTCTCTTCCCAATCTTTTCTAACCTCCTCTGATTTAATCTTACAGTTATCATGCAATATTTTATGCTCTCTACTAATTATTCCTTTATTAATAGCAGCTTCTGTTATAGATTCTACTAAAAACTCTACCAGTGCCGGTCTTTTCTTTAGGACCCCCTATTTCTTTCTCTTTGCCTGTACTCTGATATCAGTCCTTGATAGGGAGGGCAACGCCTCAGGTAGACCAAGATATTAATCTCCTTATCAGACCAGTTTTGGACCCAACCTCCTGGTTTCACAGGTGCTAATATCTTTACAAGTGCCAAAACCAAAGTGAGGAATGCAATGACAGGACTGTGGTTCAGAGAGTGCAGACCACACCTTCTGAGGTGTGACATTACCACAGAGAGTCAGCTAGTGATGGCCAGAGTACTGTACCATATATGGGAGGATTTCTACCACTAAATGAAAATCGTAGAGAATAGCGATACATGAGCCATATAGGGGTTTTACCCCTGGAACTGATAGTTTTGTCAAGTTGTTTTACCAATTCCATTGTTAAAATGACATGGATATATGTATACATAATTTTAATGAATATGTTCAGATGATATTGGTATATATAAGGGAAATCAGTTATTAAAGCATTAGTTTGTCATAAGCTTAAGTGTGTATTTGATGAACAGAGAAATATTTACATCTAAAATATGTATTTCTCATTATGATCATACATTACAAATTCTGGAAGCATGAGTTTTGAAGTAGTGCTTCAGGTAATCCTTTCATAATTTCTGTCTTTTAAGTGAAGTTTATTAATAAAGTGTATTTGGTGTTTCACTTTTTTAATCAAAGTAATTCATTGTTAGGAAGTGCTAAGATGTGTCATATTCTGCAGGATGACTATGGATTAGGCTTCATTAAATTCCAAGCTAAATACTGACTTATCCAGTTTTCCTCTTGAATGCTGTGCTATAATTAAATTGCATTTGGCTATGCTATGCTCTGTTCTTCATTCCAATGATCAGCAAGGCTAGGTGCAGCTAGTCCACAAATATCTGAAAGCTATCTGTGTCAATCTGACCAGATACACACACATGTATTATTGCGATTCATAGTGATCAGTGTGGCTGACTTTCATTTGCTTATGAAAATTGTATATTTATGAGACAGCCTGAGGACAGTGGCACACAGTCGTCAAAGTTTAATGGCAGGATCTCACACCTCACAGCAGGTACATAACTGTGCAGAAAGTGATACTATATCACAAAACCAAGGTAATGGAGACATTACATTGCAGGCTGTAGAGCGAGAAAATCTATGTAACTTACCACCATGTCTCCTGAACCACAGGAAAACCTTCTGGAGGACAGCACAATCTCAGAGGCAGCAGTGTGCACTGTAACACCTGTGCAGAGGGTGCTAGGTGCATGTACATGTCAGAGCTACCTTCTGAAACATGAAAAGCACTGGCTACCCAGCAGCAAATGTGTTGTGACATTGTTCAGGCTCAGACTGCCGCATAGAGTCAGCTAATGATGGCCAGATTAATATATCTTATACAGGAGGATTTTTGCCACTACATGGAAATTGTAGAGAGTAAGAATACTGCTGTGGTTGCACTCGTGTGCAGTAGAGTGGCACAGTAATCAGCCAACTCTGCCTCCATGCATACACTAGTCAGGACCTACCAGATTCAAATAGGAGTCAGTAGTGGATGTGGATGAGGATGGAGTACTGTCCAGATATGTAGGGCATATCACTTTGTGCTCCAAGTGTTTCTCAGGAAAGTACCAGAAATAGTGGGAGGGCCTAATACAACAGAAGTCATGCAGGCCTCATCAGCATTCATCTGCATGTAGCAGAACCTCTCATTTAAGGTCTCAGTCACACAGCACATTGAGATCAGTATCTGCAGGATCACCTGCATTCAGTAGGTCACGTCACTGAAGTAAGTCAGCATTAAGATCACATGTCAGGACATCCTCATGATCATGAGCACCATCATGAGCCTGTCATTAGAGTACATCATGTATGACATATTTGGCCACAATAACTTAGGGTTGGCATTGCAGAATGTCATCATGTATAGCATAACAACTATGAATACTACCGTTAGATTTTATTTGTAGGTAAGACATTATTAGTTTCTTACACGGTCTTGAGAAAAGCAAAATGTCTGTGAGGGAAAATCCATTTGTTCAGTCACTGGGAAAATGGATGATTACTCAAGAAGTGAATTTGACATGACAGACTATGAAGACTAACTGATATACATGAAACAAAGTATGTCAGCTTAAGTGGTACCCTCTGGAAAATTCTTTTCAATCACAGTTCATATAAGCTGATGGTGGCAACATGCAGTTATCATTTAGTGACCACTCAGACAGTTACATTTCAAAATGCTCTCAAACTCTTAGCCAGTTTCCTATCATCTCACATTTAATAGTTTTCCATTTACGCAATACTTGTTACAAGCATAATGCCAGTCTATTTAATTACACTCTTCTGAAAGTGCCTTTTGTTCACACTGCAACGTTTACATACAAAGTTCAACTATTCTGTCCTAGTTAAGAAATGCTCTATAATAGCAGATAAAGCAGAGTTGTGTCTCCTTATCTAAGCCTGCAGTGTACAGCTGCAACATGTCTCACAGAGCACAAACGTATTTTCTGACCTAACTTTCTCAGAGGACATGTCTAAAATGCAGAAATCCATTCAGACACTTATATTTCATCCTGTTACCAATTAAGACATACCATGAACTGCGGTGGTGGTGCTGCGGTAGCGTTGTCGCCTCACAGTAAGATATTGTCCTGTTCGATTCTCAGATAAAGCGTCTTCTGTGTGGAAACATGCGTGAATGGGCATACCTTCATTGAAGGTTGTGTGTCAGGGCTGGCAACTTGGCATGTAATAATCTACTGCCAATCATTAGCGGACGGGAGTTCCGCTGTGGTGACCCCTAACCGGGAAAAGCCGAAAGACACAACAACCAATTAAGACATACCAGTCAATATTGGGTTACTAAAAAGAAAGGAATGAAAGATTGCAGGCAGTTTATAGTTTTATATACAAGGAGGAAAACCTTTTTTTTTTGAGGGGGTAGGGGTGGAGTCAGGATTTTAACATCAAATTGTACTGGAGTAGGCCTGAAATGAAAATGATTTATAGACATGCTATGACATTTAAGAAATATATGACAGACTTTATTTTGCAAAGATGTACATCTGAAGTGAATTTTATATATGGATATGGTAACAAGTGACCAATGGTTATCGTTTCTGTGCATTTCTCAAGACGTTATATGTGAATTTGAAGGTGTAATGTGGTTGATGTACACTGACCATTGTAGTATATGTCTGCAGATTGAACTAGGAAAAAATGAGGTGAATGTAGTAAAAAAGGGAAAAAATGCTATCCTGCGATGTTAACAAATTAAGAATTTGATGACTATCTGAGCATTTCAGTGAAAAGTAGAAATACACTGCAAGTGTATTTTGATGTAATGCAGGTATGCATGCATGACATTTTATGTGCATGAAGTCTATTAAAAAGAAATATGACATATTGAAGTTTATTATGAAGGAAAGGGATGAGAACAATGCAAAGATTAAGAAATTAAGAGGAAAAAAATAGGTGGTACTTAAATGAAACAGGAAGCCTTGGAGAAATACATGGGATAGAAGGTACCACAACAAGAGTTAAGGCACTCTATTAAGGGGGAAGTAGAGCAAATTGATAAATGAGGGAAGTAGCAGGTAATTAATGATGTAGCACATGTTTTCTTTGTAAAATAAAAGAGACAGATGAAGAGTAAAGTGATACTGGAAAATGAAAAACAGTAGGAGGAAATGGAATTCAACCAGAAACGTCTACAATTGTAAAAGAAGAAGTGAAAATACAAATGATTTGTCTTACAGGTAGTTTCTGACAATATTTCTATGGGAATATTAATAAGAAAGATGACTTGAAATACCTGGGAATTAAGAGCGGGATTAACAAAATCAGGGAGATTAAATACTTTTTTGCTGCAGTAGTGTTAAAAGAGACATACCAATGGGAAGAGTGTACAAATGCGAATCATGGGTGTGCAATAAAGAAAAGTAAAATAGAAAACATTTTGACTGTTATGTAATGAGCCCGATTTCAAAAGACTTGTTCTCAGTAGAAGTGATCACTTAATTGAGAGCAGGTGTTTTGCAATCTGGTTCCCTGTAAAGGCTTGTTTATTGATGGGCCTTATACCAAAGTTATAAGGCGCATCAATAAACAAGCTTCTACAGGGAACCAGATTGCAAAACACCTGCTCTCAATTAAGTGGTCACTTACACTGAGAACAAGTATTTTGGAATCCGGGCAGACTTGCACTTAAAGCAACTCTTTTGGAATCTGGCCCATTTTCTATTTCGGCTAAGAAAAAAGGTGGAACATCCTGGTATTTATTTGCTACAGATCAGTGAAGGTCTTTTGATGAAGTGAAAGAAAATAGGTTAAGTAAAATACCCTACAAATATGCTATTGATGAATCCACAATGAACCTATTAGGACTTTTGTATGAAGGGGCAAATAATGTGCATTGGTAGATGGGGTCAAAACCTGGATGGCTGCAAGACAGGTGGGGTTGCTTTAAGGATGCACTGTAGACCCCACCAATACATGCATTTATACTGTCATATTATTAAAAAGCATTTAATTTTGCAAAATATTAAATGGATATTGAATAAAAGTGTGGAAGAAATAAAGCTGGTTGCTTGCAAATATGATATAGCACTGTGTAAGAAATTAAAACATTATGGAAAGGTGTAAGGGAATCTGAGGGCTATTAAAAGAGGGGTGGTGCTGCGGTAGCGTTGTCGCCTCACAGTAAGACGCTGTCCGGTTCGATTCTCAGCTAGAGCATCATCTGCGTGGAGACATACGTGAATGGGCGTACCTTCGTTGAAGGTTGTGCGTCAGGGCTGGTAACTCGGCATGTAAAAATCAGCTACCAATCATTAGCGGACCGGAGTTCCGCTGTGGCGACCCCTAACCGGGAAAAGCCGAAAGACACAAACAAACAAACCATATATCAAAACTATTGTAAATAAAAAAAAGTATTGAATTTTGTAGTTTATATGGTGTTTCCATTTAGAAGAGTATAGGAAATGATTAATATAATATGTATGTGTTTGTTTTGGAGAACAGAGACAGAAGGCATACACTGACAAGCAGTAATACAATTGGTGTAAGGGAAAGTTATTAAGTGGAAAGGTTTGTTTCTCAGCAAATTGTTTGTGTTTGAAAGTTATACCATATATTACAGTTAATTTAGCAGCTATTTTGTTGCAAAGATAAAATATGGAAGATAGATTAGCAGGTATACAAATTTTCCAGTTAAAGATTTATGGTATGTTTAGGAAAAGGAAGAAAAGTTGGGTATGATAAATGTTACTAAGTTGTTAAGGTCATTATATGCAGTAGGTGTTAATGTTTGAATGAAAAAGGATGCATGAGGTTCACAGGGCAATGTGGGTAAATTGGAAATGTTAGCAAAGAAAGAACATTTACTCTAAAATAACACAATTATCACTCCTACAACCCACACCAAACTACTGGGGATAGTAATAGACAACAATCTAAAATTCGACATCCATATAGACCAAACCATCAAAAAAGTCCACAAGAAACTAGGCCTCCTGTACAGGAATGCCCAATTTCTAACACCTTCTACAAGAATTACCATGGCTAGAACCCACCTACTATCTAGACTCCTATATGCATCTCCTATCCTCATCAACCTATGTAAATCAAGCCTTAATAAACTAGAGGCCTGCTATAATAAAATATCCAAATTTGTCACAAAATCAATGTACAGGTCACATTACTGCCAATCCCTAAAACAGCTCAGTTGGCTTGAATTTCCACATCTCCTACCCTTTAACCAACTAGGCCTAGCCCGCCAAATTATTCACCACCCAAACAAAACACCAACCCTCAGCCACCTAATCCAGCCTTACTCAGCTCCTAGACCCCTCCACTCTGATAATAAATACCTACTACAAGTTTGTAGAGCAAAGAACTCAGCTGGGGAAGGCCTTTTCTCTAACTATACTGCTAAACTATGGAACACCCTCCCAACTGCTCTTGCTTCATGTTCCTCTTCAAGACAATTCAAAGCATTCCTAAAATCTCACCTATCAAAATCTTGGCTCTGCCCCTGCCTTCCCCCAGGCTAACCATCACCTAAACTCCAGCCTCACTCTCACTACCCTTGTATAACTCAGCATGACTGCTCTCCAAACAAACAGTTAACACTGTACCTTCACAAAAGGAATAATGTACACTCTCTCAATATTTATCACATATTGTAAATACTACATGTGTGCTTACATCTGTACAGTAGGTAGTATGTATTGGAAATACTACATGTGTGCTTATATCTGTACTGTAAACTCAACAAAAACTATTATTGATATAATTCGTATTCAGCTACTTATTCACTGGTTAATTTTCAGATTATTGTCTGAATTGCTATTCTATGTATAAGTCAATGTACACACCAGAGTATATTAGACTGTATTGTAGATTTTGAAATTATCATTATACAACTTGGAGCTTTTCTCCCCGGGCCTCCACTGAAATTGGGCACTTGCCCAGCTGGACCTTCCCGGTAAACAAATGTAAAATAAAATAAAATAAATAAATAAATAAATACAATTTAGGGAAATTCACAAGAGGGATAAAGCCCTGACTGTTGCACAGGTGCCCTGAGTTAGATTAAGGGATCAGGTGCCTGGCCAGGGAGGTTGGACTGCGCAGTCACTGCTGACTCACCCATTTTGGGGGGTGGGAGGTAGATGTAGTTTGCCACATAGGTGACAACTAGCAGGAGCACTAGGTGTTTATTTAACAGAGTTCAAGCCTGCTGAGCCGGCCCTGTTGATGGTGCATCCCCACTGCGTAGCTGAGGGGAATTCAACATGTGGAGGCAAAATTACCTTCAGAAAACAGCAATCATGGAGCTTGGAGGAGTTGACAAGGTTGGAGAGGGTACTTTTGGAGTGAGATGGTAGGCTGCCCACAGACAAGCATTCAGGCCTCCTCCCTATCATATGATTCCTGATGGGAAATGGAAGGTTGATTGGGATTCTCAGGCAGGAGCAAATAGGCTGTAAGGCCCTAAATGAGTGAAAGTGAGCCATTGGGCAAGGTCCTGGGGAGAAAGCAAAATAAAAGGAACATTTTGAATAGTTAAGTAATAACTGACTATACCTCAGGAGTGTAGAAAATGTGAAGCCAGGTATATGAACTGGTTATAAATAAAAATAGAAATATTGATATTATTAAGGAAAAATTAAATGCTAAATAAAGTTTTAAAATTGTATATACCTACAGAGAGTGTAGTTCAGATATAAATCACTCTAAAACTAATGTTCAAAATGATCAAATGCATAAAATATTAAAGGAAAAACACTGTATCTGCTTTGATTATCAGTATTAGTTTTAAACACACACTTTGTGTTGTGGCATGTAAATACAAGACATTTAGAAAGGTTAGGGGTAGAAATGGTGAAAGAAATGAGCTAGAATATCATATGTATTGTTAGGGAAGGAAATATGCGAGTTGAGGAGGTTGGCTATTATAGGTTCATAGGTTCATAGGTAGGTACTAGGCTATTGGCCCAAGGGCCTAAGTAAGCCTAGCCAACAAAGTTCCCTGGCTTACACCACCCAAGAAAGTTAATTTCCTGTGTCCCTGTCGAGCAGAGCCACAGAAGTGATCCCCGGGCTGTATTTCCTATTTCCCATCCACTCATCAAGATTCTTCTTGAAGAGTGCTAATAAGGAACTTTACAGAAGATGGGTAGCTTGTTTCAGAGTATAGGAAGACTCTGGGACAGGAATGTAACTCTCCAGCATGTCCTGTTTATTGTGGTGACAAGGTTTAGGTTCCCTAGAGCGTGTAGCTTGGAGGGATTGGGATTTCTTTAGGTGTAGCTTGTCCAACAGCTCTGGGTTTAACATAGCTTTATATGTTAGTCAGAGATCTCCTTGGAGTAGGCGATATGCTGCAGAGTAAAGCTGGAGTTTTTTGAGATGGTCAGTGGAGGGCATCTGTTTGAGGCCAGTAATCCTCTTTGTGAGGTACTTCTGTGGCCTTTCCAGCTGCTGCAGATGTCTTGTGAGGTACATTCCAAAAGGGGCATTGTACTGTATAATGGGTCTAATGAGTGCTGAGTAGAGGGGAACAATGACCTCTTTTTTCCTGGATGAGAACCCTTTTGTGATGAGGTGTGCCACATAGAAGGATTTCCTGACTACTGTGAGATGTGATTATCAAAGGAGAGACTACTGTCCACTTGGGTCCCAAGGTCTCTTATCACACATTCGGCATTAAGTAGACTGCCGTTTATGTGGTAGTTCATGGGTACAGAGTTTTTACCAAAGGGGATGACAATGCACTTTTTGGCATTGAGCTTGAGGCCAAGCCTCTGACACCAGGCATCTGTCTCAGTGAGGCCCTTCTGCAGGATGCCCACATCATTTGGGGACTCAACTGTGGCTCCTAGTTTGCAGTCATCTGTGAACTTCTTTAGCCAGAGGCCTTCTGTGTTAGCATGTACTTCAGAGACGTAGATACCAAACAGGAGAGGTCCCAGGACTGAACCCTGTGGTACTCCACTTGTCACTGGTTTGAAGTCAGATTTGGAGTCTGCAACTTTTACAGTGTGGGTTCTGTCAGTGAGCCAGTTGGCAACCCATATTCCAAGATAAAACTGCAAGAAACATGTGCTGATATAAAATATGTACTGTGGTAGGTGAGGTTCAAAATCAAAAAGTGGCAGAGGTTAGTGAAGCAAATGCATTTTAAGGTAATAAATCTGGTGAAATGTGAAATATAGCAGTTTGGTATAAAGAAAGTTAAGAAAGGGTAATTAAAAAAAGTGAATTATAAAACTTTGGAAGGGGTGAAAAATATAAGACTTAAAATGGGATAGTATGAAAGGTAACATATTGTGAATCAATTGTATATTCTCTTTTATTATTATTTTACATCTTA
This sequence comes from Protopterus annectens, assembly GCF_019279795.1. NCBI lineage: Eukaryota > Metazoa > Chordata > Ceratodontiformes > Protopteridae > Protopterus > Protopterus annectens. Next base: position 1,297,729,420 of record NC_056728.1, on the reverse strand, counting down.
AGTAAATGGATTTAATGGAAGTCTTTAAAACTAAAAAGATTGTATTTCTGCTCCTTGTGAATGCAAATCTGCACGGGGTGGGGTGGGGTGGGGGGCAGTGTATTGATACTGGTTTAGTTGTGGGACAGTAGTAATGTGCCTTTGGAAGTAAAACCTTAAATTAGTGTTGGAAATCCCAAATATCAGCTGATGGAACAGCTAAATTCAGAAGAATGGGTGCTTTTAGTAAAGCTGAAAGTTTTGATTTATAGCTGCAGTGTTGCTCTGATCAACCAGTGTGTGTGTGTGTGTGTGTGTGTGTGTGTGTGTGTGTGTGTGTGTGTGTGTGTGTGTGTGTGTGTGTGTGTGTGTATATATGCACGCGTGAGCACTTACATTGGAACAGAAGTGTGTCATCTACAGAGGGTGCTGCCTTGTCTGAAATGTCCTTGGCATGGGTTTTGGTGTGTGAGATAATGGTGTTATAATGGAGTCAGAGGTGGACATGTATAGATTAGGTACAGGAGCCAGGCTAGAAACAGTGTCTGATAGATATTTTGTGGCAAGATGGCTCTAAAAGGCATATGGAATTCAAGGCTAATGATATGGGATTGTGGATGGATGGATAGATGGATATACTTTAACAACCTAAATCAAGTGAGCTTCCATGAATTCCATCGTCTTCAGTCCTTTTGGATTAAACGTAATGCAATTAGAAAATGCAACAACTGTGTAAGGTGGAATGTAGAGTCATCTACTGAGGGCATGGAAGGAGTAACAGTATGGTTTACAAAATGAAAGTGATAAAAATCATTTTTTATGGTTAAAAATGAAATATTTAATGTGGTTATTGGTGGTAAAGACCTCTGGACGTGGTTAAAATTAAACTGTGTTTTTGAAGAAACATTTTTTAGAGATTTTTTTCTGTGAATACAAAGTAGAGTGTTATGTTATCAAGACCACCTAATAATTGCTTAATATGGAAGAAGAAAAATGTGATTGCAAATTATGGAGAACAGGCTGCAGTTCTAACTTGTGGAGATAAAGCAGAAGACTTGGAAAGTGAGGTTGTGCTGGAAAACAGTTAGGAATTCTGAAATCTTTAAGGAAACAGGAGGAAAGAGATAAAACATTTGATGAGATGAAAGGGTGGCATTTTATATACACAGATTAGGAATGCAGTTTTGTATGAGTAAGAAAAATCAAATGATGATGCCGTTCAAAAGAAGAAATTGGGAGAGAAGTATGACAACAGTGTGATAAAGAGGTCTTTATTAGGCAATGGCAACCAGAATAATTACAGTTTTAAATGGTATGAATTAGAGGTTATGATATTGCTTGATACTGCATTAATGTCAGTGGAAAAATGAATAAATTTCCAGAGCTGGATCATGAGAGTTAAACAGTGTGATGATAAAAAGTGTGAATGATTAAAACTGTGTTGAAGTTTTAGTTCAAAACCTGAATATTAATGCAGGGTAGGTATTTCAGATTCTGAATGACAAGAGTCATGGTGGTAGATATATATTTTAAAACTAAATTTTGAAACATGGGCATATACAGTAGATATAAAAAAGTGTACACACCCCTGTTAAAATGCCAGGTTTTTGTGATATAAAAAAAGAGACCACAATGAATCATTTCAAAACTTTTCCCACCTTTAATGTGACCTATAACCTGTGCAATTCAACTGAAAAACAAACCAACAAATTTGTTAGGGGAAAAAATATATATATAAAAAAAAAAACGTACAATAAGTGTGCACACCCTTAAACTAATACTTTGTTGAAGCACCTTTGATTTAATTACAACATTCAGTCTTCTTGGGTACACACCTACCATCAATTAAAGAGACTCTGATTAACCCCAAATAAAGTTCAGCTGTCCTAGTAGGATGTTTCTGACATTTACTCAGTTGCCTGCTACAGCAAAAAACATGGTTTGCAGAGAGCTTACAAAGCATCAAAGGGATCTCATTGTTGAAAGGTATCAGTCAGGAGAAGGGTACAAAAAAAATTTCCACAATATTGGATATACCATTGAACACAGTGAACACAGTTATCAAAAAGTGGAGAAAATATTGGGACAATAGTGATGTTGCAAAGAACTGGATTTCCCTCCAAAATTGATGAAAAGACAAGACAAAAACCAGTCAGGGAGGCTGCCAAGAGACCTACAGCAATACTGAAGGAGCTGCAGGAATTTCTGGCAAGTACTGGTTGTGTACTACATGTGACAACAATCTCCCGTATTCTCCATGTGTCCTATAGGGTAGGGTTGCAAGACAGAAGCCTTTTCTTACACAGGAAATCATCCAGGCCTGGCTAAAATTTGCAAAACAATCCATCAAGTCTCCCAAAAGCATGTGGGAAAATGTGTTATGGTCTGATGAGACCAAGGTTGAACTTTCTGGCCACAGTTCCAAAGGGTACATTTGGTGCAAAAACAACACTTTGCATCACCAAAAGAACACCATCCCCACGGTGAAGCATGGTGGTGGCAGTATCATGCTTTGGGGTTGCTTTTCTTCAGCTGGAACTTGGGCTTTAGTCAAGGGGAGAGAATTATGAACAGTTCCAAATACCAGCCACTTTTGGCCCAAAACCTTCAGGAATCTGCTAGAAAGCTAAATATGAAGAGGAATTTCACCTTTCAACATGACAATGACCCCAAGCATACATCCAAATCAACAAAAGAATGGCTTCACCAGAAGAAAATTAAAGTTTTGGAATGGCCTAGCCAGTGCCCAGACCTAAATCCAATAGAACATCTGTGGGGTGACCTGAAGAGGGCTGTGCACAAGAGATGTCCTCACAATCTGACAGATTTGGAGTACTTTTGCAAGGAAGAGTGGGCAAATATTGCAAATCAAGATGTGCCATGCTGATAGACTCCTATCCAAGAAGACTGAATGCTGTAATTAAATCAAAAGGTGCTTCAACAAAGTATTAGTCTAAGGGTGTGCACACTTATGCAACCAGCTTATTGTAAGTTTTTTATTTTTTATATTTTTCCCCTAACATATTTGTTGGTTTTTCAATTGAATTGTACAGGTTATAGGTCACATTAAAGGTGGGAAAAGTTTTGAAATGATTTATTGTGGTCTCATTTTTTTATATCATAAAAACCTGGCATTTTAACAGGGGTGTGTACACATTTTATATTCACTGTATGTACACATTACAAAAAGGCAAATATACATTTTTGCAGTTTTGCCCTCACTGCCTTCCAACTATCACACCCTCTTTCAGTTTATTAGTACATTCGTTCCCTTCACCAGAGGAGAGAGACAGTCAAAAGGAATCAGGCTGCCATCAGGGTAGGTGACAGTCTTTCCATTTTTGTTCTGCAAGTCCTAACATGTGCACACTCAGCAAGGTACCAGGGAGTGAACATGCAGTGGGCTGCCACGGGATTGCCTCTCACTTCTGCAAGTATTGTTGCCTCCAAGCAGTCCTGCCCTTTTCTCATGCATAACTGGTGGCCTCTACAGTCTGTACCAGGAAATTGTTCTGGCTTTTGTGCCTCCAAATGTATGCACACCCTACCATCCCCCCAGGAGATGTGTGTGGGCCATACCCTTTCACTCATCTCTCTCCCCACCTGGCTGTTCTAATGCCCAGGCCACTAATAAAGCCCTGTTCACCTAGGCCACAGTCATCTGTGACATGGATTCACATGTATATATTTTGAATTGTTTGAACAGTGGTTGTATGTTCGGAAACAAGCAGAGTTGGAAAAAGGTAGGGGGGAGTAGAGGTAATGGGGACAAATGATGCAATGGTTTTAGATGTACTAATGATAAGCTGAATTTAAGGGATTAAAGAAGGAAAAGGGAGTACACTTACATGGATAGTGGATGGAAAACTAGTAGAGGCTATGGTTTTACAAATGTAGTAATTATATTGCCCCACTTTGAAAAAGGTGAAGCAGTCCTTCTTTTTTTTTGCTCTTCAATTTAAGAACTGAGGGAATGGATCTGTTTTGGAGTGCTAGACTGCATTTTTTTTCTCTTCATCTGAAGAGTTGGGATGGCACCAGATCAGAGACCATCAACGGCTGCTGAATGAGTGGCTCTGTTTATGGGTTTTCTTCGGGTACTCTGGTTTCCTTCTCACAAAAAACATACTGATTGATTGACTACATTAAAACTGTCCACACATTGTGTGTGCATATAATATATATCTATATACACACACACACACACACACACACACATATATATATATATATATATATATATATATATATATATATATATATATGTGTGTGTGTGTGTGTGTGTGTCTGTGTGTCTGTGTGTATGTGTGTATGTATGTGCGCGTGCACGCTTATGTATCCACCCTCAATCCTTTTTCCCCTTTTTGCACATGGGATTGAGGTGTCACTTTAACAGTGACAATCATCTCAAGCCAAGGTTCACACTGCTGGGTGGTTAGCCCTGGTGCAGTAGTTCATTCATACCACTCACTCGCACACACACTAGCACCTACAGCCAATTTGGAGTGTCCAGTTGCATGCCTTTGGAATGTGGGAGGAAACCAGAGCATCCAGAGGAAATAGTATTTAACCTTACCCTTGTGGCATGGGTCATGACTGAAAATGAACCTGTGAAATGAATCCATAGACCGGTCCGTGTACCCAGTTAACAAATGGTAAATAAAATGAATAAACTGAGTGGTTCTCTTTTGAAGGGCAAATGTGTGAGTTAAGCAGAGACCTTGTAGGTAAGAGGGAGGCTAATACTAACTGATGCATAGCAAAGGGGGTGTGTGTGAAATAAACAGCTGGTAAAAGATGTTTTTTGTTGACCTAGGAGTAGAATATGGAGAAGGGGTGAAGTTTGAGAAAGCAGTATTAGTTTAGTGATTGTAATGTGAAGGTAGCATTTCCAAAACCATATAAAAATAATTACTTTAAAATTTATTTGGTAGAAGGTAGGGGCAAAATAAGCATGTTTCCTTTTTCTAGTAAAAAAAGAGGGATGAGATTATATTAAAGGGTTTGAATAATGGAGGAATGCTGGCAGAATTTGAAGAAGAGAAAAGGAAACTAATTACAGTGTTTCATGCAGATATTGTCTTCCATACATACTAAAGCTAGAATGGAGTTTATACCTATGATGGAAGAAATAAAGTATATTGAGGAAATTAAAGTAGACAAGCTATTAAAAATGAGACAAACTGCGTCCCACACATGGATTGCATAATGAATGAATTTTGTAAGATGCTTAGAGTAGAATTTGTGGTTGGACTCATGAATATGTTTAATGGCTTGTTGCATGAAATTAAGTTAGATGGGTCTACATGTCTGAATATTTTTAAAATAATAAACTTGCCAAGAGATAAATCCATTTTAAAGAAGTGAGGAACTATTAGCTTTTTGAATTTGTATATGAAATTGCTGAAGTTTTTTGGGGGCAGAAAACATGAAGTAGGTATTAGCAAATGGATAAGCTGATCTCAGACTTGCGGTTTGAAAGGACAAGGTATTCACGATAACTGCGCAGTAGAACAGACTGATTGCAGACACTGTAGTGCAATATGAGGGAGGGGGGTGCTGCACTCCTGAATGTGTTGTCTTTTGCATGAGATGTTAAACCGAGGTCCCATCTGCTTGTGTTGGTGGTAGCTCATGTGGATGTAAAAGAACCTATGAAGCCTATGAAATTGAGTACTAGAAGTTCCTGGATGCTCTGGCCAGATTTCCTCTAAAAGTATAAGTACCATGATGAGTTTCCCCTGAAAACAGGCCACTAGCCTAGTGGGATTAACCAGGTCAGCAATGGATAAACAAATAAATAATACTAATCTGCGACTGAGATGGAAGGGTGAGCTGAAGAGGTTGTGTTTAATGTAGATCAGGAAAAGACTTTTGATGCAGTAAACTGTGACTTTATTTTGCTTGGCGGGGGCTAATCAGGGTGATTATTTCATATAATTAGGCCGATGTATGGGTATTTATGTCAGTGTGTGGGAGTAAATGTGAATGGGTGATTACTGGGGGAAACAGTTTCAACTAGAGGAAGTGTTTGGCAAGGATGTCATTTAAGATCAGTTATATATTTGTTATTGAAAGGTTGCTTAGGAAACTACAGGGCAATATTTGTATTTTGGGTTTTTGGATGAGAGTAAATGAGCTATAGATGTTAACATATACAGAATAGATTACTTTGTGCCGAACAGAAAAACCTGTGAGTTCATTGACAGTTATGATTAAAAAGGTCATGGTGGAGGAGTATCAGATGAAAGTGAGCAAGGATAACTCTTGTACTGACTGCTGCTAATGGGAAAATGGAATGGATTTTGTAGTGGTGGGTTTATCTGTGGAAGACAGGTATAAGAGAGTATTTGTTTCATAAGGATACGATTGTGATGAACTTGGAAAAAGGGCTGTGTGAGGTGTGTAGTAGTGGAGAGATGTCTGGGAAAGTATATGAACAAAGGAGAATGATTTTTATTACATGCTGATTTTCTTCCCATAATTTTTCGAAGTAAGGTGAATGTCTATATGTTTTAGTTTTATTGTAGGGAGTCTTTCTTTTTTTTTATTGTCTTATTTAAAACATTTTAAAAGCAAAGTACTTTTTTGTATTTTAATATATTTGTTGACTGGTATGCTCACTGGACGAAAGTGTTGCTTTTCAGGGACAATCCAGGAACACTGTCCTGTTAAGTTGTTAAGTGACTTTCTCAAACTCACACACTATATACATGGTAGAGGAAAGAGTTGAACCCTGTACCTTCGACTCAAGAATCTGCTTCATAACAGCTCAGAGCCTTACTCCTTCTGCACTAACTCTCACACTGCCACTTCACAAAAATCATGCTTAGACGAATAAGAAGGAACAAAACAAATACTAGTAACTAGCAGCACAATTTAAAGCAACAAAGAGATCTTCTTTTGGTTGCTCCCATTAGGGGTCACCACAGCGGATCATCTGCTTCCATTTCTTCCTGTCCTCTGCATCTTGCTCTGTCACACCAACCACCTGCATGTCCTCTCTCACCACATCCATAAACCTCATCTTAGGCCTTCCTCTTTTCCTGTTACCCGGTAGCTTCAACCCTTAGCATCTTTTTCCCAATATACTCAGCATCCCTCCTCAGCACATGTCCAAACCAACGTAATCTTGCCTCTCTGGCTTTGTCTCCAAACCTTCCAACCTGGGCTGACCCTCTAATATATTTATTCCTAATCCTGTCCACCCTCAGCACACCCAGTGCAAATCTTAACATCTGTAACTCTGCCACGTCCAGCTCTGACTCGTGTCTTTTTTGTCAGTGCCACTGTCTCCAACCCATATAACATAGCTGGTCTCACTACCCTCTTGTAGACCTTCCCTTTCACTTTTACTGGTACTAGTATGTCACAAATCACTCCTGACACTCTTCTCCACCCACTCCATCCTGCCTGTACTCTCTTCTTCACCTCTCTTCCACACTCACCGTTACTCTGAACTACTGATCCCAAGTATTTAAACTCATCCACCTTCACCACCTCTACTCCCTGCATCCTCACCATTCCTCTATCTTCCCTCTCATTCACACACATATATTCTGTCTTAGTCCTGCTGACCTTCATTCCTGTTCTATCTAGAGCATATCTCCACCTCTCCAGGGTCTCCTCCACCTGTTCCCTACTCTCATTACAGATCACAATGTCATCTGCAACAAAGAGATAATCAGCATAAAATTTATCATAAAGAAAATCTGTATTATATAACATATTAGTTTACATTTGGAAAAAATATATTTTTATTTAAATCTTAATAATAAGGCATTAATCTCGTAAGATGATGTTCTTTGTTGCAGAACTGTGGACAGATTGGCTTAAAATCATAGTGGTTTTGTGAATTTTGATGAGTGGGAAAATATTTTTGAATAAGATATTTGCAAGGGAAATTCCCCTTTTAGAAAACTGCAGAAATCTTGGAACAGATTATATGAAGTAAAGGGGTGCAAAGATGAAGTTATCTACAGTGTGAGTGTGTGTGTGTGTGTGTGTGTGTGTGTGTGTGTGTGTGTGTGTGTGTGTGTGTGTGTGCACACACACACATATATATATATATATATATATATACATATATATAGATATATATATATATATATATATATATATATATATATATATATATATATATACATACACACACACATATATATATATATATATATATATATATATATATATATATATATATATATATATATATATACATACATATATATATATATATCAATCATCCCATTTGCTATTGAACTTGCTATTTGAATGCCATATTGAGAATATGGTGGGAAAGATTTGGGAATAAGATGTTTTAGGGGAAGAAAGTACTGTATGACTTTTCCTGGCTTTAATTAAACATGTTTCCTATATAAATATATGTGCTAGATTGCACAGGTAATTTTTAAGAACAGAGAAGGATACAGTAAAGATGGTAGTGGATCAAGGTAAGAAAGCAATATTTATAGAGAGAAAAGATTTGTAAGATAGACATTTGACTGAAGACGGAAATGAATGTGAACATTTTAGAATTTATTTTTTTCTGTCTTAAGACATTTTGTTACGCATTAGAACACGTATAAAATCATGTTAAATTTAAAAAGAGAAATACAGAAAGGAAAGGAAGGAAGATGGAATACTGATCGTTCTTTCACATTTATAGTCTGTTTTTGTGCAGTTATGATTTATTCTTAAGAGGAATATATGGGCTAAGGGTGGGATTTTTAAACTGAGCTATTGTAGGTCTCCATCCTACCTAGTTATCTCCATCTATTAAAAGGATAGAAAGATGGAAAAGAACAATAGGAAGATATAAGGAATACTAATTTTTTTTCATTTTTGTAATCTCATTTTATGTAGCTTTGTTTTTTTCTTTAGATGAATATAAGGGACAAAAGGTAGACTTTTTAAATTATGCTATCTTTGTCCTTACTTGGCCGCATGTCCCTGAGAGCCCCATGTTTTGACGTCACCCCAGGACTGGGACCACTCATTTTTAAGAGTAGATTCTGACTTTGTCCAAGTTGGGAGAGCCTTATGTGGCATCATCCTTGGTATACTGCAATGGGTATTTTTGCATGCCCTAAAACTCTTCCCCATGGCAGCTGGTCATATGAAACATTACAGTGGGTACAGCAGTGCCAGGCCCAGTGTGCATTCATGGTCTCATGAATAGAATGTGGCCTCTATGGCCTCTCTGCGGCCAGCCTGGTGAACATGGCCATCCTAAGGCAATCTATCAATTATCTCATGTATACTGAAAACCACTTAATCCTGAAACAAACCAACACAATATGTCAGAGACATAGTTATATTATGAAAATTGAGACACAACTCTCACATACTGACAAATCAAATAAACAGGTTATCAGCACATGTACATCGCTTTCTTTGTTAAATAAGGTCTCTCCACATAAACCAACATATGAGGAGGTAATCACAAGTAACTTACCAAAACCTCAGAAACCTCCCAAATGCTGCCATCAGAAACCACATGCAAACAAAACCAAGTCAACACCATCCCCTATGCATAAAAATATACATTACAGTTGTCTTCACAAGCAAACCTCTAAGGCAAAACACCACAAATTCAAACATCTTGGTCATAGGAGACTGCATTGTGAGATACATGGACACCCCCCTCACCAGGTTGGATAAAGGAAGGGTTACAGTTAGTTGGTGTTAGGGGGCAGGATTTGCCAGATCATGCAGGCACTCAGGTCACTCAACCACAAGTACCAGTACAACTCAATCATAGTCCATGTGGGTGTAAATGACTTGAGACGTACATCCCTGGACTACATGAAGAGAGACACGATGGACCTCTCTGAATATGTATTACAGGCAGGTATGAGCTTCAAACTGAGCAGCATTCTACCCTCACTGACAATGCTACCTTAATACAGATGACTGACTTCAGTAATTGGCTTACCGGTTTCATTCCAAGGGATCCAGTATTTGTCTGCCTGGGAGGACGTGCTCGACAGACCGTGCTGCTTTGCCAGAGATGGTATGCACCTGTCGCTGCTAGGCTTTCAAAAACTGGCCAAGGCATTAACCACCTTCATAGTGCCTTTTTAGACTTGTCAACATAACAAAGAAACAAGAAACCACACTCCCTGGAAGCTCTCCTTGCCCCGGAGAATGCTGACATCCATGCAGTTACAGAGATGTGGTTCAAGGCTATGGAAGGCACCCCAGAAGAGCAAGGCTACAATGCCTGGCACACATTTAGACCACCCTCTGTAAAGGAGGAAATGAAAGAGGAGGTGTTTCCATTTACATAAAAAAACAATCACACCTCAAGATTGGTCAAGCAGAATGACTTGCTTGAGCTACTCCATGCCTAGCTGGCCATACACAAAATCCTCTAACATACCTTTGCTAGCAGCAGGTCACCAGCCATGACCCATGAAAACCGCTCTGCACACCTGAAGTTACTAGAATCACTTACCATTCAGTCCAGCACACTACACATGGCAATTTTAACTAACCGTCCATAAACTTGGAAGCATACATGACTACATGCAGACTCAGAGATTCCTGGACTTTGTCAGTGCAATGAAACAGCTGGTCCGCACTCCCACTAGAGGCTCAAATATCCTTGACATAATACCCACAAACATGGGGGAGCATTACACCCCCAGCATAATGTCCTTATTGGTAAGATTGGATCATAAATCAGTCTCCTTTGAAATAAATGTAATGATATAACACCTGTCAAACCCTAAAGATTTTTTCCAAGGCAAATTACGTTCTATTAAGTGATACCATAGGCAATTTTAAATCTCTTCCTAACCCTGAAAACATGGAGGCCTATGTGGACATATACAACACCTTGTACAACCACTTAACTGCAGAGAAATGGCAGTACCTGACCAGACTAAACCCAGATCTAGCCAGGAAAAACAAATCACCCTGGTGGACCCCTGGCATAAATAGACTATACAATAGAAGGAAAAAATTCCTACCTAGAAGTAAGAAGGAGGGTGCACAACAGAGAAAAAAATCCCTCATTAGTTTCATCAGGCAAATCAGGGAACTAGCCAAATTTTCAAAAGCCAAATAAGAGATTACAACAACCTCCAAAGCAAAGGATAACAACAAAGCATTTTTTAGTTATGCCCAGAATCTTAAGGGAAGCACTCAACAATGTGCTGAGTTGGTTGCAGATGGCACTACCTATACTCAGCAAGAAGAAATACCAAACCTGCTGGCTAATAAATTCAGCTCAGATTTCACCTCCTCATCACCTCCGGTCACTCACCATGAAATACGCCCTACCATTACTTTGCTTGTTATCACAAAAGAACAGGTCATCACTGTGCTGTCCAAAGCCAGAGACATGGGATCAATGGGCCTTGACAAAATCCCAGGGTGTCTATTAAATAGCTTGAAACATGACCTAGAAGACCCACCTGGATACCTATTTAACCACAATCTCCAGACAGGTTTTGTCTCAGTAGAGTGGGCAACAGTCATCCCTCTGCACAAGGTGGGACCATCAATGGACCTAGGAAACTACCAACCCATAAGTCTGACCAGCCTCATATGCAAGGCTATAAAAAGGATAATCATGGGCCTGATTAACAATGACATAGGAACTCTCCAAACTCTAGACCCAACCCAGTTCTGCTTCATCAAGGGCAGGTCCTGCTTGCTCAGTCTGGGGACTTCTTTGAGAAGGTCACCAAGGCCATGGATGAGGGTAAGTCAGTTCATACTGACTGCCTTGACCTGGCCAAGGCATTTGACATAATACCTTGCTCGGGTGTTATAGATAAACTCACAATATCTGGCATAAACCTCTATGTCACTAGAGGGATAGCTAAATGGCTCACGGATAGGACACATGTTATTAGAGTGGGGGAATCCACATCCAACAAGAGGCCAGTCACCAGTAAAGTGCAACAGGGCTTAGTGCTGAGCCCTGTCCTGTTTGGGATATACTTCTCAGATTTTAAGGCAAATATAGATGGCTTTTGGCTGACCAAATTTGCTGATGACTGCAAGTTCGGGACAATCATTGACTCTCCAAATGATGCTGATATCCCACAGAAAGGACTGATGCAGACTAATGATTGGTGTCAAAGCCATGGCCTCAAACTAAATGTGAAGAAATGCATCATAATACCCTTTGGGGAATCAAATGTTACAGAGACATGCATCTGGAGCATTTCTCCCCGGGCCTCCGCTGAAAATTGGCTTTGTTCCAAGTTGGACTTTCCCAGTTAACAAATAATAAATAAATAAATAAAATAAAATAAAATAAATACTCCTACCAATTACAACATTGATAGCACCCCCTAACACTGGACCCACTGGTGAGAGATCTGGTTATTCAGATAGATAGTAATCTAAACTTCTATGTGGCTCAGTTTATAAGTAAGGGCATGACATCCAGATCTAAGGATGTCATAGTACCACAGTACGTTGACCGTAATCAGACCAACAATCTAGTACAGTGCACTCTTTGGCATGTACCTCGCCAGGCACCTGCAACAGTTGGAGCACCGTCAGCGGTTTCTCACCAACAAAAATATAGGGTATAACCAACATGTCATATGCAGACCAATTAAAAGCCCTATCACTGTATTCAGTTTCCTAGTGATTAGTGACAGGTGATCTTTGCCTGACCTACAAGGCAGTCGCTGACCTAGCCCTGATGAAAATGTTGCATATTCGCAAAACTAACTGCACAAGGGTTACCCGCTCCAAGGATCTAAACCTGATCTCTGACATGAATAAATCACGTTGGAGAGACTTCCTATTCAAATGAAGCAGAGCCCTTCCCTGACCATCTTCAAATGCAATCTGGACCAATGGATGGGGAATCACAAATTCACTCCTGGGGTGGCATCTTTGTCCCTTATAGACAGTTGCAGTCTGCAAAAGTTGTCAAAACCCAGCTTGTTGACCCTTGTTATCTTTCATCTAGGGATATAAAATTGAGTAAAATCTGGGAAAACTGGCTAGGCTTGTAAGGGCTCTTGAGCCATTAGCCTAGTAATCTCCTATGAACCCATGATATCCCTGGTTTACATCATATAAAATGCTTTTCATTTCCAAGGATGTGATCTGATTCATTGTGTTCTGAAGCAGGCTTCTAGTCAGTGCCGGGAGTTCTCAGCACAGTGAGTCAAGCTGCCTCCCCCAAGATAGGTAAACCATCATGAGCCATTCACTCCTACATTCCCATGTGGGTCTCCCAGGGTTTGAATCAGTATCTCATCCTGGAATGTTGAGGCTGTAGTCAGGGCTTTATCTCTGTGTGCCATGATGCCAGTAGGTGTAGATATTTTTGGTTTGTATGATATATAGAGACGAATTTATAAAGGCTCCTGCAAAAATTCAGACAGCCTTAACATGGTGCTTTTGTAAGAAGACATGCATCACCACATGGGCTGTCTCCAAAGCCATACTACATGATAATAATGAGTCAGTGTGGGAGAGAAGCATATGCTAATTTGCCATGTGCTCTCATCTCTATAATTGCCTCTGGGAAGGTGTCTATGCAGCAAGCAATTCATGGATTAACTTGGCCATGTACATTAACACAATTGCTCCTTGCAAATCGAGGTCCATCCGTCTAAGTAAAGGTAGGTTCTGAAGAGTTTAGCGATAAGATAATATTAGGAGGTGTATGTGTGAGTATATGTGAGTTGCTGCATGTGTGTGAGTGTATGTGTGTGTGTGTGTGTGTGTGTGTGTGTGTGTGTGTGTGTGTGTGTGTGTGTGTGCGTGTGTGCATTTGCCTGGAAGGTAGTGGTAGGGGAGTTAGTGAGGGATTAAGATAGGGATGTGCATGTGTGTGTGTGTGTGTGTGTGTGTGTGTGTGTGTGTGTGTGTGTGTGTGTGTAGAATGGGGTGGCTGTCATACTTCCACACACACCCACACACCTAGACTAACCAGCAACATTAGGTGGGGGAATACACTGGCTAGTGGGGATAACACTCATGCCTGAGCAGCATTTAAACAATACAGGGATTGGAGGAGCGTGGGATACCAGGGATTACTATTATGTCCAGTGTCGTAATGGCACTTAACATGGATTGGGGGGGGTGGACACTAGACACCACAGTTATTTGTTTAATTATACATTGGCTGGAGGGAGTACTTGACACCAGGGGCAGGTGTTTAATTATATGTGGGTTGAGGGAGAAAGCTAGACCCCAGGGATACATTGGACATATTGGATGTACTGATGAATATGATGTGTGCAACTCTATTGTCTGGCATTAATTGACTGGCAGAAATCATCAATGATTTACAAGGCCAGGATAGGAAACTTCAGGGACAGTCAGACAACACAGTGACATGTATGGAATCTGAGGTGTGTGATCAGTATAGGAGACTGAGAGAGGGTGGATGCCTCTGCTTATACGATGCGGCCAAAAACACTGGTAACTACCACAGGAAGTGCTGCACTGGACTCTGTGGTACTTAATGCAATTCAGAAACATGCAAGTTAGGCCATAATGAAGTCTTTCTTCATTGTGGTTAATGGTGTCTCTGAATTGCAAAATATGTCATCTCATTACCAGGACCTTTTTAATGCAGCCCTTAACCTGATATGGTAATGGTTTAATGAATCCTTGAGATAATTTTATCGCTGTGTTAAACTGATGTTTTTTTGTCCTATAGAAAGGTTTGTTTATCGCTATTAAGTACCATAGTTCAAAATTTCATATTCTTCTTCTTTCATTAAGTTACTGCTAGTGGACCAAGAAGGTGTCTCTGGAGAGTTAGGTTCCTGGTTTCCTCCAATATAAATTGTTTCGTTTTTTAAATAAGAAACCACCATGATGGTGATTTTGTGAACACAGAAGCATATAATCCAGAACAACCGAGAGAGAGAAGAGAGAGAGAAAGAGAGAGAGAGAAAATATGGTGAGATGTGTACTACAAATGGTCTGAGCATGAACACCCCATCAATGTTTATGTGTATGACACCCAACAGTACCCTCAGCATTGCAAAGCAGTACAGAAGTGGTGGAGCTATGAGTCTTAGGCCATGCCTCACCCTCATGTGATGAGATAGAGGCAGAGGTCAACTGGCCACTGGAAGAGCAGTGGCCATGCTGATAGGCCACCCAGGGGCATCTGCAGTGTACAGACTCCCTGCACCACATCTCCATCATTCTGTGTATCTGGCCCATGTACTGCTGCAGGTAATCACCCAGACCATGTACTACCATGACAGCTATAACTGCATTGGTCTCTGTTTGGCACTATATTAAACACCCTGCACTGTTGTTGCATGGTGACCATAGAGATTATGATGGAGGTTGTACTCCTGGTGTGGCTGGACACCAGCATGCTGACCTCTGAAATCCTGATCACACTCAGTGGAGCTAGTGGTGCCCAAGGACGAATCTGCTTCTGGAATGAGGGTACTTCCTTGGCTGATGTGTTAGCCTTATCCTGTCCTAAGGTGACATCCTGGATCTAAGTAATGGTTTGCACAGGCCCATGATCTGTGTCCATGGAGGAAGGGTTGGGAATATGGCCATCACATTGCATAAATCTACCACTGACACTGTGACCACCACCACCACCATCTGTGCATCATTTGAATGCCATTGTTATCAGACCCAGATACTTCCTTGACATTAGGCAAGCCTATGTCCATGATAGAGGAGCCTGATAATACATCACCTATGAAAACATATAAGCTTTACCCAGACTAAGAATGAGCCCTCTAACAACAACCATAGTCCAGTAAAAGTACTTCTATATGAGAGAGTGCTATGAAAAAAAATAGGGCTAACATACCTTGCAAAGACTGGAATTGGACTTGTACATCTAATGTTCTTGTAAGTACAAAGATGGCATGTTTATTACCTGTAAGGCCCTGAGCTGTATGGGTAGTGTGGACAGTAATACATGTTAAGACATATCCACCTAGGGCATCACCAATGGATATTCAAAGTGCCAGATGCAATTCAGCATCTAGGTCCAGAACTCCACTGTGAATACTCAAACTGTCCATACCCCCAGGTAGAGGTGGCAGGAATTCCTCCATGTCTGTCCATGTTGGCTCTGCTGGTGGACCCCACCCATGGCATTTCACTTCTGTGATAGGTGGGTTGCCTTCTTGGGTGTCTGAGCAATTATGTCAGTGATTCTTCTACTGATCTGCTCATATGCCTGTTATGGACCACCAACAGCATTGATCTACTGTATAAGATCTCACTAGACATGCACATCAAATATCTGATTGCTGCAGCATCAGCCAAATATGCTCACTTGGAGCCTGCAGCAGGATATCAAGCTCTGCCTCGGAGAGGTTACCCTTTTGGTGACAGTCACTTTTAGGTGCAAAAATCTGTAACATCAAAAATATATATATTTAAGCTGGTGGTACGTCAAATGCACAATACCCCTACTTATCAACAATGAAAATATGACAAGACCTCTGTTATGTGGCAAAAATGATATAGGACTACCTACATGTTCAAGCACATCAGTGTGGCTGTGATTAGTATGTTATGTCTGAGTGTTGCATTGATACAGGGCAGGGGATTCACATTACACTAAGCAGGAAACCTTGTGGAAACAACTATATCACAACCAACATATGTCTTCTGTTTATCCATGGGCCTTAGTGGCAAACATGCTGTCTCCATGTAAAGAGTGAAGTGTTACATTGAGATGAAATGCTTCTTGTTACTCCACCAAACTGTGGAATTGTAACAGGTCCAGCAGAAGATTTCATTGGTAACTTCCCTAACAATGTCATACTTTGTTCTTGTCAATACAGTATGTCCACTCTCACAGTACACTCAACTGATATATGAGCCTGGAGAGTTGTGTGTGTGTGTTCATAAACCAAAGATAGACTGGGGCCTACACCAGGACATCCATCAGGTAGAGAGTGCAGTCCCTTACTATTAGCCACATAAATCACCCTACATAGGTATGTACTAAGGTTTTTCTCCCACCCCTTCTCAAAAGGGCAACCACAGTCCAGGCAAACAACACCCTGGTGCCCATATAGGAAGATGATGGCTAAATGTGTTACAGGCCTTAGAATAAAGCTTCCCAAAAGTGATCCCTGAAGCAGACAAGACACTTGTGTTTGCTGCAAAATTGAGAGGAGTAAAAGCAGGTTAACACTCTTACTCAGTGTTACTGTAGGCCCCTCGACCTTCTGCTACTTCATACACACTCTTTCCCCACATCTAATTTCCATAGGGACATGTGACTCTAAATGAAGCATAGACACACAGCTCACACAGTCATGCCATGGACAGATGTGGAATACAAGGTCCATTCCATGAATGCCTCTGGACTGCATATGTGCGTTGACCCACTCTTCCCAGAGTATAAAACATTTAGCTAG
Source organism: Protopterus annectens (assembly GCF_019279795.1). Lineage (NCBI taxonomy): Eukaryota > Metazoa > Chordata > Ceratodontiformes > Protopteridae > Protopterus > Protopterus annectens. Next base: position 1,297,712,090 of record NC_056728.1, on the reverse strand, counting down.
TGCACCAGTAACCCAAAAGACAAACCTGCAGCATATAAAGGACTGTATGGTATCCACTTCATAGCTGTAACCCTCCCTTACATGATACCACAACATCAACTGCAGCATATGAAAATTAGTTAGCATCAAACAAAACACCCATCAAGAGATGCATATCAACAGTGAGTGGGATGCACACAATCTCTGGCCTAAATAACATTACCTTGGATCTCCTTCATTTCAACTCAGTTATGTATGCTTATGATATCTTACTTCTTGAGTCTGGTAAAAACAGGTAAGAGTTACCAAAAATCTATAAAGCAGTTTTTTAAATGTCTGTATTTGGACCAGCACCAACCAATTCATTACAACCCTGACAAATACAATGTCATACCTCATAGCGTACTGCAAACGTACCAAGGGTTCAGTCTTGACTCTGCTCTCTCTTTTATCTCTCTTACCAAGTCTGTTTCTACTAAAATACTAAGTCAATTAAAGCTTTGGTACCTCTTTTGCTGTCTCATCTCTCCTCAACTCATCAAGCAATAGCCAGAATTTCATCATACCAAAACTGGAATATGGCCTACACCTACTGCCACTCCACTCTGCAAATAACACCAAGAATCTCCAAGTAGCCAAAACTTGCTGATAACAATACATATCAATGTAAACTCATAAGTAGCTTTAAATTGCCACATGTACAGACTAGGTTCATGCTTATTCTGAGTACAATGATCTATAAAATGATAAACCTATAGCAGTCTCTACTCCTAAAGTGTACTTTGTACACTAAAGACCCAATATACACATTTAGAGACACTAATGAAGATAGCCTTTCCATCATAAGGCTTATTTCATGTTGAGGCATTAATGTGCAGAAACAGAAACATATGTAGGCACTTTGCTGCTTGTACACTCACTACATGCCCCATTATTCATGCTCTAATACCATCTTGCCATGCTATGTATTTTCTTGCTCTGCAAAGGTGGTGCAGTGACAGCTAGCATTGACAAGATGTCTGAAGAAGTGCATCACATGCTGATGGCAACAGTGTGCATGGCCATGACAAGGTTAGCAATATTCTATAGATTGTGACCTACTACATAGCCATGGCTTCTAAAAGCACTTGGGGGGCATCAAAGAAAGTAAATATTTCTATACATTATGTATACAGACCACCAGGAGTCCATATGTTGGGATTCTTATGGGGTCCCCAGGATTAAGTGGATGTTTGGCACAGCCTTGACATGGTGGTGACTGCTATTGGATTTAGCTTCCTGGTGAGCAATGCTGGCATCAGTACAGTGACCTAAGGAGGTGCCATTTTGACCTTCTCTGACAATGGTAAGAAGTCAGATAGAATGCTTCTGAGATGTACAGTAAGTATGCAGGGGTGATCACTGCCCTGCTATTTCACATGTAGATAAACAGGCCATTGCAGGGCTTTTAATTGATGTGTTTAGGGTTTGTTGTTTATTTTTCAGTTCAGAAAAAGATGGAGGGGAATCAGCTCCTGCCCCAGAGGGGAAAAGAGCATATCTCCAGATGCAAGACTAGGAATGATTGCTGTCATCTTATAGATTAGTTATGTGTATCAGATCAGCATTATGTATAGGTATCTGTGACCCACCATTGTCACATTTCTGTGTACTGCCTGATGCAACCTGCATATATGTAGTACCTTGCCAGTGGACATGCACACGCCACATGCTCAGGGGATATTCACATTACTCCTTTGTGTGGAAATGCCTGGCTCAGTCTGCCTGGACAGCATACCCACTGCCAGATGGTGCCGTGCATGCATGGATGTTGGCACACTCGTGCTGTACACACTGCCACAGACCATGAGGATGTATGACAAACTATTTGAACCTCAACATCTTGATGGTGTCTTGACCCTCTCTCTCTCTCTCTCTCTCTGTATATATATATATATATATATATATATATATATATATATATATATATGCCCATGTATCTGCTACGTCCATCTTATACCTCTAACATCTCAGCATTACCTCTAATCTGTCACCTGGTACATAGAAACCTACATTACAGTGGTGTACATGTTGATAACTGCCTCTGTTGGCAACAATTACGTCTATGTTTGGTAAATCTGACTGACATCACAGGCATGTTGGGTTGCTTAAACACTACTCCTGTCCAAGTCCACATGGCAGCCCTTTGTGCTTGTCCCATACTACACGCCCACAGCAGCACAGCAGCATGCACCTTTTATGACCTGTTATGTACATCAGCATAATGACAATACCCCCCAGTCCCAACCTTGGACATGATGAGACTGCTGCTGCTGTTGCTGCACCACTGTATGTACATCATCCAATAGAGACATTTGAGATTCAAACCTAGTCAGCAGTATTGGTCCTGGCATAGTGGCGTACCTAGTAGCTGCTTAGTACACCAGTAGGCACCTGTAAAACAGATAATCAAAAGCAGTTGGACAAGTGATGTCTTTTTAATCTCTTTTTCTTTCTATCTGTGTTGCTGTTTTTTTTTTTTTTATTATTTATTTATTTTTTATTTCCATCCATTTATGTTGATATTTTTTGCAACAGCTGCAGCAGCTATACCTGTGGAGAGACACTGGTCCCTTCTCAACCACTAGATCTGCCCATTTCCTGCTGGTTCACTGCCTACCTTAAGGCTTGCTTCTCCATTGGGTGAAAGAGGTCTTCCAGGAAGGGGTGACCTGAAAGTGTTTCTAGTGGCCCCTGTTGGTTGATCACCAGAAGAGAGTGCTGTAGTTCCCTCTGGTGATGTTGCCAAGGGGTCACAGTTCATCATGTTGTGGGAGATGGAGGAAGTGATGGTAGATTTTGTGAACTAGTGACATAAAGCTCATATTTGCCACCTGGTGAGAGTACTTTTGTGTCTAACATAGTTGTACTGCTGTCTAGCATTGCCTTCTTCACCATTTGAATCAGGATCCAGTGTGAAGGGCAGCCACAGTAGTCACTGACCTCCATGCCTCTCAACTGTACAGATTTTCACAGTATCCTCATTTTGCCTCATATTTTTGGTCTGTTTTTCCTAAAACTGTGGTTTTGTTGCAAATCAGTGGCAAATCAATAAAGACTGAAGTAAGAAAATTATGACAGACATTTGAGTTTCAGACTTCATACTTTTCAAAAAGTTCATGCTAGTGCAAAGCCTGTTATTCTATCAACTTTCTAAGTTGGTAAGAGCAATATTTAAAAACAAATCCCCATTTTGGGCCTTTCTCCCCACATTATTTATAGCTTTGTCCAGACTTCTTGTTCTAAGAGGTTGATAAGTATCCTGATCTCTTCATGGGTCTAGCACAGGAAGTGTGGTCAGGAGCTAGGTATTAACCTAATTCCCCATCCTGGTTTTCTCTACCTTGTGTACCATCACCCTCCCCTGTTTGCTGTCCAATTCTCCCCATCACCAATTGTCCTTCCTCTATCTGTATGTCAGTATATCTATTACAAACTCACCCACTGTGTTGGTAACTCCCCTTTTGGTCTTCTTATGTTTTATATTTGTTTTTGTGATCCTGCTTAAATACCTCTGCCCTCTTTCCATCCCATCTTCCCCTTTCATCCTTCCCCATCTACCCTTCATGAAAAAAAGAACACCTGTCCTAAAGAAAGTATATCTTTCCCTCCCTTCTTCTCCTGTACAGACCTTTCCTGTGTCCTTGAGTATGCTCCTATGTTTGTTCTTACTCTTTATGACTTTCCTGTACTATTTTTCCCCATTTCAATGAATAAAGTAGTATTGGAACATTGTAAAAAAGAAAACAACAGCACCCAAACACGGCTTGTTTTCTACATTTTAGTATTGGAACATTGCTTGGAGACACTTATTGTGGCTCAGAGTCACTTTTGTAGCATTGTTAAGTCACACTTGTGCACATTCTTACTTGTATGCATCTACAGGCTCACTTATCAGTGTTCAAGGAATCCCTATCTGTCAAAAACACAGCTCTGTCCATGCTGGCACTGTCATTTTATTGAACGAGGTTCTTAATTAGTTAATGCTTGGACTATGACATTCCTAACTTATAATTACCTTTGAGTCATATCATGTTTCTCAGTGTCTCCAAGGAAGCACTTGCATTGTAGATGAAGGCATGTTTCTGAATCCCAGGGTTTATTTATTTATTTAACATTTGTTAACTGGGAAAGTCCGACTTGGAACAAAGCCAATTTTCAGTGGAGGCCTGGGGAGAAACGCACCAAATGCATGTCTTTGGGTTAGTATAGTAAATGAAGTGCTGAACACAAGTGAATTTCTTTTTTGAATACTCCCTGTAACTTTGTAGGACAACGTTAGTAGGCAGGTTTAATTATGCTAAAACAAGCACCTTAAGGTGCACTCTTCTGTATTCATGCTCCTGTTCAGATAGAATACTAGTAGGGGATGATTGCTCATTAACACAAGACATCCTCCTCCACCTCCTATTCATATAGCCATATGTAGCCTTTGCAACATCAGCATTTGTAACGTTGCACCTATGCACCTGCTCACATATAGCCCTAACAGGGGATTGCAGCCCAGTGACACAGGCAGTCACCCCTCCTCAACCAGACAGCTGTATTCATGCATCCAGCCACATACAATCATGCAGGGGATGGCAACCCACTGACAAAGGACTGCCAAGCACAGCCAGGTAGGCCTTGGTCATGTAAAGAAATACCGAAAACCCTAGGGAGTACACATCTTGGTATACCGAGTTGTAGCAGAGCTTTTCTCCTACGCACAACCACTAAACTATCTGTAACATCCACACCATAGACAGGAGGCCTGTGGGATGACCATTATCACACTCTCTTGTTTGATATTTGTATCCATGGATTGCAGCATTGGTACTGTTGTACCTGCAGAATCTATGCCACAACATCAGATTGTGGCAAGTGCCCTGTAAGGGTCTGATGATGAAGCCAACATACACATTGAGTCACAGTCTTAGGATGTATTTTCACTACTTCTCACATTCCTGGGTGGGCATATGCCCACTGGCTAGGAGGACACTGTAGTTTCCCCCCACAAACTCATGCAATGAACTGCACAGTGTGGCATACAGCCTACCCTATCTGTTGGTTTCCACTTTGGCAGGTGTCACAGTCAGAGATAGTGGTGGGCCAACAGATGTGACTGAGTGCACTGCTTCTACATATAGATATCCACTGTACAGTGTGCAATATAGCATTGTTCACTGTTCCAGCACGCTCCTGACATGTGTGCACCTCTTGTCTTCAATGAGCAGATGTGCAGAACTGTCACTCAGCCACATACCTCAGCTAAACACGCAGAAGTGGACATGATAGTCTCATTGTATGTCACCTTGGGAGACATTGGTGACTAGAATACTCAGACTCAAGTGCTTCATGGTGGGACACATTGCTTCCATGGTCACTCCATGAGAAGATTATCAGACCTGCCATTGGTGCGCTGCTGCCCAATTTTACCTGTGTACATGGGTACGTGTCCGTGTGTACCCTAGGCAGATACACTGGATGGTCATTGCATGGTACACAGTCCATACCTGCTGCAGCTCTGCTTCCATCATTCCCACACCAATGACAGGGTTGGCCAATCTACTGGAATGCTTGGAGAGGACTGTTTCATGTGCAGCCAACAAAAAGGTTCCTGTGGTGTCTCGGCCTGCACAGCCTTCATGTCACCAAGATTATGTTGCATATACCCTGGTGCCTCTCCCATAACTCTCCAAAGTAAGTGCCTCTATTGCATGGTCCCATAGTGACACACCTACCCACACCACTGCCACAATTATTGTGGTGCTCTTTGACCTTAAACTCAGATGTAGCCATCTGTGGCTTTTGGTGCCTGATGTCTTTGAATAGTGGCTTGCTTTCCCTTATCTTCATTTGCATAGCATTATGCACTCATTCAGCTCTGTTTCTTTAATTGCATGTCATTTTTACATAATTTACACACACCTTTTTCTTCACCTATTGGCACATTTACCCATAGCGCTACATGGTTCTATGAATTGCTATCTAGTTGCACATTCTCATTTTTGGTGCAAGAATGTGCTGAGAACAGTGCTAAACATTCATGAATACCCAAAGTGTTCACAAACCTGAATATTGTATGTTGCATGAAAGTATTCCAACACATTTATTCTTATGAGGAAATTGTATATATTATGTGTCACCTTAGGAAAATATACAGATGCTGTTCCTTGTTGTTCTGCATTGTGATTCTTCTGTAAAGTCCCAATGTCAGACCTTTGGGTTTTGAAGTACATCACTAAATTTCATCTTTTATGTGGGCTGTGAAATGTGAAATATCTTAATTCAGCTGTGAAATATGAGCAATACTCATAAATTCAGCAATAACATAAAAGGCAATAATTGTTCCCACTTAGCTTTAAGGTCAAAAGGTTGAGGTATGTCCCGTCTCAGTTAAAACACAAGCCTTAAAAACAGAAGGGAAAAAATGAGATGTGAAATATCTACATGACTCTCAACCTCTTAGCACAAGAAATCTGGACAAAACCTAAAATAACGAGGAGACAAAGGCTAAAAAAATAGGGAGAAGTTTTAAGTAATGCTCTTATAAACTTAGAAAGTTGCTAGAATAACAGGACTTGTGTTAGCATGCATTTTCTGAAGGGTGTAAAGTCTGAAATGCATTATTTAGTGACTTCATTCCCCAGTGATTTGCCAGAAAACCACAAATTTTATGCATAAAAGATAAAAAAATTGAGACAAAAATCTGGACAGTTGAGAGGTATGATACGTCTACAGATCTACAGTGTTAACTAGCTACTTCTAACTTATATGAAACACACACACACAAATAAATTCAATTACTTCTTGAAGTGAACCAAAAGGAAGAACGCCATCATGAAACTAAATTGTGATTGGGACATTTGGTTCCACATGAACCAAATAGTCAAAACATGTATCAAATATTTGTAACACTAATTAAACATTCAAAACGCAATACCATGCGCTTGGTCTGATGGCTTACTCAAAGTATATATTCCTTCTTCAAGGCAATGCACAGTCAACAGGTAAAAATCACAAAGTTATATAGAAACGCCATGAGACTGCAATATGATAAAACCACGCAATTTAATTCCAAATCTGTTAGCGCTTTCACCCTGAGGCTTCTTCAGACAGTACAATAATACACAAGACATATGCAGTTTAAATACATGGGTGTCGCTACTGATAGGTTAAAAATGTATCACATGCTTAACAAAAATATATATTATTTAAAAAGGGCATTTTATACTATTCAAAATAATGAAACAAATATTTCAAGACAGATGTTATAAAAGTCTGATATTATAAAATCTCATATTAAAAAATTAGACATAAAATGTAAACCATTAAACACTTATAGTAATATGTATACATTGTAAAAAGGGTAGAGTAACTGATAGATATAATCATAAGTGCTATGGTCTGTAGCATCTCTTTTTCTTCAATACAGATGCAATATGTATTTTCTCATTCAACCCTGGATACTTGTCAGCCCTGCACCTTATTATCCAGGACATCTCTCTTTCTAGGGTGTAATTAATGAAATCGCCCCCCCTGCTACTGGAATAAACTTCTTGTAAAACACAGAATAAAAAGGTGTGCTGAGGGCCAGTGGATTTTACATGCCTGGCTAATGCATTAGTGTCATTGCCCATCCTGATCTGATACATGTGCTCCCTGATCCTCTCTTTGAGCATTCTTTTCGTTTCACCAATATAAAAGGAGGTACAGGCCGAACATCTGGCTAAATAGATCACATTAGAGCTGATACAAGTAGTATTTGTGTTTAATTTGAACTCATATTGGGAAACAGGGTGTATAAAGGAATTCCTAGTGTCTATAAAAACACACTGATTACAGTGTCCACAAGAACTTGTATTTGTATTCAGGGTCTGTGAATTATTATGACTAATAATAGGACGTAGTGTCTTATTACATAACATGTATCTCATGTTAGGTTTGTTCTTATAACTAATCAGAGGTTTTATACCAACTATCTCCCTAACAGTTGAATCAAGGGTTAATATTTCCCATCGATTTTCTATAAAATTCCTTATGGCTCCAGCATCTTGTGTGTAAAAAAGGGGGGCCCTAAGTGAACTAAAAGATGATTCAGGAATAGAAGGCACCAAACTGCTATTCAAAACAGGTTCCGAATAATATGGTCTTGCCCCACTGGATCGAAGCTTGCTAACTTCAGACTCCATTCTGTCAAATGTATGTGCATCATATCCTCTATTTATGAACATCCCCCTCATTTTATCAACTTCCTTGATGTAACCATTCTCACTGGGATTCAACCTAGCCACCCTCATGATTTGACCCTTCATAACATTATTAAAAACGTAGGTAGGATGCATACTTTGGCGATGGAGTAAAGCATTCCTATGACATGGCTTCCGATGTATAGATGTATTAATTAACCCATTCGGTAGTCTCTGCAAAGAAACATCTAAAAAGGAGATAGTTTCTCTAGAATAGTTCAAGGTAAATTTTAAAAAATCTGTAGTGTGGTTAACAGCTTGAAAAAACAATAGTAATTCTTCCTCTGTTCCAAACCATAAGAAAAAAAGATCATCTACAAATCTTTTATAAAACCCTATATATTCTTCGTAATGTCTTAGTCGAAAAAGATGCTGTTCCTCCCATTGGGCCATAACTATGTTGGCGTAGCTGTTGGCACATGATGTGCCCATAGCTACGCCATCATTTTGTAGAAGAAGAATATATTGAAGAAGGAATATATACTTTGAGGAAGCCATCAGACCCAGCGCATGGTATTGCGTTTTGTTTGTTTTATCTTTATTTGTTTTTCCATTGCTATTGCTGGGTCACTGCTCCGTAGTTCTGGTGGATTCATTTTCTGCATATTGTATACTAATTAAACATTGTTGCATTTGTATCTAATTCTTGTCATTGTTATGAAGGCCAGATTCACTGAACCTTGATGAAGAGCAATCCATCCTTCAGTAAGTGTTCAATGATTTTTAACATTAGACCGAACTACCACCAATTGAAGTAGACTTTATTTTAACCACCTCTCCCCTGCAACATACCTCTCAAACTCTTAGCACAAGTAATAAATAATGGGGGGCAAAGGCGCAGAAATGGGGTCAGGTTATAAATATTGTTCTTATAAAGTTAGAAAGTTATTAGAATAACAGGTATTGTATTACCATGTATTTTCTGAAGGATGTGAAGTTGGCAACTCAAATGTCTGTTATTATTTAGTGATTTTAGTCTTCAATGATTTGCCAGTAATCCACAAATTGTATTTGCAGCAGGCCAAAAATATGAGGCAGAAATCTGGGCATTCTGTAAAATTCTGGACAATTGAGAGCTATGCCCTGTAGTCACCTGCAGTGACTATCCTCCTCTGGCTAAACGTTTGGCTTTGCAGTTATTTTCACTGATTCAGCCAAATCACTTTTTGCTAGATGTTCTCATGCTAGATTTTAATCTGGCAGGCTGCAAGAAAATATTAACATTTATCTTCCATAAAGTCTTAAGAATGTTGTCAAATGCTTTCCCTATGGTAATATATATTTTGTATTTATTTAAACTATGTTAACCAGGTTAGGGAGGTGCAGTGGTAACCATTATTGCCTCCCAGCAAGAGGTTCTCTGGTTTTATTCTCGGCTGGGGTGCCTTCTGTGTGGAGTCTGCATGCCCTCCTTGTGTTTGCATGGGTTTCCACCAGGTGCTCCAGTTTCCTCCCACTGTCCAAAGACATGCTGTAGGTGGATTGGACACTCGAAATTGGCTTTAGGTGTGAGTGTGTGCATGTGTGTGGTATGCCCTCTGAGGAGGGTTGGTCGCCGGGCTAGTAACCCAACCCTGTGAAACTGTAACTGCTAAAGAAACAACTTGTACTTGGAGGGGTGCTCATTGCCTGATGGGCTGAATGGCACATATGGAACTGAGAGAGAGAGTGTGTTAACCAGGTTAGAGCGCTGGTACTTGACCCTCTTCAGCCATTACACATGCCATATTGCAACACAGCATAAACAAATGAAGAAGATATAGCAATGACAGTAATGCAGTTTAGATACAAATACAATGTGACAGGCAGCTGAAGAAGAGAATATGATAACAGATACAATACAAACAAAATCAGAGGAGCATACAGTAAATTATACAGTTTCACAGGAGAGGATAAAAGACAACATATCCTTAAAACAGAGGTTAAAATTAAATTGAACAATTTAGAAATTTGTACAGCATTTATCCATTGTAGGTTCATTTGGAATGATGTCAGGGTTTACAACAGAACTGAGCTATAACCTACACAAATACATTAATAGGCTGGTGAAGCTGCAGTGTAAAGTTAATCAGTAGCCTTAAAGCAGGAGCATTTGCAGTCCTCAACCAGGAGAGGCGAGCTGTTTCATGGTGGTAATTTTTGCAGGGAAGCTATTTCTGGAGGCTAAAAAATACTTTAAGAAAGTTCTTTCCCAAATTTCTAAAGAGAATATTAAGGCCTATTTAATTTGATGGCAGCATTACTGTGAATTGCATAGTAGGACTCATACATGGTAATAAAGTAAAAGCACTGAGCAAGTAGGAAGATCTGCAGTGACAGGAAACTATTTGGTTCTTTTCAGCTGTGGACCAGTGCTGTTGTGGTAGAAAACCTGAGTATATTTCATATTTAATATGTAATTAAACTGAGTAGAGAGCACCCATTGAATCTTGTAAGTGCATATGTATCCATCCACTGATTTAAGAAATGTGACTCTAGTATCTCTTTGAGTTTGCATTTTTTTAAAACTTCAGTATTTGTACACTGCCCAAAATAATTGTGCTTGAATGATTCAACATCTGTACCCAAAAATAGTCGGAGAACAACTTGTGCAGAACTGTTAGCTGTATATAAATCATCCCAGCTTTTTGGTATTTCTGTTATTCAAGGAATCCTGATATGTTTGCATCTAGCCCTCATTTCCATGTCAACTATTCTTTAAACAAAGTAAGATCGCTATGTTTTTCCCTTTGGGCAGGAGTTTTACTAGTCAGTCGCTTGAACACACACACTCCTTATTTCATCACTCTTCTTTAAAGATGCAACATTTATGCTTGAATATCTGTGTATACTCAGTTACTGTCCTTAGCTATTTTGGGTAAATCCAGAGTTAAAATTTCAAGTATAGACATCTTCTCAGAGTGGAATGCTAGCTATTCTGGCAATACTTTTGCTCGGAGAAGCTTTTGGCCAGGCATTTTTGTAGCTTTTAAATAAATGATTTGTGCTTGTCATTGTTTGGGTTTGGACTGCCCTTTGGCCTTCTCGAGGTAATAATGTAGTCACCAGTCCCTTTTATATTTTTAGTTCTCAAATCAAAGTAACTGCTGTTGCAAAATATTGTTTGCTGAACTGGCTGTGTTTGCATGATAAATGAAGGCATCATCAAGTGCTTCATTGGAGTTCATTTTTTATGTTTGGCTGCATTCTTTAAAAAAGTCTGTCATTGTCTAAAGCATCTTATTGGCCTAGAAAACAAGTTATAATAAGATACAGACTTGGTATTTATTTATGTTTTCTGAATACAGTGCAGCATTTACCATGAATACATCAAAAACAAAATGCCAAAGCAGTGCCTTGTTTTTAAATCACAGCATATGAAAGGTAATGAATGTTTGATTTAACAGTACTGTGTACATCTAGCTTTAGAGCACACTGACCGAACCTTTTTGGAAGGTAAACAGAGATATAATGCTTATTTCTCTGTTGAAGTGCATGCCATCATTTCTTCTGCCAACGCATTCCTGGGTCTCATCACTCTTACTGTGAAATAGTGTTTAATTAACAAGTATTAAATCCCTCTTTTCCAGCTGCCACCTGTGTAGACTTCTTCCCAACTGTCCTTCCATTTCAGTTATACCCCACCAGTGAATCTCTGTCAGTGTGTTATACCATATGTCCTTCCTTTTCAGTTATACCCCACCAGTGGATCTCTGTCAGTGTGTTATACCATCTGTCCTTCCTTTTCAGTTATATCACACCAGTGGATCTCTGTCAGTGTGTTAGTCCATCTGTCCTTCCATTTTAGTTATACCCCAGCAGTAGATCTCTGTCAGTGTGTTATGGCATCTGTCCTTCCTTTTTAGTTATATCCCAACAGCGGATCTCTGTCAATGTATTTTGTCTCTACCTTAATCCCATTACATTTTTCTTCATTCATCCTGCTCGTCTATATGACATATATTAAAGTACTGTATTATGTAACCTTAGAGCTTTTCTCCCCAGGTCTCTGCTTAAGTCTGAAAAGGTGTTTTAATTTCCAGTCAGACTTTCCCAGTAAACAAACGTAAGTAAATAAATAAATTTTTCTCATATTTCAGTGTTTCCGTTTCATCTTTTGGTACCTTGCAGTTCTGAGAAAGAACTGCAGCCAGAAGTGGATAGAGTACACAGAGTATCGGTACTACATATATCTGGATCAATACTTGATACAGTGGGAGTATGGCTTCTGTGCTCCTTCTGTCTGTGTCCTAGCCATGTGTCCTACATCTTACTGGCCTTGTTCTCAATCTTTTTACAGTGCTCTCTGTGATTCACCCTAAGGCAGTGAAGGCCCCACACCCTTGTCTGTAAGTGTCCTCACAGTCTGCTCGCTGTCACTTCCTCTACTCATTCACCTACATGTTAAAAAGAGATAATCTATGTCTTGCATACAAAACCCTCGGATCCATCTCTGATGGACCTTTTACACATCCACAAAATGAACAACATCAGAACCACCAGATCCAAGGATTTAAATTTTGCTTGTGACATAAATAAGACATGTTGCTGAGACAGATATGTGTTTCAGAATATTCCCATGCTCTGGAACAGGCTCCCCATCCATGTGAAGCAGAGTCTATTCCTAACCCTGTTTAAGTGTAACTTTGTCCTTGTCCAATGGATGGGAAATTGGAAATTCACCCCAAGTCTGGCCCCCATTTCTCTGATAGACAGAGGCAGACAGTAATGCCCAAACTGAAATACTCCCCATATAACCTGTAGAAACTCCCTAGCTAACGTAACCCCACCTAATAAACTCCCATGATTCATAGGGACACAATTGGGTTGGATTGCACAACTAGGCTTATAAAGGCCCTGGTGGTTGTCAGACTAATATTTATATATATATATATATATATATATATATATATATATATATATATATATATATATATATATATATGGGTCCCCTTCAGTAGATCGAACTTTTAAATGTTCGAAGATGATATGGCCGAGACCATAACATCGAACATTTAATGGAGATCCACGTACAGTGCGGAATGGGAAGATTTCCCTTTTCCACAATGTAGTGCAATCTCAGAGTTGATATATTTAAGTAGCAGGGAGTGTGGGGGTGCAAAGGGAATTGACCCCCTTCTACGCAGGTTTAGTTTTTTTTTTTTTCTTTTTAAATGTTTTCTTCAGTTTTCAAACTTTTAAATGTTTGATGTTATGGTCTCGGCCATATCGTCTTCGAACATTTAAAAGTTTGATCTACTGAAGTATATATATATATATATATATATATATATATATATATATATATATATATATATATATATATAAACCTATTGCACAGCCATGTCATTTTTGTATTCATCTGGAGTAACTATTTATCAGTCCAGCATGCAGTTCTCACCAGCTCTAGTTCCTTCATCTCTGACCACCACACTGCGTTAATGGAGTCAAATGAAAACATTACAATGTTCTCCAACTCCAGAGTAATATACAGTACAAACAATATAAACAAAGCAGGACTAATAGCAAACACAATTGCACCTTGCTTGTCAATATTTTTCGCTAGACATTTGCTTTCTAACTGCAGCTCATGGTTCCTGCACTTAGCCAACTTTTGTTTCACCACACAAGTTTAGGTTTTCATCTCTTACATAATATATTCTCAGGGAGTTTACTGAAATTCAGATAATCCCCTTTGTGAGATTCCTTCTGTCCGTGTAAGTGGAGACCTAGCTTATAATTTCCATCAGATGGACTGATAAAATTTTGGATGTAAAAAGTTATATAAAATCCTAATTGCAGGCCATCTGGAATTAGTAAACTTAACTAACCATCTAACCATCTACATTCCTTCTAACTAGTAAGATTGTTAGCTCCAGTGATTTAGCATCTACACAAGAAGCAGGGGCAGCGCAGTGACATAGGGGCTGTTAATTACAACTAGGGAAGATACTGGGTAAGAGCAGGGAGCTGATCTCATGCTCTCCAATAAGCCAGGCACTAGACAACCTTTTTTCAGCTCTCATGGAAAATGCTGTTTTTTAGAGGTTATCAAGCTAAGTGTAGGTTTGAGGTGGGGGAGGGATGACTATACACACAGGAAGAAGAAAAGATGTGATACTTTAAACACAAGGTACAACAAAATTTTCATGAAGGAAGATCTTTAAATAGGAACAAGCAAACAAAGGTATTTAAAAAAGTGGGAAGTTTTGATTAAGACTCTCTCTCTCTCTCTGTGTGTGTGTATATATATATATATATATATATATATATATATATATATATATATATATGTGTGTATGTATATATATGGTTCCCCTTCAGAAGGTCGAACGGCTGAAATCTCGAAATGCACATGGTCGAGACCATATGCTCAAAATTTCAGAAGCTCAACCTTCTGAATGGGGATCGGCATACGGCGCAGAACGGGACATTTCCCTTTCTGCACTGTAGTGCGATCTCAGAGTTGGAATAAATAAGTAGCGGGGGTGTGGGGGGTGCAGGGAGGCTTGCCCTCCTGCAGAAACATTGTTTTGTGTTTTGTTGTTTTGTTTTTATTTCCCTTTCAGAAGGTCAAGCTTCTAAAATTCGAGCATATGGCTTCGGCCATATGCATTTCGAGATTTCATCCGTTTGACTTTCTGAAGGGGACCATATATATATATATATATATATATATATATATATATATATATATATATATATATATATATATATATATATATATATATATATATATATATATATATATATATATATTGTTGTTGTTGTTGACATACATCACTGGGTAGCTACCTGCACAGGTCATGCTCCGGGCCCTGTGCAGGTAGACAAGATACCTCTCAGTGATGTATGTGTGAATGAGTTTATTAGGGAGTGTGTAGTAAGAAAAGGAAATGTCAGTGGTAGGGGAAGACTCTCATGTCACCGTGCAGCCCAGGATGGGTGGAATTAATGGGGCAGAGAATGCAATGAAAATTTCAGAAGAGTAATGGTAGAAGATATGGAAGTGCAGGCCCTTCATATCCTGTAGAACAACAGTAAGGAACATAAAAGCTACAGTATATACTTTGATGCAAAGGCATCTAAACAAGCAAGCAGATTGGATTATTTCATACTAGAATAACAGTAGAGAGAGAATGACATATACTGATGTCATGGAAAGGTATCTTTCTAATCTCGCTTATGTAAGAATTAAGGGCTGGGAGAAGCTGGTTGGGAGGGTGGCCTAATGGTTAAGGTGTTTGCCTTACAAACACAAGGTGCAGGGTTTGACTCTCACAAGGGATAATTGCCTAGGCTTAAAATAGCTTGCAAGGGCAGTTAGCTTAGTATTAACCTATGAAGAAAAAAAAAAATGGATCAAGGAGTAAATGGAAGTGAGTCTGCAGGAGAAGCTTGGATGAGATGTGGAATTAGTAAACTTAGCATCCTTGTCTTTAGCTATTTGGTTAAGATGGTGACTGCTACTAAATGAGTGAGAGTCACACAGAGTAACTGGTGAGATAACTAAAAGCAGGCACGGAGAGGATGTAGAATGGTCAGCATGTGGGTGCAGTGTACCAAGGGAGGCAGTGATGGCACTCAGGTTCCTGCCCAGCATACCAGTCAGATGATGCAGGTATTGAAATCCTTCACAGATGTCACCATGAAGGCCATACATTACATTGCTAATCTCTGACATGGCAGTGGTGCGTGCTTGGATGACTCCTTTGCCAATCCATTTTGTAATACTTGCAATGACCAGGAGGTATGGTGATGACGGGCACCAGCCCATCACTTCCAGCCCTTTCACTATGCTCCATGGGAGGCACCATTGCCTATTGCAGCTGCATAGGGAGGAGATGAGGGTGGTCCCAGAACAGGAGTGCCTGGAATGACCTGTCCATACACACACTATAGAGAGGTAGGAGTGGGTTCCATGGGCAACAGAACTTTGTCACTGGACATGCCTAGTACTGTGCTTTCCCCAGTCAATGTTGCTGATAGTGGTACTGTGATCTCAGAAGATGGTACAGTAAAGCCACCACCAACATCAGTGTCTAATGTAGCACTGATATCAGGCATTACCTGCACCATATCACAGGGCCTATAATCACACCATCTGTGAAAGCAGACCGATGGACATCCTTGTGAACTGAACTAATAAGTGACAACCCCAGTACTCTGATGTAGTAGTGGTAAAGATAACACTTATGCAAATAATGTAAACAAATGTATCATGAATGGTATACCTTTATGCCTGCATCACAGATATGTACATAGGGGAGCACCTCTGAACTTATGGCAGATAAGCTCAGGGATGACCAATCTGTCAATACACTGACCAGGGGTGCAAGCATACTGGATCAGGTCCTCAATAATATGGAAGAGGGCTGCACACCCCTCTAGTATAATGTCTTCTCTGGTAAGGTCAGACCACAAAATAGTCTCTTTTAAAGTAAAAATAAAACATGGAACCGTGGCTAACCCTGGAATGTTCGGGAACTAAAAAAGGCTAATTTCCTAATATTAAGTAATAACCTGGCAAAATTTCAAGGCCCCATAAATCCTGCTACTTACGCAGAACAGAACTAACTCAAAAAACAAGCCATGCTGGTGAAATCACAACATCAATAGGCTGTATAACAGAAGGAAGAAAATCATGGCAAAAATTAGGAGGTGCAGCACCCAGCATGATAACACCACTCTCATTAAACTAAACAATCAACTCAGAGGACAAATAAAGTCTACTAAAGCCAAATTTGAGGTACATTTGGCCTCCCAGACTAAGGACAAGCATAAGGTATTCTTTACCTTTGTCTGCAACCTCAAAAGCAATATGCAATTGTGAGCAGAGCTCATTGTTAATGGTGTCACCTATACGGAGACAGATGACATAGCAAACCTTCTGGCAGACAAATTCAGATCTAACTTTACCCCTCTCTCCCCCTCAACCACTCTTCAGGAAATACCATCAAATATAACTTCCCCTGCTATTATCAGGGAACAGGTCCTTAGTCCTCTCTTTAAGGCCACCTCTTTCCCAAGGAAAACAAGCAGCAAAAGCTGGCAGCCTCATAAAGTAAATAAAGACAGTTTCCCCACAGAAAGAAATGGTTTTCAATTACTTTAGACAACTTTTAAACTGACAGGAAAAAGAATGCACCTATTTAAAAGTACAGTAAAATCTTCTGATAGTCTATTAAAATATACACTCCTAGCTTAAAAATAACTTTCGTAAACAGAAAAGTTCAATAAAGCAATTTTTTTTATAAAGTGCAAGTTTTTTTCTGAAAAGGGAACTTATCTGCTCAGGAAAGGAAGAGCATAAGCTGACTCTTGATCTTGAAAAGCCCACAGAGGAGCACACTCTTCACTGGCAGGAAAGCTCTGAAGGGCTTGGCATCCAAACCTGTTTTTTAGTCAGCTCAGATGGACCTAATAGTTTGGGTGTGTGAATGGTGCCCTGAAGATTTGGAAGCTGTCTGTCTGCTATATCCTTGGCTGGATGTAACTCATATAGCTAAGGGTACTACAGCAGTGATCATTCAAATGTCCATTGTTAAGGTATGTTTGCTTAAACAACTGTACTAGGAGTACGGAAGCTGAAGGGTCATGATTGGTGTGGTTGTACGATGGGTGTTGTCATGTGTGTTTAGCTGCTAAAGTGGGAATGCTTGCTGTATACAAATCTGAATCGTTGAAAGCCTACTAGGAAGTCAGTTATTTGCTTGACTGGGAGCCATTTTTCTTTTTCTAGGGTTTTGCAGTGGTCTTCATGCTTAGGGGGGATAGTATTCAACCTGCAGTATTTATTGGTGATTGCATTTGTGTTTGAAATTGCATTTATGTGGCATTTGTGTTTGAAGCAGATGGTACTAAGGGGAGGCCACATTCTAGCTGAGAGAGGAGCGGGCCTTTACTGCTGGCTGATTTTGATACTTTGGATAGAAACAGTTTATTATCCCAGATAGAGCAGTGAGTTAACCTTTTTCCTGGTTTTATCACAATGGAAACTGAGAGGTTGGTCAAGCCTTAGACCGAGGTATTGAAAGGCTGGTGTTTTCTAAGGCAATGTTGTTATGATCAAATATTTGTAGCTGAGAATATGTTTTGTGGAGCATCTGTTTGATACCAAAAATATTTCTTTTTGTTTTGGATGTGTTACATAGAAGATTTTTGTTTTCAACCCATTGTATAAGGGAGAGAAAATCATCTTGATATTCTTTTTGAGTACTGTGTGAGATTGATTTGACAATAACAGAAGCGAAGTGGGCCATCTGCATGGAGTAGCAGAGGAAGGTGTCAGAGGTCACAATGCAGTATTTGCATGGCATATTTATATCTTTATTTTCCATTATAGGCATACTTGGTGCTTTATCCTTCCATTATACCCGTCTCTTACATATCTCGATCTCTCTTACGTACATCGTTATATATCTTTTGCACAAACCCTATGCTTTTGCAACTGTAAGGTTTCCAAAACAGGACACAATACTCCAACCTACTCTTACAAATGTTCTTCACATGGTTAAGATGACCTCTGCATTCCTGAAGGCTGCTGTTCTTCCTAGACACCCCAGCCTGGTGTTGATATTTGGCAGCATGTTTTCACATTGTCCTGTGTGATTCATCCTTGATGCTGCTATTATGCCTGCATTGCTGTCCTCCTCCATACATTCTAGATGCATCCTTTTTCATTTTATGTTCTTGTGTCTCCTGTCCCCAAACAGTGCCTTGTACTTTTTGTCACCAAACCTTAGGTGCCAACGCCTCACCCACCTAATGATTTTCAGTAGGTCTCTAAAGGCCGTGACCTCCATTTAGCATTACTGCTGTCCAGTCAGTGAATATTGAAATCTTACTTTAATTTTTCATTTGATGCATTATTAAAAAAAATCATTTTTGCTTTTCTAGTTATGAATCCCTGAGATGCCCCGCTGGTAGTTATTGCTCTTACCCCAGAGAGCAATCTAGTTACTGCCACTCCCTGTTCCCGCCATCTTAGCCAATGTTTATGTATTTATTTATTTAAACTTTATTAACTCCATACTTTATATTCCTTTTACATGCGATCATCATGTTTGCTGTACCATATGTCATCAGTCACTAGCTGCTTCATGTCCTACACTACCCCTGTTCATTCCTTTTGATTTGGGTTTGCTCTTTCCTTCCTCTTGGCTTATTTCTCACTCTTGTAGTATTATGATACCTTGTTCCATTGCTTTTCATTTTTTGCCATTCCTTCCTTGCTTCATTATAGATAGTTGTTGCTTTCTTATTCCCATGTCTAGAACCTCTTGTGTAATTCATGCTCAGTTGTTTTTGTCCCATTTCAGTTCTGAGTGATGATGGTTTTCCCTTCAGTACTCAGCGATCTGATAATGTACATTTCTTTTTTTCTAGATGCTGTTCTCTTTCTTTATGTCACATATACATAATTCCCAAGTATGCTCAGTTTCTTTTGGAAATATGTCTCCTAAAGTCTTTTGTGTCTACTTCCAGACTTCTTGTGCCACCCACAGTCCCAAAACATCTGCATCATTCTTGCCTCTTTCTTCTGACACCTCCATCATCTATTATCCTCATTCCCACCTTTCTGTATCAATCTCACAGGGATTAGAAACCATCTTTGTGGTATTTTCAGGCTTTGATCTGCTCCATATACTTTCTGCATGTGCCTCACTGCCTGAATTGTCTTTTGCCACTATCCTGCAAGTCCCTTTGATCCTTTCTCCCTTTTTCATTTTTGCCTTATCCTCTTTTCTTCAACATTATCCTCTCTTTCCATAAGTGCTTCATAGATCTGTTTGGTTCTTTGGCTGTCTAATCTGTTCTATTTCTGCCAGGGTGCCATATTCGCTCCTTTTTTCCTTCCAATTTTTCTTTCTCCTATTGCCCTCTCTGTATTCTTTCTCCAGGTCTCCCCGCGTTCCATGCAGTTCCACTATTAGGCCTCTGGTATTCTGTATTATTATTTAAAATCTTTCCCTGTAATTCTTTTCTCTGCATACCAAATCTTCATCTTGAGCTATCCTGCTTCTCCTCCAGATTTCATCCCTTCCCCATTTGTAGAATTCTGAGGGAGTCCTTGTAGTTCTCCAACTCTCCTCTCCTTCATCTTGTATATGGATTTCCTTATCTCATCCCTTGACACCTTTGCATTTGGCTTGTCTCTCTGTTCATGCTTTAGTATTTATCCCTCTACATTCTTTCCCTAGTTCCATTCTGAGATTTCTGTCTCCTCCTATTGTTTCTAACTCTCTCTTTGTATTATTCCATAAATTTTTCCCCGATTAGCTCACCCTTTTCTAAATGTTCTTCATCTCTTTCCCATATTCTCTGTACCAGTCTCTCTGCCTGCTTCCTCTTGCTCTTCTTAGCTGGTTGTTTCATTTGTACCTCCCCCACTGTCTACTAGTAGCCCCTCCTGTACCATTGCTGGGTTTCTTGCTCTATAATAATTTTACATTCTTGTTTTTTTTCTCAGATGTGTAGTACTTACCTTCAGCTTTCATTTTTTTCCAGCTTGTTTATGTATCAGCTCTCTCTCTGTCTCCATCTCCTCAATCAAATTCCCTCTTTCCTTTTCTTCTTTTCTTTTGTGCCTACCAGTTTTTCAATGAGTGACCTTGATCACATTCTACGTGTTCTTCCAGTTTGCCCCTTTCTTTCATATTTTCCTATATTCACACCTTTACTAGTCCTTGCAATATTTCCCTGTCTTCTGTTTCCTTTCATTAATACCTATCCCATGTCTACCCCCCATTGTTTTCTGTTTCTACAAACTTACCTTAAGTCTCATGATCTGATATTTGTCTCTCATATATTTTGATCTCTTTCAATGTTTCCATTATGTTTACCATCCCTAAGAACCTGCCTAACTGTCTAACCTACTTGCTTATACCAAATTTTTTCTTGTGAAGGTGTATCTCTTCTCAGTTGAACACCTTTCCTTCCATATGTCTAGACAGCCTGCCTTTCATTCCTTGAGATAGTTTTTGTCCCGTCTTTTTGTTATATTTCCTCCTTCTCTATACCCTGTCTTTTCCTGGTTCTGTGGTGGCATTAGTCCCTCTGTTATCTCTCTTCCATTTCTTCTTGTCAGTGCTCAGTCAGCAAAAGAGATATTGTAGAATCCTTCGTCATCCTTTTTGGTACATATATGTTTTCTATTGTCCAACGTATACTATCTAACCTCCATCTTTCTTTCCCACTTTTTGTTACTTTTTCCATAGTTGTCTGAAACCCTCTATGAAATACAATCGCTACTCCATTTTTTTCCTCCCCACCTTGTTCTCCAGTTGTCTCTCTGGGAAGTCATAACACAGTATCTTTTCATCATCTGTGATTTTCAGTTTTTTCTTGTAGTTTAACAGCGTCATCCCTGTCCTCTTTAACTTTTCCCGTATTCTCCTTCTCCTGATAGGATTTGATGAACTGCAGTGTTCCACTTAATTTTCTGTATTTTTCTTGTTTTTCCTACCCCTCCCTACCTGGTTACTGCTCTCTAGCATAGCACTTTCTCCAGGCTTACCCTCTGAGCTGAACATTGTGTTCTTTGGTGCCTGTACGTGTTCATATCCCTCTTTCCTGTCCATGGCACCTGGATGTCTGCCTTTTGACTCTTGCATATACATGGGTATACCCTGGAGGTGGGCCTTCTAAGACCTTCTTTTGCTTTATCAGTGTCTGTGAAACTATGTTACAAATTTTTATATCACAGCATTCTCATTCATTGATCTTCCCTAACCACTGTTGTTCATGAGACCAGAGAGCCAGTTTCATTTGTGTGATAGTCCGACATGTTGTTCTTTGCAGTCCTATAGCTTTTCAGCGTGCTACATATGAACAACTGTTCCTTTTTCACATTTGTTTCTGGATCAGTCTTTATCTTACTTTCCCATTGTTTCCCCCATACATTCCTTTTCTTGTCCCCCCCACTTGTTACGTTAGTAATTATTATTAAATTCTTCTTAAACTTAGCTATTAAACTTATGCTTACTGTAGTTTAGTATACACCATTAAGTAGTTATGAAAAATATATCACTTACACTGAAGGTTTGCCTTATGCCCCTTGACTGTGTTACCATGATTGTCCTGGGAATTCACTCATTTTTTGTAAAGATTTGCTATTCTGCTCCCTTGGGCATGTTTTGCAAGGTAAGGATCTGTTTCATTTAGATATATATATATATATATATATATATATATATATATATATATATATATATATATATATATATATCCTGTCCTCCCCACAGTCACCTGCCTTGCAATGTCCATTACTTCCATTTATTTCTCTTCTCTTTCCACTGTCACTTTCATCCCTTCTGCAATCCTTCCTTCCACCTCTTTGACTTTGCTATCTATCATAAATGCTTCTATCAAGCTTGTTTTATCCTTCACTTGTCCAGCAGTTCATGTCTGCGTTTTCTGAAACATCTGCTGCACCATTGTCACATCTCCTTAGAGTTGTCTTTTGTCTCTTTCTGCTTCTTTCTCTGTTTTGGTGCCTACATCTCCTTTGGGAGAGGTTCCTTATTCTTCTGCCCCTTTCATATAACTGTTAGCTCTTGTATTCTGTGAATCAGTTCCTGCAGCTCAGCTTTAATTGCCACTTTATCTTCATCCACACCATGCACCTTTACTTGTAGCCTTTCCAATTCTGTTTCTTGTTTTCCTATTGTTTGTTTTGAAGAACTCACATCTTGGCCTTCTATGATTACTTTTTCAAGCAAAATTGGAAATCACTCTCACTCCTCCTTATTTGCAGCTTTAGAAACAGCCATATGTTCCACCTTTTGCTCCTGCTCACTCATCTTTCTGTTTTTTTTTCACCATTGTTATTCACCTATTACCGTCAATTGATCTTCTTTAGTTTTTCTAATTTGTTTTCTCCTTCCTTGCGCTACAACGACACCATTCTCTTTCTCCTTCCCCTTTGTTTATCTTCTGTCTAGCCTTTTCTTTAGTTCAGCAGCTTTTTTTTACCTCTCTGTTCATTAAAGTTGAATAACTATTAGTTGTATTTATTGTTCTGTTTATACACTCTTATTCAGTTCTTTATTTTTTGTTGATGTTTTCCTTAAACCCTCCCTAGATATCTCACTGATTCCAGCCTTCTGCATATCCACTGATCGTTGCCCATAGGTAATGTAGTCTGTATCATCCTTCCTTTCTCTGGTGTCAGACTTTCATTGGTTTACTATCAGATGTTTGAATCGAACTCCATCAACTGCACTTTTGTCGAACACGGTAATTCGAAAATCGTAATGTCGAACACCAAAAGCCAACCTAGGACCGGTTTTAACATGGGTTGAGATAGGTGTTCACTGTTATTGCCGAACTACAAACCTCTCCCCTATCTCGACCCATGTTAAAACCCATTCCTAGGTTGGCTTTTGGTGTTCGACGTTACTGTTTTGGAATTACCATGTTCGACAAAAGTGCAGTTGACAGAGTTTGATTCGAACATCTAATAGTAAACCCTTTCATTCTTTCTTTTATTTTGTGCATTACCTGTGGCTCATACTGTTGCATGAGCTGTATTCTCTCATTTCTGCATGTCTAGCTCCTTTGTAACTCTGCAGGTTTCATTTAGGATATTCTTTTTTTTCCTCTCTTTTGAGGCATTGAAATCTTTTCTTGCTTTTTTGCCAGCACTATGTCCACAATTTCATTTTTCCTGTTTATTGAGAAAATTAATTAAATGTAACAGTGCCATGTTTTGTCTCGCAAAACACAATCACTTTTTCTCACTTTTTCCTCACTTTTTTATTTCTTCCTTCACTGACCAAACTCTGCTATTGCACTCATTTTTTTAAAATAAAATTTGTACTCCACATTCATCCAAAATAATTAATGACTCTTGTGCTGAACTAGAAACTAAAAGTGAATACTGCCCCTTTTAAGTTGACCATATGTAGATGCCTGGATGCACTTATGCAATTTTGCAGAGCTCTTTAAGACATTTTTTATTAATACTCCCTTTGAAGGAGCAACCCTTTTTGGACTTAGATTGAAGAGACACTCTCCAGGACTGAAAAGGATCGGAAAACTTTGTCTGCCATAGTAATATCATTTTCTACCCTTCAGAGGACCTTCTCAATGAACCAGAAAGGGGGAAGGAAGATCTGGTTCTGAAAATCACAGGGATTGTCCCAGGACTCCTTTGGAGACAGATGCCCTGGCACAGACTGGAGAACTCTAATGATAGACATCACCCTCATGGCAGAGGAGGTCTGCAGAAGCAAGGCTTCAGGGATGCTTTCACTGAGAAGGATTGCCAGACTGCTGCACTCTGGAAGTGGTTGGGGGCACTTATCTCTGCAGCTGGAAGCCTGGATATGCATCACCAAGGATGTCTGTGTGCAGATAATCATCACCAGAGGCTACTATATTCCATCTTTCCATCCGTCACCAAAAGTATCAAAGGAACTACCCCATGTTCCATCCCAATACAGAAAAGAGGCAGCCTTCAAAATTGAAAAGCTGCTAGCAAAAAGTGTCATCCAAAAGGTCCCACCAGACCAGCACTGGAACTTATTCAAGATTCTTTTTGGTGCCAGAGAAACACTGGGGGCCACCGGCCAATCTTGCACCTAAGCCATCTGAATTTGTTTGTCAAACAGAGTTCCAAATGGTCACATTTCAATCCATACTTCACTTTTATGAAAGAACGATTGTAGGTGCTCAGTAGACCTTCAGGTTGCGTAGTATTATATCAAAATAGACAGACATTCCAGGAGTTTTCTTCACTTCTGGCAGGGAGATAGCCATTTCCAGTTCAAAGCCCTGCCCTGTGGTCTCACCACAGTCCCCTAGGTGTTCACCAAGTGCACGGCAGTGGTCACAGCTCACTTGAGTTTGCTAGGATCTGGGTATTTCCCTACCTCAATGACTGGCTTCTCATCACTTCCACCATGCATCTCTTGATTTGTGCTAGGGACTATCTTCTTCTCCTTTGCTTCAAACTGTGCATCGCAGTCAATTACAACAAGTCACATCTCACTCCCACACAAGTCCTGGAGTTCATAGTTGCTCATTTAGATACTGTTTCCCGATAGTTAGGCTTCCACAGTCCAGATTGTCCATGTTACAAATTCAGGCCTTAAAACTACTGCCTCATTAAATACCTCCTGCCAAATTTGTTTTAGAGCTCTTAGGTGTCATGGCTGCTTGTTCCAATGGCAAGATCGTATATCAGAGTACTACAATGGACTCTGGCAGTCCAATGGTCAATAAAGTGGCATCCAATGAATTTTTCTATATGAATCACCAAAATTTGCAAGGAACATACAACCTACTGGATTCAAGCACAGGAAGTTTCTCAGTACCGCCCCTTTGTTCCACCCTTACCCAAGACCACAATAACCACAGATGCTTCCCAGTTGTGGTGTGGGAGGTAAACTACTTGGGGATGATGGTTAAAGGCACATGGCCACTCTGTACATCAGTATTCTTAGAGATAAGAACAGTCCTCCTAGAGTTTCAGGCCTTCCAGTATGTTCTCCTTCTGGGGATGATTGCTATACAGATAGACAACATGTCAGTGGTCTGGTACATCAACAAACAATGAGGAATCCACTTTTTTATCAGTAGTGAAACATATATTTCACCAATAGTGCCAACCATGCTGTAATCTCTTCGCTTCTCCTCAAAGCTTCAAATGCATCAGATACTTTGTCCTGACACCCCCCCCCCAGAGGGGTGGTCACTGACACACAGTCTGATTCACAGTTGGTCCCCAAGTCTCCTTTATGCTTACCCACTAACTCCCCTCATTTCAAGGTTTTTACAGAAAGCATCCCAGCAAAAGAGCAAGGGCATCCTCACTGCCCCTTTCTGGCTTTGACAAGTCTGGTTCCCTTTCCTTTGTCCTCACTCAGTACACCCTCCTTGGGTTCTACATCAATTTCCAGAGCTCCTATCCCTTCCTTCTGGTCTGTCTCACCCGGGTATTCAAGCCCTCAAGCTCACTGCATGGCTTCTGTGCTTCCAGTGATGGATAGACAGTCCAGGCTCTCTTCTCAGGTTCTACACATTCTCATATCTTCCCAAAAGGCTTCAAGTAGGAAGATATGTACAAGCAAATGAAAAAAGTTCTCTATTTTGTCCCATGAGAGACATATTGATGCTTTCTCAGCCCCTATTCCAGCAATCCGAGACTTCCTTACTTCAATTTTCCACAGTAGAGCCAGTTATTCTACAATCAAGGTATAGCTGGCTGCTGTCTCCAATTTTCATATTGGCAAAAATCATTCCTCCTTGGTCTCTCTCAAATTATGTAACACATTCCTTAAGGGTACCTTTCTACTCAGACCTCCCTATTAAAGATCCATACTCGTTCTTGGGATCTTACAGTACTCTACAGACCTTGACACAGTCCTTCCTTGAACCAGCAGCCAAACTGGACCTGAAATTTTTATCTTGGAAAACTACTTTTCTAGTTGCCATTACTTCAGCTAGATGAGTATCTGAACTCCAGGCACTATCTTGTCAGCCACCATACCTGCTCTTTCATCAAGACAGAGTTTCTTTATGTACCAATCTTTTACCAAAAGCTGGTTTTCTCTCCAAAATTCACCAATAAGGGAGAATACATGCTTCATTTGTTAGATGTATATAGACAACTTAAATTCTCTCTTCACAGAATGAAATCCCTCAGGAAATCTGACCAATTGTTTATCTCCTTCTCAAAGGAAAAATTGGGTAAATCTGTATCAAAAGTAACTTTAGTTAGATAGCTCACTGATTGTATTTCTCACATTGATAAGGATAAAGGGTTAACTTCACCGGGGGCTCCAAGGGCACATTCAACAAGATCTATTTCCACCCGTTCTGTATTACTGTATAGGACTTCAATAACTGATATTTGTGCTGCTGCCTCTTGGTCCAATGCCCATACATTTATTGTTCATTACAAGCTGAATGTTTTTTTTTTCCTGAGACAGGGCAGCATTTGATTTTGACATCCTCTGGAATATCCTTCCTTGAAAACCACCCTGGGTTTCAAGCAACTGGGGACTGTCTCATTTGCTGAGGAATGGGTGGAAAATACAACATCAGAAACAAAAGTTATGTACACACCATAATGATGCATCTGTGTTGGTCTGTTTCTGTTCTTCCTTAACATCCCCTCCCTTCATTCCCCCTTCAATGTCACAGAATAATTCTATGTAGTCTTCTGGTATGACTTGTGCGGTACACCCTAAAAGATCTTTCCCTAACTCAGCTCCAGGTCTATCTATTTATCTTTACCTGTCATATCTACCTCAACATTTATGCTTTTTTCTCTTATATTAGATCCTTTGTTATTGTTCCACTGAAACATTTGATTAGGGGCAAACACAATCTGAGGCAATGTAGGATTTGGAGGGAATTATGGTTAAGGGAAGGAGCCTGTGCTATGGATCCTAAATCTGAAAAGCAGCTAAAGTCAGATCAGTGGTTGGATCTGAAACCTATTAGTTGAGGAATTGAAGAAGGATGGAAACAGACAACACAGATGAATACTTATGGTGAGCATATAACTTTTGTAATGTATACCCTGTTCGTAATAGATATTTTCAGTCCTCTGATCACTTGCTTCTGTATACTGCAGAACAAAACTTCCTTCTTTTCAGATTTTGGGATCTCTTTCCTTAGATTGGAACTCAGTTGCAACTGGTATTCAAAAATCCTGTGTAAGTAATCATCATATCAGCTATTTATGTGAAATCCCTCCACAGTGGCTAAGTGCTGGATTTTTCTCTTCAGACATTCCAGTCTTGGCACAAAACTCTTGTAACATCTAGCTGCTGCTCTTGGGAGCACACGTACCAGCAAATGGTTCATATTAATGTGTCATATAAGTCTAAGAGGGAACACAAAGCCCCTGGGCTCACCAGATTTAGCGGCACTAAGTAAGCATGAGTTAAGTACAAAAACAAGATGAAAAATTATATATTTTCAGACTTACAGGAAGGAACATTAGTAATGACAGGTAGAAAGGCCATTGGATACGAGGTGGACGGTAGAAGAAGCATAGCAAGTACCCACCACAGAAGCCTGCACCTCAGTTAAGTGATGTTGTGAGCAATCTTACATCTGTTGTATCTGCTGTACCTGAAAAGTAAAGCTTTAGAAGGCCATGTCTTGAAGAATCAAGGTACTAACTCCTGGAATCATAGTCCACATAGTAATTATAATAATAATAATAATAATAATGATTTTCTTAATGAAGGTGAGAACTGATGTTCAAATTGCACAAATGTCTGCAATGGTCAATTTCTAGAAAGAAGCACTGAAATCTGACACACCCCCTGGAAAAGGCAGTTAGTTGCCTAGTAGAGAAACCTTGCAACTACTAATTCACCTAGAAAGGGTTTTTCTTAGGCACAGCCAAATCATTGTCACCTGGAGTAAAGGAGACAAACAAGTGATTGGTTCTCCTGAAGTCATGATGCCTTTTCAGGAAGAACCTGAACTAACAATGTACAACAGGGGTGTGAAGAGATATGCCCATGAAAAAGAAAGGAGGTGAATATACTGGTCTAAAGATAGTTCTCAGATCACTTTTGGGAGAATATTTGGGTTAGTCCTAAGGGATATCCAGTCCTTGTGAAAAAAAAATAGTTTCTGTCAAACAAAGCTTCAGCTCATTATTTTTATTCAGAGGTAATGGTTTTTAAGAGCCATGTCTTCAAGAAATTAACTTCATATCTGCCAAAGTAGACATGTTAAAGAAAAGATACGTACGTTTGCATATCATGAAGTTATGATCCTATGAAGGGAAAGATTTAATTCAATGGATGTTACAGATAAAGAACACCCCCCCCCCCCACGAAAAAATAATTGATATAAGTTGCAAGGCATCCAGCAAATTATGCACTCTTTCTTGGAAAATAACCATTTCTAAACTAGTTCTTGTTAGCCTGCCTTGGTACTTTGACACCAAGTTTAGAAATAGTGCTAAACCTGCCATTACCCAGCAATGTCATAGAGAGCATCTAAAAATCAAAATAGATGCCTTAACAAAATTTTTGGATCTCTGGACTTCATTTAGAAGTACCAGTGATACAATAAAACATGCCTTTGTCAGTGTTTGTGGTAAATTGTTAGTCTCCAGAATGTGCTGCAGTCAGTGGTATACATAACAGTTGAAATATGTTAAATGAAATTAAACTAAAAGCTAAAACAAACTGATACTTTATTTTCTCAACTGAACAAGTTTCACACATTTTAGTTGCTTTTCTCATTTGTGAGCTGGACTACCAGGCCTGGGATAAGAAGCTACTTCAAGCTCCTGACTCATCTCTAGACACAGGTGATTTTAGAAGTAGGGCTTCTACACTTCCTCAGAATGTGTAAACAGATGAGGAGTCAGGCAGGCCTTCCTGGCTGGCACTACCACTCCTTGTGGATCACCTGGCAGAGAATGGCTGAAACCTGAGGCATGCCCTGCTGTGTGTGTGTCATGCCATGTAATCTGTTGGTGGTACCACAATGGTAATGAGGATGGCAAAGTTATTGGTGTTGGTTAAGAGTATTTACTACAAGCAAGAGCCCCTTGGTCAAAAAACTGTTGAAACTATATTGCTTTATGTAACTTTCACTCACCTGATGACCTAGATTATGAAAGTGTTTGCACGGTTATTTTTAACAATATAGATAAATGCTTATTTGGTTTTTTTTTGTAAAGCATTTCCATCACACAGTTTATTTCATATTCCATCACACAGTTTATTGTACATTTTTTCTATTACTTTGCCTATAAAGGTTGCCACTGTGCTGGTATAACAAGGTAGATACATTTTTCCTGGTGGTAACTCATTCATTAATTATCATATCTGTATCCATTGACCATGGTGACATGTGTTTCTTTTCTTTAAGTGTCCAGATATTCCCCTCACCCATTACCGTTTGGTTTGATCAAAGCACCAGGGCTGTATGCCACAACTAACACTTGTACACATCTGCTGTTCCTCCCTTCACATCTTTGATATGTTTTTGAGGTGGCAAAATAAGGTCCTTCTTTGCCTGCATCATCACCCCAACATAGCCAAATGGGGATCTTTCTGTGTCAGTGATGGAGTGTACCATATTAACTTTGTTACTTGGGACTCCACAGCCAGCTTGTTGGAACACCATTTGCAGAAACCTGTGTCACCATAAGTGCAAGTTTCAGGAGCTACCATGAACAGCAGGTCATAACACTGAATGGTATTGAATTATATTATTTATATTTCATGGGTTCAGTTGTCTTCTGTGCAGCATCAATAAGGATTCTCTGTGGAGTGCTGACTGCCCCCTCCCTTTTTCTGTAGGCTGTTTTGTTGGATGGGGTAGCATGCACATCATTGTGACAGGTTTCCACAAAGCTGTTTCTATCTAGTGGAACCCATCTTTGCTAGCAAAGCTCAGTCAGCTGCCAGTGCAATATATTTAACACCTCTTCAGTTAGTATGCTGGTGGTGATAATTGATTCAACATAATTAGAGAGCTTCAGTGCCTCCTGAACATACACAGATATACCCTTTATTATATGCTATGTATCATGTGTGTAATTAAAGACGCAACATACATACTAAAATTCTCTTACTGAAAATTAATCTTTAATTGGATAGCAATATAGATAAATGCTTATTTATTTATTTTTTTTTGCCTAATACTCTGGCCCCAATTAGCTTAAAACATGTACCATTCTGGAAACAATTATTTGCTGCCACACTGGAATCCTATTCATTCCCTTTATAATTGGGTCTCCTGCTATGACTGTTACTGTTCCATAAGCTGCATGCAAGCCTACTATGCTAAGTTTGAAGAAAAAAAATTGCATCTGCTGTGATCTACAAAATGGGGCTGTACCATACCTCTTAACCTCTTAGAGCAAGAAATCTGGGCAAAGCAATAAACAATGTGGGGACAAAGGTCCAAAAATAGGGACAAGTTTTAAATAATATTGCTCTTACAAACTTAGAAAGTTGCTAGAATAACAGATGTTGCATTAGCATGGATTTTCTGAAGGGTATGAAGTCTGAATGTCAAATGTCTGTGATTATTTTCTGCCTTCAGTCCTCAATGATTTGCTTATGATTTCCCAGAAAACCACAATTTTATGAGAAACAGATCAAAAATATGAGGCATAAATCTGGACATTCTGCGAAAATCTGTACACTTGAGAGGTCTGGCGCCACTGCACATTACTTATGCAGAGCAGTAAAACAATTACATTAAAGCATTAAAGGGTAAAAAATAAGAGTAGACCTTGCTTTGGGCAAAATGCTTCCCCCAGAATTAATTTGTACATCATGTTTTACATGAACTGACAGAGATAGTATGTTGTAGGTTCTGGAACATGTTCACAGTCCATTGTGATGGTACCTGCAGATGAAGATATGAGATGTGCAGGCAGTGTGGTGGGTACTGTTCAAAAATGCTGCCTACCCTCTCTGCATTGTTATATGCTAAACAGATGGAACTGTTTTGCCTGCAAAAAACGTTTGTGTCTTGCTCTCCAGAACTGTTTTCATTTATAGATATTAAGCCTTTAGCATTGCAGAAAGGACCATTACACAGCTATTTCTGCAGTGTTTTTCCTTAGTAGAGGTATAATCAGCTCCAGCCATGCAGTGCCCATGTGTCTGTGTCCGTGATGAATGTCTTGTCATCAATGGAATCACTTCCACTGGATAGGTTTCCAGCCTTACAGTCTGGCTACTATTACATTTACATACCAGTCACTGTGTGTTCGTGAGAATGGCTTATTTGGGCTCCAGCAGAAACCAAGTAAAGCACAATAGGTCAGGGCAGTCTTACTAATCTAACTGCATTAGGAAATGGGATTGAGGCAAAAAAACAAAATAAATCCAGAAACCCATGACAGGGCCAGCAAGCTGCCAACTATGTTGATTGAATTCCTAAACTATGTTTCTGACAGGCTGGTTCAAACAGTTGCAAGTAAATGGTTAGTTGACAGGTTCTAAATATTTAGATTGCTTAACATTCAAGCCATTTTTTCTGTGTTTTCATTAATTATGTTTTCTTCAGATTTTGCAGGCAAGTTCTAACTCAGCCAGAAATAGCAGCAATGGTTTTCACATTATCATTCAAGTCATGCTTTCTGTTACTGGATTTAATTTCAGATAGAAGTGCATATAACTTCTTTACATGCAGACTTCATATATCACTTTAAAAAGTCACTATGTTCAAGTGTTTTTTCTTCTTTCTGTTGGATTGTTGTCTTGCTCTGTTGTGTAAATGGCCTCTGCCCCTCAGTGCAGTTGAACCTGCTTCAATATGATGTACTTACTAAGGGTACAGGTAATAATTTATCTAGTTACTTTCATGAAGTTTTGGTAACTGTAAGGCTCAAAAAGGATGCTCACATGTCCTACTGACCATCAGTAATAGAGACATTACTTCTTTGTGGCTGCCTTATTTCAGACTTCATAGCATACTTTTTTTTACATTTGATGACTGGTTCAAGTGGAGCCAAAGAAACTAAATCACTCCAAAATATAAATAAAGTAATTGTCAAGACAGAGGGAAAACACTTTCAGTATGCTAAAAGCAAGTTTACAGTGTGCATCTCTACAGTTTGCACAAAAGCAGTATAAATACATAGGCTCAGGCTGATGATGGTAACAGACATCCTTATTTAGCATCATTCTACTATACAAAGTGAATCAGAAACTGAAGCGATACCAAAAACTATCATGGCTGCTATATCACAACTCAGTTTGACCAAGCGTCTGTGGGGAGGCAGTAATTTTCTATGAATGAAACTGTGTTATTTCCCAGGTTATTTTATGCAGTCCTGAGACATTTAAGCTGAAAAAGACTCAGAAATGCAGAGTGCTGGCTGGCAAATGTTTTGAGAAATGATGTATTAGTTGAATGCTTTATTTACAAAATACTAATGTCTATGAAGCAAAGAGCTGTACCTAAGGAATACGTCTGTAGAAAAGGACAGTCTGACTCTGAAGTGGTTATAAATTTACAATATATGAAGAAAGACTCACAGCAAATGTACATATTGTATGATACAATTTTTCTAACTTTAAAAGGTTGTTTTGCCTTGGTCTGATAAGTGGCTTAGTCAGATGTACTCAATAGCAAGGGTTTGAATCTGATGAATGTCAGACGATGCAGAGAACAGGAACTGTTTAGTTCAGGGAACACTCCTGACTTACTTGTCATCCTGGTAATAAGTGATTTGCAGAGCATGGAGAT
This sequence comes from Protopterus annectens, assembly GCF_019279795.1. Lineage (NCBI taxonomy): Eukaryota > Metazoa > Chordata > Ceratodontiformes > Protopteridae > Protopterus > Protopterus annectens. The sequence goes on along the minus strand of NC_056728.1, from coordinate 1,297,678,662 downwards.
CAATGATTACTGCCTGATATTGTGAAAAAGACAACACAGTTAAACACTTCTACAGCACAATACCCAATCTTGACAATTGTTAAGTACCCCTGCTTCAGCTGTTAAGATCAGTTATCATGCTAGGCAGGTAAACCTGCCATTACTGGCCAGCAAATGACAGTGACAGAATTAAAAAACTATTTTTTTGCCTGCTGTCTGTACCAGTAATCTATCCCTGAATTTCCTTAACGTGAGACAATATCTTACACTGTCAGTCTGATATTGCTTGCTAAGGCATGTTACACAGTGCTTTCTGACAGTGTTCACCAAGTGCTTTATGGCTTTGAAAACCAGTAAAACACTCAGTGCTTTTCTCCCTTGTAATTATTAGTACTTGGAGCAGATATGATCAGGCCTCTGATCGTAATCCTCTGTTATACATTCTCGACATGGATGCCAACATTCATCTCTCTAGCTTTGTTCTCAAGGTAAATTTTTTGCATCCATGTCTCAAACACAATATGGTTATGACTGGAGACTCAATCATAATCCTCTATGTTATGTGCAGAGAAAATGAAATGTTAATCCAGGTGGAGTCCAAACTATACTGTTTGCCTATTTCGCACGTGTCATTTTTAGTTGTCATTAGGTTTACAAATGTGCCTCTGGGTGAAGATACTGTACTTTACCCAGTATCACAACTGAAACATCTAATACTAAACCATTCCATCTCGTCCACATTTCATGTACTGTAAAATTATATACTAGACTGAGTTACTGGCAAATGTGGCTGTTTATTATAAACCCTTTCTGGTCCTACTGAGACTTGACTTCTGTGCATTTATTAGTACAGGTGAGGCGTACAAAGTAGTAGGTTGCAAGAGGAATTGAACAACACGTACTTGGGCTTGCTTTGTTAGACAGGATAGAATTCTAAACAGCATTCCAGCTTTCTGGTTAGTTTTTGACTCAACAGTATTGGTATGCTGCTGAGATTTAAGTTGTTGGTCTATGATAACACAAAAGAGTTTTGTGTGGCTGTCTTGCTGTACAAATGTGTTGCTTCTTTAGTTATGGTTAACTGTGGTGGGGAGGTTGCATGTGCACTGATAGTGATAGTGAAGGAAATTATTTCAGGTAGAATTCTTCTGAAAGAAAAAAAAATATGAAAATATGTAACAAACTGTACCCGAGGCTGGATTTGAAAACAGTTAACACTCAGGACAAGGTGCTGCCCACAGCCTGTAAGAGGATCTACGGTTGTCATAATTCTGGGAGAAGTCCTGCATGTCAGATATGCAAATGAGGAAACATGCAGGACCTTTTGGAATCCAGCCTCTTATCAGTGATTGTAGACTTACTCAGAATATTTTTGAACAAATTATATAAACTTCAGAATGCTCTTAACTGTCAGCAGTGAAACTACAAAGCCTAGAAAATATATGCCTTATCCCAAAACAATTATTTTCTAAAGGTGGTAATATCTGTTCTTCTGAAAATTCAGTCACTCATTATTAAAAGTTTTTTTACAGCCTATGAATGCGAAATACAGGTTAATTATTATGTCCCCACAAGCTTCCTGTATAGTCCTTATTCTTTAAACTACTTCTCTTGTGTTTTCTTTATTATCTTCAGATTGTTTCTAATTCTTTCCTGTTTTTGCTAGTAAGGATAATTTCTTACAAATATTGAAGCTGAAACTACTAGACAGAACACTAGCACCAATATATTATCCATTATAGCAACATATGTCACACATAGGTTCATAGGTTCATAGGTAGGTACTAGGCTATTGGCCCTGGGGCCTATATAAGTCTAGCCCAAAAGGTTCCATGGCTTTCACCACCCAAGAAAATGATTTTCCTGTGCCCCTGTCAAGCAGTGCCGCAGAAGTCATCCCCGGGATGAATTTTCTGTTTCCCATCCAGTCGTCAAGGTTTTTCTTAAAGAAGGCCAATGAGGAGCTTTGCTTGACATGAATGGGTAGTTTGTTCCAGAGTATGGGAAGTCTCTGGGGGCAGGAATCTATCCCTCCCGTATGTTCTGTTTATTGTGGTGACAAGGTTTAGGTCCCTGGAGCGTGTAGCTTGGAGGGATTGGGATTTCTTTAAGTGGAGCATGTCCAACAACTCTGGGTTTGACATAGCTTTGTATTTTAGGCAGAGATCGCCTCTGAGTAGATAATATGTGATGGAGTAGAGCTGGGGTTTTTTGAGACGGTCTGTGTATGGCATCTGTTTGAGGCCGGTAATCCTCTTAGTGAGGTATTTCTGTAGCCTTTCCAATTGTCGTAGGTGTCTTGTGAGATACATGCCAAATGGGGCATTGTACACTATAATGGGTCTGATGAGGGATGAGTAGAGAGGAACAATGACCTCCTTTTTTCTAGAGGAGAACCCTTTTGTGATGAGGTGTGCCACGTAGAAGGATTTCCTGACTATTGTGGCAATGTGGTTATCAAATGAGAGACTACTGTCCACCTGTGTCCTGAGGTCTCTTATCACACTTTCAGTGTTTAGTGAGCTACCACCTATGTGGTAGTTCATGGGTACCGAGTTTTTCCCAAAGAGGATGACAATACACTTCTTGGCATTGAGCTTGAGGCCATGACTTTGACACCAAGCATCTGTCTCTGTGAGGCCCTTTTGTAGAATGTCTACATCATTAGGTGATTCTGTTATGACTCCCAGTTTGCAGTCATCTGTGACCTTTGTTAGCCAAAGACCTTCTGTGTTGGCCTGCACTTCAGAGAAGTAGATGCTGAACAGGAGAAGCCCCAGGTCCGAACCTTGTAGTACTCCACTCGTCACTGCTCTGAAGTGGGACTTGGAGTAGGCTATTTTTACTGTGTGAGTTCTGTCAGTGAGCCAGTTGCCCACCCATCTTGTGACATAGGAATTTATGCCCAGTTTAGTGAGTTTATCTATAATTCCAGAGTGGGGGATGGTATCGAAAGCCTTGGCGTGGTCAAGATAGGCTGTGTGCACTACCTTGCCCTCGTCTACAGCTCTAGTGACTGCTTCAAAGAAGTCAGTCAGGTTTAGTAGACATGATCTACCTTTTACACACCAAAACTGAGTGTGGTCCAGGGTTTGGAGGTTACCTATGTCTTTGTTTATAAGCTCCAAGATGATACATTTCATGGCCTTGCAGACCAGGCTCGTCAGGCTAATGGGGCGGTAGTTTCCCCAGTCAGTGGTGGCACCCCCTTTGTGGAGTGGGATAACCGTCACTGTGCAACATTCAGTAGGCACATAGCCTGAGGTGAGGTTATGATTGAACATGGTACTTAGGTTGGGTGCCAGTTCGTTCTGTAGTTCATGGAGTACGCAGCCTCGGATGTTGTCTGGTCCCATGGATGCTGTGTTCCTGGCTTTGGAGAGTGCGGTCTTTACTTGTTCATCCGTGATTACAGGGGCTTTGCATTCTTCTGGTATTAAGATGGGCCTTTTGGAGGGTGAGAGGGGGGTAAAGTTAGCACTGAACCTATCTGCCAGGATGTTGGCAATATCAGTTGGTTCTGTATATTTCGTGCCATTGTGCTGTAGCTCAGAGCAGATCTGAGTGTTGCCATTGAGATTCTTGACATAGCTGTAGAATGCTTTGTGGTTGTCTTCAGAATCAGTGGAGATGTTATTGTCATAACTGACTTTGGAGGATTTTATGAGGGATCTCAGCTTCTTGTTGAGGCTGACCAGGGAGTTCAATCAATCTTGGGATTTTACTCTTTTTAGCAACAGCTTCTTCCTTCTGTTGTAGAGTTTGTTTATGGCAGGGGACCACCAAATTGGCTTCTTCTTTTTGGAGGATAGCATCTTGATTCTGTTGGGGATGACATCATCTAAGAGGTCCAGATGCAATAGGCTCATAAATAGCAGTGTTATAGCAATGCACTGTTTCTGCAATGCTTTTTAGCACAATGATTTTACTGTACTCTACTATACCAATAAAACATATTCTAACATGAATAGTGGTCTCCTAACAACTGGACTCTTTAGTGATTTGACTATAACATTCAAGAGAGTTCCTCTTTTTATCTTACCTAACAAATTCTTTAAACGTAGCTTAAGTGGTTCAAAAGGTACCTTGAAAGTAAGACATTTCATGATTATAGTAATAATATTCATTGAGAAACAGGTTACATGAGCACAGGAATGGCACAAGAGTCAGTTTTTGGCCCTTTACTCTTCTCTCTATTCATAAATGATCTAGCTCAAGCTCTTATACATTTAGACGACCTACCTTTTCTCAGCTGCAGCAGTCACTGCAAAATAGTTTTGCATTACTATGCAAATGGACACATGAAAATAGATTAATAATAACTTCCCCAAAATTGTAGCGTCATGCTGTTCACTAATGACCAAAACAAACTTATCTACCTCAACTTGGTCTAAACTCTCCTGTCTTGGTGTTATACTTGACGCTTACCTAGCATTTTCAAATCACACGGAAATAATAGCAAGTAAAGTATGGCCCAATTAAACCTTTACAGAAGATAGCACATCTCTTAACTCCAAATGCAGGGAGGGCTATCACTAGAAATGTGTTAATTCCCAAACTAGAAAATGCCATCTCCTTGCGTACACTGCATTCCAGCACCAATTTACATCAACTACAACTAGCAGAAAAAAATGATGCTTTATCTTAATAGCTGACAATTATATCTTTGTGACCTCCTAAAGGGTTTACATTGGCTGCTAGTGCACAGCAGATCCATACTTCTATCCAGCACATGAATCTTTAAAATTATCATTCTCGACTGATGTTTTCCTTTAAAGACCACTCTCCCAGTGAAAGAAGACACATACTCCCTTAGGGGTAACCAAGATAATACTACCACCCTTATCAGACTTAGGTTTGGATCAGCAAAAGGAAAAAGAGCTTTTAATAAATTTGGGCCAGCTACTAAGAAGACAAATTCCTCTGTCATTGGATCAGAACAAACATCGGAAGGCTTTAAAGCAGAGCGAAAAGAACATCTTCTGAAACCGATTAGTTGCACATGCTTTCAGGACAAAGTTTAAGAAACCATATAATTGCCAACTTCTGTATTTGCAGTCAGTATATTTTATTTTAAATCTCCCAAGGTGATCTACTGACTTCTAATGTACAACGTATGTTTAGCTTAAAAACATCTAACTTCCTATAGTATTCACAATTTCCCTGACAGCTACTTAAAACCATTAAATGCTCCACTGTGGGAGTATTGCTCCTTATTCAGTAAGGATGAATCCTGTTGAATACTTGCAGAATTCTGCTGTATGTTTGATTATCCTTAATTGATATTATTGAACCTAATTGTAACTTCAGTTCTGCTCACAGTGAGCTCATGGCATGGGTGAAAATGATCTGTTGACCATTTATTCACTCAATAATTTAAATAAATAATTGTCAGTTCCTCAGTACACGGACAAAAATTCCTGCAATTCTTTCTTCTGCAGAGCAATATATCCTGTGCTTATAGCAAATGGTGTGTATCTGAGAGCCTTAAAAATTAAAGACAATCTGTACTAAATATTTATAATCTTCCAGTCCAGTGTAATGACCTCATAAGATCCAAGCACCTCAATTAAATTTAATATGACCCTTAACTTGCATCTGTTCTGTCTAAAATCATCTCTGTATTAAAAGTTTTAAATTAATGTTTTCAGTATAGAATTAATTTAAAATTAAAAATGAATGTGTGAATTCATGAATATATTCATCATGGCACCTTTTTGAGATTCAGGCTGGCCCCACGGTCATGCTGAATGCTAATAAAGCAGTCCATTGGACAGGAATTTGTTAATTAATTTGTTTTATTTTGAAGACTGTAAAATTATTGTTCTTAAAATGTTTTGTAATCATTTGGAGCTTTTCTCCTCGGGCCTCTGCATCAAATGGGTTTCTACTCAGTCGGACTTTCCCGGTATTCAAATGTCAATAAATGTCAATCAATCAATCAATCAATTAATGATCACTTTCGGCTTTTCCAGGTTAGGGGTCGCCACAGCAGAACTCTGGTCCGCTCATGATTAGCAGTGGATTTTTATGGTGCCGAGTTGCCAGCCCGACGCCTGATCTTCAAAGAAGGCATGCCCATTCACACTCACACCTACCTGCATGTCTTTTAATGTCACTCGACTGTGGGGAGGACATGCAGACTCCACACAGAAGGTGCTCCAGCTGAGAATCGAACAGGAGAACCTCTTGCTGTGAGGCGACAATGCTAACTGCTGCACCACCATGGCTATAATCAATCAATCAATTAATAAATAAATAAATTATCCATTTGCTCTTCCCATGGAACTGCCTCCAAACAGTCATCTACATGTTGAGCGATTCGAGAAATCCCTCAGCCATATAGATCAGCATGGCCAGTCCCACCTCATTATGGTATTGAACATGGCCAAAAGGTTATGTTTAGATACCCACCATAACTATGTATGTGGATCAGAGAGTGGGGGGAGAAACTGGTCACCAGTGATAGCAGCAGTATAGGGCTCAAGGGTGGAGGGAGCCACTAGACATGCAGACTCATAGGTGGGTGAAACACTAGCCACCAAGGCTACAAATAAATAAAGTGCTTTCACAACACAAACATCTCTTTAGTGATTTGGGGGTGTGGGGAACACTAGCCATCATGGGTTCTGCAAATGTGCCTTAACTGCACTTAAGCTAGTATTGTGATTGGAAGGTGAGTGGAAACCATAAGAAGACAGACAGATATGGGGACTCTGGTGTGTGTTTTTGTGTATGTGCGGGGCTGCGGGATGCAAATGTCTACATGAACAGCAGTTTACTACCACAAAGTGCATTACAGCAATTATTTGCGCATTGTGGTAGAAACTGCAATTCAGAAACATACAAATTAGCTGATAATGATGTCTTTACTTCATCACGGCTATCTAACATGTCCCTGAATTGCAAGTTAGCTTGTCATAGGAGCAGGGCCTTTGTAGTGCAAGCCAGATCTCTTGTTTTAGGCCCTTTCATGAATCCCCAGGAAAGACTTCCTACATCATCACAAAGCAAATCTCAACATTGAATGGACATATTCCCCCACAAATAGTTTTGTTGCTAATTAATTAAGGCTATGCATGCACTGTTTATTTTATCTCCATCTTCTACACATTACTAAAGTCCCTGAAACACTGCAGTAACCTAATTCAAAATGTCTTGTTGGAAATAGTGGCCAGTACTTATACCTTGTTTTTCATGTAAGTTTACTTCTGCTCTGCGTTGTGTGCCTAATAGAATGCATATTTTGAATGTTTCTCTACTTCAGTCTATTCTTTCCATATACTTAAAATGCAGGTAATCAGAAGTTGCTGCTTATCGTCAGAATCTCTGGAGTTAGTACCTGTAAATTTTATTCATTTATAGAAATGTTATTAATTTTATTAATTTAGTATATTTGTTTACTAGCTACTTCTCATAAACCATACTGTTTTATTCTCATTTTTATTAATTTAATCTATTTACTATTTCTCATAAACGCTACCATTTTATTCTACTAACTCTGACTTCCTTTCTATCTTTCCCTTATTTGAGTCAGTTTAATCACCTCTCTTTTCATGGTTATGCAAATCAACGCTTCTTCAGATCATAAAAACACAAAATCACAGCTCAGTTTAAAAACAGTAGATGTTCAATCAACTATGTTAATTCATCACTTCATTAAACCAATTTCCTCCCTTTCAATACAGGTTTTAAAGGGACACAAGCATTAATACCAGGATGTTTATCAGCCTGTAGCCTCAGGATCCATTTTCAGTATAGTTAGTGAGAGCACCCCCCCCCCCCAGTGACCGACATGCACTATTTGTAGTACTCTTAAAACAAACTCATGCCCAACATTTGCTTTAATATGTTTAGCTAATGCATTGTTCATATTGCAAGTCCTAATCTCATAAGAATGACTAAAAATTATATCTTTTAATCTCTTGTTGGTTTTACCAACATAGAATCCTGTACAGGACATGCATGTGGCTAAATAAATCACATTTGCTGTACTGCAATCTGCATAGAATCTGGGACTAAAAATATATTTCATCCATGGATGTTCATGTGAAATATATGTACAGTCTCTGCAATGCCTTCTACTGTATGTACCAAGTCTGGCAGATAGCAAGTTACATGACCTAGTATTACAATTCTCTGTGCACAATTGCCTTTCCAAGTTTAAACAATTTTTGTACATAAAAGAGGGATTGTTCCCAACTATTTCAGCTGTCTGTTGTCACTAGTGAGTATTCCCCAGTTTTGTTGTATAATATTACATACAGAGCCTACATCATTTGTGTACTTCAAACCAAATCTGAGTTTACTGACAAAGCTCCTATCCTTATGTGCACTAGAAGCATGTCTGGAGAAATATGGGGCTGCAGTGTTTTTTCTATCCTTGACCAGCCTCTCCTTATGCTGTATCAGAATGTCCTTCTTATAGCCCCTTTTCAAAAAATGTTGACTCAATGCATCAATGTTTTCATAAAATGCTTCCACTTCCTAGAGGCTCTCATGTATTGGTCTCTTACTACATTAGGGTATATATGCCTGGGGTGCATATTATCAAAGGACAAGTAACTATTTTTCCAACATCCCTTTCGGAATAAATTGGTATCTATCTGACCCATTTGGTTAACCAATAATCGTATATCCAAAAAATCTATCTCTTTCTGTGACATGGACATGGTAAACCTGAAAAATTCAGTGGTATGGTTAATATAATGAAGAAAACCATATAATTGTTCTTGGCCCCCTCCCCACAAGACAAAAACATTGTCCACAAAACAACAGTAAAATCTAATGTGTGGTCTGCATATATTGTTGTTGTCAAGCACAAATTGTTCCTCCCATGAGTTCATTACTGCTTTTGCATATGAATTTGCACAGGGGTGCCCATGGCCACCCCCCATTTTTGTGCATATAAGCAATCACCATTCAAGAAAACATTATTGTTTAAGAGCAAATCCAACAAGCAGCAAACCATATAAACCTGACTGTTGTCAAACTTCCCTCTGTGTGTCAACAGTTCTCTAATGGTATCAAGGCCATGCTCATTCGGGATGCACGTAAATAAATTCACTACATCAAGGGTCATGAGAAAAAAAAATTGTTATATCACCACAACTCTCCAAAAACATGAAGAGGTCAGTTAAAAATTGCTCAGTGTCCCGAATACAACAGAGACCGAAGCCAACATTGCCTTAAGCTTACTTTCCACATATAGAACATGTTTGCGTGACCCATCCTTCCCCTGACACAATCAGACGTAGGGGTGGTTTAGTCAAAGGTTTATGAACCTTGGGAAGGCCCTTTATCAATAGTATCTTAGGTTCAGTCACATACAAAAAAATCAAACAAATGACGGTCAATGGAAGTTTCCATAAATAATTCATATAAGGCACTATGTACATAATCAATAGTAGATCTTATCCTCTCCATGCTGATCTGTACATGTGTTGTATCCTCATTCAGCATGGTAAGCATACTCATATTATAATCTTTATGATTCATGACTGCTATAGACCCACATACTCCTATTATAATCTTTATGATTCATGACTGCTATAGACCCACATACTCCTATTATAATCTTTATGATTCATGACTGCTATAGACCCACATACTCATATTATAATCTTTATGATTCATGACTGCTATAGACCCACATACTCATATTATAATCTTTATGATTCATGACTACTGTAGACTCTCCTTTATCAGAGGGTCTGATGCTTATAGCCTGATTATTCTTTAAATCACTTAGGGATCGGTGCTGTGTTGCTGTTAAATTATAATAGCCCTTAGCCCTTTCTCCGTGCATGTATTCACATAACTCATTTAAACACATTTTTATAAAAAGCTGCACATGTAAAGGCATAGATGGAACAAAAACACTTGGCCGCCTGAATCGCGGTCTGTTAGTAGCATCATTATTGTCATTAAACATTAGTTTTAAAGTCAAATTCCGACAAAAAAGTCTTAAATCAGTCAGAACATCACTCACCTCTGATTGTACAGAGGGAATAAAACTGAGTCCGTTATTCAGAATAGATAGTTCTGCTTCAGTCAAAACATGGTCAGAAAGCTTGTACACTGTGCAATTCATCTCTTCATCTTGTGTATTCCTTGTGGGCGCTTGTTGAAATGTTTCCTCTTGTGGTGCCCTCTGCTGAGCAAACGAGATGACTTCACCATCACTGGTAAGGGATGAAAACCCTGTATCTCAGTTGGTCTTTCTTTTGGGCTGGCTCCCATATTATGCCATTGTGCTGTGTTACCTCCAGACATCAAATTACTCAATTGTGGACCATCATTCACTAAAGGGTTATTCAGTGCAGCATTCTGTACACTATTATATGTGGTAGTGCCAGAAAATCAAGAACTTAGACTGCAGGAGGATGTAGAAGGAGCAGATGATGCTACTGTAAGAACTGATGTACTGCCTTCCCAACTTAAATGGATCTTGAGGCTACGGACTGATAAACATCCTGGTATTAATGCTTGTGTCCCTTTAAAACCTGTATTGAAAGGGAGGAAATTGGTTTAATGAAGTGATGAATTAACATAGTTGATTGAACATCTACTCTTTTTAAACTGAGCTGTGATTTTGTGTTTTTATAATCTGAAGAATTGTTGGTTTTACAACGTGAAAGTGCTTATCTGGTCCATTTTTACAAATAAATGCTTTCATTGTGTGAAGCTGTGGTGTTCCTGCCAATTTTTGTGCTTTGGGTTTTCATTGTTTATTTGGCAGTTCCCTTTATCAGTGGTTGGGACTTGGTTCTTTTGTATGTGGATGGAGTAAAGACATACCAATTGATAAACCACATGTAGATTCTAAAATTTATTCTCAGACACAACAGATTATAGATATATTTACAAAATGATATGGAAAACAGTTTGTGTCTACAAAGGGAATAATGAGTTGTCTTAGTGACATCCAGGTAACTTCAGATATTGAAATCAAATTTTATTATATTAAAAAAGAACTATGCAAACTGGATCCAAACAAGGCACAGTGAGGAGATGGAATTAGTAATAATGACCTGAGACCACTTCAGGAAGAATGCACAATGCCATTATAATGATTATTTACCATGTTATATAAATATGATTAGTCCTGATAAAATCACTTTAGCTAGCAGATCGAGGACACTCTCTCTCTGTCTCTCTCTGATACCTCCCTGTGGGAGGAATAAAGACACCTAGTTGAAGTTTCCAGTAGTTTATTCAGTTAAGTAGGTAGATGGACTAGTGTTCTTGCTCTAATACATTACATTCAACAGGTCAGTTATTTAAAGGCAGTTACAGACAATGGTGGGAGGGTCCATGGGAGCTCAGTGAAAGATAATCTGGCAGATGGAAAAATAAAAAGCCAATCCCAAAGCTTAGAGGTTAGTCCCTTATTTGAATATTCCTGAAAAACCTGTGATAGTTAACCAGCTCTGCAGCCTGTGGAACCTCATTCTTAGTTTGTTTGTGTCTTTCGGCTTTTTCCGGTTAGGGGTCGCCACAGCAGAACTCTGGTCCGCTAATGATTGGCAGTAGAGTTTTACGTGCTGGCTTGCCGGGCCTAACGCACAACCTTCAACGAAGGAACGCCCATTCACGCATGTTGCCACACAGAAGATGCTCTAACTGAGAATCGAACGTGCAACGTCTAACTGTGAGACGACAATGCTACCGCAGCACCACCACCGCAGTCTGGAACCTCATTCTTAGTTAAAAGGTTTTATTTATTTATTTTGTTTATCCATCTACCCACTTAACTGAATAAACTACTGGAATCTTCAACAAGGTATCTTTATTCCTCCCACAGGGAGGGTATCAGAGACAGAGTCTCCTAGATCTGCTAGTTAAAGTGATTTTATCTGGGCTAATTCTTTATACTCTGTTTCTTGTTAGTCCTGTCACCCTCAGGGTCACAGGCGGGATATCAGACTTCACTCGAGCCCTCTGGATTCCCTCTGTTTTCTGTTTGCCCTTGGCTCCCCCAATGAGATAGCCACTCAAGAGTATCACTTTAAGGAGACCACCATTGATAATGAACTGGACAACTCAAGACTTAAAAACCTTCTGAAGACACCTGCTTGGCTAAACATAACCCAGCACACCAAGCATGATGACCACACAAACGGCTCACCAAGACACAACATCCAACATGAATCTACAGACAACTTTCTCCTAGTCGAGAAACAACTAAAAAGACCGAAAGGATTATACTGGGAAGAAATTTACCTAAAGAACAGTATTGAAAAATATATGATTCCAGGGAAACTAAAGCTGTCCAATAAACCCACGTGGAACAATGTGGAGGAGGACGTAATCAGAAAATGGGACACAGTTTTAAGGGATGCTAGTCTCGAGCTGATTGGGATCTTCCTTAGGCCTAACAAAACCCATCAGGATTCGACTATCAGCAGCATCCTAAACCTGGAGAATATATGCAAGGACAACCCTGACTCCACTTCTAGATTTTTAGACCTTAAAAACACAGAATCACTGACTTTGAAAACACAGTTAAGGAGAAGAAAACCGCAAAAATCAACAGCGACTTAAGGGACAAGCTGGAACCAGAAAACCATCCTTCTGCGACCAGGAGAAGGAGATACCCACCTAGACACAATAGTGGGAAACATTTTGGTCGGCACTGGAAGCATGACAACACTGTCCACCTCTGCAAGCATGATATTGGAACACAAGGGAGCCTGGCCACACACATTGCTGACCAGTGAGATGTGGAAGGAGACAACATTCAGGATTTTCACCAGGGCCACCAGGAACCTGAACCCGACTTAGGTGCTCTCAGCACCATCATGAGGCAACAGGACCAGAAAAAAATACCACAGAGGAAACACACACTAACTAGAACCACCAGACCTCAACAGGGAGGCCCACAATGGGGCAGCCCTTTACCCTGACTCAGAGGTCTCCACAGGTGCACCAACAACAGAGGAATACGTCCTGCAAAGGAGCCATGGAGCTGATGAATTTGGAGAGATTGATGCAACAGTAGGGACCCACCAGAGCCAACAACAAAAAAGGACAAATATCTGGAATTGCTAGACAAAGCCAGTGATTCAGCTGGAGCAAGAAATCTTAGGTAAGGGTCTGACTTTTATACCTTTAATAGAAGGAGCTTGGTGGAAACAGTGATAGATGTTAAATTGTATGTGTGGAAACTGAATCTCAAAGTATTTTTCAGTATAACAAAGATAAGGATGGAAGCAACAACTGATAGAAATGACAATAGAATAAAATGGAAACGTCCCAATGACTTTTGCCTCCTTGTGCATCCCATCCTAAGTGCGTATGAGAGAAATGTGAGGTTGATATCCACAGGGCCCTCAGTAAACCACCTATGGAGAAGTTATACAACATTAGCAAATAGGAACTGGCTGCTCTAAAACATCTGAACAGAGATACGACTTGCAGGATCATGAAGACAGATAAGAGGGAGGTATCCTAGTTTCAGATACAGCTGCTTATAGCTGTATGATTGAGGCCATGCTTGATATAACAGGTTTTACAGTAAGTGTGATTTACTGCGAAGTTTGCTTATAATAATTTAAAAAAGCATCTAAGAATGCTACATGAGGATGATCTACTAGATGCAAAGCTTTTTGTTTACCCCCACCCAAAAATACTAAGCTTCTTTGGGATCCCAAACCCCAGAAGAATTACACTGATCCTCCCTACAGACCAGTAGTTGCAAGTGGTGGTTCCATAACTGAGACAATATCCATCTACCTTAATGCCATGATAAAACCAATGGCAGAGGCCAACAAATCTTTTATTTTAGACTCTCTGGATTTTCCTGGTAAAATTAGAGATATTCCAGTTAGCAATTCCACTATCCTAGTCACAACAGCTGTGGAAGCACTTTATACAGTGCTTTCACACCTACTGTATTCAAGCTGCAAAAGAGGCATATGAAAAAGACAAGAATGTATTACCAGGAGGGACAGAAGTTCTATTATTGGACCTAACACTCAGGAACAACTACTTCATGTTCAACAAGTTTTATAAGCAGACTACTGGAATACCTACGGGGCAGCCATGGCCCCAAGCCTGGCCAATGTGGCTCTGGGAAAATGGGAGGAGGAGGCAGTGTACCAAAGTCCTATTTTGCATTGATGAAATACTATCTCTATTTTATTGATGATGTATTTATCATATGGGTGAGGGACAAAGTCACACTGAATGACTTTTACAACCATATCAGTAATTCCACTAGCTTCCTGAGATTTACTACCTGTTACAGCAAAACCTTGGTCACCTTTTTAGACATAACCATATCCTAGGACACTGAAAGCAAATGCCTCTCTAATAACCTATTCAAAAAAAAAAAAAAAACAACCAGGGTTAATATGCTGTTGCAAAGTAAAATCATGCATCCCCACATCACAAAGAGAAATGTTATAAAATCTCAGGGGATGAGAATTGCACTTGTCTCAAAAGTGCTTAGAGATTTCATTACAAATTTAATCAGCCTACACCAAGACTTTCTGGCTAGGGGGTACAGCAGTAGATTACTAAATTCCATCCTTGACCCCATCGGAATTTTAAAAGAGGCAAATGAACCCATTTTGAGGCCCCCCACCCCAGAGACACCTAGGGCTCATCAGAAACCAACACTGGGATCCACAGAAGGGCAGAAGAAAAAGAAGCATTGCACTCACTTTTACAGCAGATTATAAAACAATCAGAAAGATTATGACTGACAACTGGGTAATGATTATAGACAATAAACAACTGGAAAAAAAACTTCCAAGACTTCATCCTTGTTTTGTATTTAAGAGAGCCAGGAATATTAGGAACAGGGTAGAGTGCACATTTTGACCACAAGAAGACAACAGAGGAACTTACCCCTGCGGCCCCCCTTTTTGCACTTACTGCAAACACATGAGCAATAAGGACTACTTCTTTTGTCCAGTACTCAGGAGAAAAATCAGGAGCACTCATTCAGGTAATTGCAGCACTGCTTTTGCGATATGCCATCCACAGTGTAATTGCTGCAGTTGTTTTTACATAGAGAAAACTGTGAACAAATTCAAAATCAGGGTAGCATACCATCTGTCTAACATCAGACTCCAGATCCTCAAAATCCAACTAGCAAAGCACTGCCATGACTTCCCACACCATAGAGGTTTCCACTTCCACATCCTGGACAAGCTCACTATGAGTCCACTCAAATGAAACAAAAATGAGATCCTTGAAAAATGGAGTTAAGGTGGCAGATCAGGTTGGATGCCCACCACCACCCTCGTCTAAACTCAAGCATTTCCATCAAAAGTGTGCTTGCACTCAGGAAACTAAACCATAAATCATATAGCTAAAACACCTAGCCCAGGAATTGGACATAAACTGTTAATTAACCCCAATTACTGCTGTTGATATGAAAAAGTCAATCAAGTAATTACATTTGTAAATCACTGCATCTACATTAGCATGGTTTATCTGGTGAACTAGTGACATAGAAAACAAACCATATTATTATTATTATTATTATTATTATTATTTGTGACCTCTAAATGTGTGCAAATCTAAAAAGTAATTGGAATGAGTTTGAAAGTGGGTTTTTTACCTAATGATGTGCATAAACCTAAACAGCAACTTTCAGTTATTTGAAATGTGTTTGTTTTCTGCTACTGATTTGGGACTAGGGCTTTCTTTTTGGTCTTAAGAGTGTGAAAAGGTGGCCAAACTCTAGCCTCCCAGTTTGACTGACAGCCCACTCCCATCTGCCTATTACATAATTTAACTCCACCCCACAACCCATGGTACAACCCCCTCTCTCAGGAGATTGTTTAACTGTTCTTCCACCCGATCCCTCCCCACTTTCAGCCCTTTATCTAGCCGGGCAAAGAGCTATCTCGTTCTCTTTTTACACAAACTTTGTCACCTGGAACCCGAAGAGATGAAGAATCTGAACAGAAGAGCCCTCAGTAACTCCTAGACTCAGGAAGAAGCTTGACAGTGAGGACCCCAGACTGAAGTACCATAAAACCATGCTCTGGGACCAACATCATTCCACCTCTCACTGCCGCTACAACAACCAGGTATAGATACTGTAGCCACTGGGCCCACATTTAACAAAATTTCTATAATCTGCAGTGCAATGAAAATTGTTGCTCCAGGGCAGCACTACACACTGCTATATTCTTTACACCATAGGCACAATTTGCCTTTGCTCAAAGAAAATCTGAGAGTCCTACATGTATTAAATGTTTTTGTATACTTTGGAGTTCACCACTTGGTGGATTTTTATTCCACGGGCACAGAAAGCCTACACAAAAGGTTCTGAGGTCTCAAATTTTACTTACTTTTTTCCTCCTACTTGTCCACATCCATGAGCACTGTAAACAATGAGCACTGTGACTTGTGTCCACTGTATGCTATTTGTCTGGCTACATGTACTATTCAAAATGGGAATCATCTAGTGTAACTTTAAGTGACCACCTCCCCTGCATATAAAAAGGTCTGTCTTCTTAAAGAGCAAGAAGAATGGGGACTGGTCCCATTAATCATGTGTATGAGCCTCTTATAAGCAGGCACTGTTTACCTTTTTATTATGCAAGAGAATATTAACCTTTCATATTATATGTCAGAAGATAATGAGCCCCATAACAGTGGGTGCAGCCTCTCATACTACATGTGATAGACTGGAAAAAGTTCTGTAACACAGATTTCATACTTGCCTCCAAGGAATATAAGCCCCACTGATACAGACACATCCTCTCATTTTACGTGTTACAAAACAGACTAATAAAGTCTGGTGGTGGCATTGTATAAGCAGGTATTTTCAATAATTAAAGTGTAAAACACTCTATTAGATGGATCTGATGAAGCACAGGTGACAGTGTTTTCTTAAATATAGCTATATAGTTGTAGCTGGTAGTGTGTTTTCATGTTTTGTTTGTTAGAAGTTAAAAATAAAAATAAAACCTTTTAACTAAGAATGAGGTTCCACATGCTGCTGAGATGGTTAACCCTCACAGGTTTTTCAGGAATATTCAAATAATTGACCAACCTCTAGTTTTTGGGAATGGCTTTTTATTTTTCCATCTCCCAGATTTTCCTCCAGGCAGCTCTCATGGACCCTCCCACCATTGTCTGTAACTGCCTTTAAATAATTGACCTGTTGAAGGTAATGTATTAGAACAAGTACACTTGTCCATCTACCTGCTTAACTGAATAAACTACTGGAAACTTTAACAAGGTATCTTTATTCCTCCCACAGGGAGGGTATCAGAGACAGAGTCTCCTAGATCTGCCGGGTAAAGTGATTTTACCTGGACTAATCCTTTATACTCTGTTTCTTGTTATTTCTGTCACCCTGTGGGTCACAGGTGGGATACAAGACTTCACTTGGGCCCTCTGTATTATCTCTGCCTTCAAGTTGTATAAATAATAGGAGGTTCCTCAAGATTGGAAACATGCACTTATAAAACATGTGTTTAAGGAAAAGGGGAGTATAATAAAGCCGGAGTCATACAGGCCCTTAAGCCTACTTTCATATTCTGGGAACATTAACGCAGAAGGTAATATTGGATAATAGTGCAGCGTTTGTGTAGTTGCCTCACAGCAAGAGGTTCTCCTTTTCGATTCTTGGCTGGAGCACCTTCTGTGTGGAGTCTGCATGTCCTCCCTGCGGTCAAGTGATGTCTAAAGACATGCAGGTAGGTGTGTGTGTGAATGGGTGTGCCTTCTTTGAAGGTTGGGTGTCGGGCTGGGAACTTGGCACCGTAAAAATCCACTGCCAATCATTAGTGGATCTGAGTTCTGCTGTGGTGACCCCTCGGGAAAAGCCGAAAGAAGACACAATATTGGATAAGTTATTCTTAGAAATGGAAAGGTTGGGACTTGAAACCATATATCAGTATGCATATGTTGAAAATAGATCTAGTACCCCCTGTAACATGATGTTCTAAAAAAAATATAATAATAGCTATGAATGGAAAATTGTGCTATGATGTAATTTATGTAGATTTAACAGGGTCATACACAAAACACTGATCAATAAGTTAGAACAACTAGCTATTGATCTACTCTTGGTAAAATGCATAGCTGCATGGATTACAAATAGGGCATGGCAAATATCATACAGCAACTGGACAGGTGAAATTTGAGGTTGCAGTCAGGTTGTCTCACAGGGCTCTGTCTTAGCCTCATACTTGTTTAGATTGTATCTTTCAGATCTATCTTTTTCATCTGAGGTGTTCTACAGTTTGTATGCAGATGACTTGAAACTGGGTAAACTGATTATGTGTTATAGATGGGCATAGCTCTCAACCTCTTTGCACAAAACATCTGGATGAAGCCAAAAATAATGGGGGGACAAAGCCCCAAAAATAGAGACAACTTTTAAATATTGCTCTTATAAACTTAGAAAATTGTTAGAAATTAAGTTCTTTTTTACCATGCATTTTTCTGAAGGATATGAAGCCTGAAACTCAAATGCTTGTCATTTTGTGGTGAATTCTGTCCTCACTGATTTGCCACAAAAATTCAGAAAACCACAAATTTCATTTGGAACAAACCAAAAACAGGAAGGAAAAATCTGGATATTCTGTGAAAATCTGGACAGCTGAGAGGTATGTGATAGGGCATGTCTACAAAAAAACTTGACTAAACTGACCATTTGGGCACAGGAGAATAATATGCTGATAAATACATCAAAAACTAACCATAGCAGATTGTTGAGACATAAATTGAAATGTGAATATTTAATACAGTACACAGTGATTGCAACTGTAGATTCATTTAAGGACTTGGGTATAGGAGTAGATCCAAATATGACCTTTTCTAATCATATCAACCGATTGGTTAATGATAGTTATAGAACTATAGGTTGTATAAAAAGATTTATAAAGTCTAGGAAATTGGAAATGATGAAGTTATTGTTTGTTAGTTACATAAACCCCAAACTTGAGTATGGAATAACAACATGGAAACCTTATCAGAAAACAAGCATGAATAAATTGGAAAAAGTATAGTGGAAATATACCAAGGGCATCCATGAATGTGAAAATTTAAGTTGTTATGAAAGACTAAAATATCTGAACTTGTACAATGTCTCATACAGATATTTAAGAGGTGAGCTTATTCAGGTATATAGGGTATTTAGAGACAACTACCTCTGGGAATGTTTGAGGTTATCAGAACGTAGCAGAGAATCATCAGGCAACCTATGTAGAAGATTCTATAGGAATGAGAAGTGTACTAATTGGTTCTCTGAGAGAGCAGCTGATGCATGGAACAGACTACCAAATTACATTTAAGGAAAAAGAAGTTATGTCTTACCATAACGTTCAACCTGTGTTGTTTTATCTTTATTTATTCATTACGTATGGGATCCGTTTCCAACCTCGGAACCGAGCCGGCCTTTTTTCAAGCTCGTGTCAGCCACAAACCTCTCGAGCTAAGATTTTACCCATCAGCCCTTCTTTCTGTTACCTCAGATCTAGTTTGCAAGTTGGAAAAGTGAAGCCGAGGCTACCTCTGGTCAGACATGACCTAACAACTAGAAAGAAGGACAAATGAGATCCACCAGAAACCTTCGGAGGGGGAAGGCGGGTGGGCCATAATGAATAAATGAAGATAAAACAACACAGATGGAATGCTATGGTAAGACATAACTTCGTTATCTGATGTTGTTAATCTTCGTTTATTCCTTACGTATGGGACAGAGTCCCCAGCTACCTCGTTCCCTTGGTGGCATTATGGAAGGACATTCCGTAGCACCATAGAGCCAAAGGAAGCTCTGCCTCTGGAGGCCAAGTCCAATTTGTAATGAGCAATGAAGGTATGAGGTCTAGCCCAGGTTGCGGCTCCACAAATGTCATTTAAAGATGTTCTAGCATGGAAGGCTGCTGAAGTTGACACTGATCTTGTGGAGTGGTCCTTTAATTTGCCCGGTAAAGGGATACCATTCTTGCCATAAATTAAGGTAATACGATTTCTCAACCAAGTGGCTAAAGTAACTTTAGAAACTTAGCAACCCAATCTGGAATCAGAAAAGGCTAAAAACAGCTGGTCAGATTTTCTATTAGATTTAGTCCTGTCTAGGTAAAAAGAAATTTGTCTATGTACATCCAAGGTATGCAGGCAATATTCCCCTCTGTTAGAAGAATTAGGGAAGACCACTGGCAAATCAATAGTCTGATTGATAGATAACTCAGAAATGACCTTAGGCAAGTCGGATTGGTCCTTAATGAAACTCTGTCCTTGTGAAAGATGAGGTAGGGCGGCTTGATAGACAAGGCTTGTAATTCAGAAATACGTCTGGCAGAGGTAATAGCAACTAAGAATAACGTTTTCCATGATAAATACTTTAGGTCACAGGTAGATGCAGGCTCAAAAGGAGAATTTGTCAACTCTTGAAGGACTAAGGCCAGGTTCCAAGGTTGAACAGGTTCTCTGAATGGAGGTTTTAGTTGAGCTATACCCTTCAGGAAGGTCTTACAAAATCTGTGTGACATTAAGGAAGAGCCTTGGAAGTCATTATGAAAATTAGAAATTGCAGCCAATTGAGCACAAACTGTGAAGGCTGCTACCCCCAATTTAAAAAGGTCTGAAAGATATTTTAGTACAGTAGGAACAGGAGCTGAAAAAGGGTCCATTTGTTTATCTTGTAGCCAGAGAGAAAACCTCTTCCATTTGCTGCGGTAGAGTAGTCTGGTGGATGATCTATGAGAGGCAATTAGAATGTCATGCACAAGGGAAGATAGGTCATACTGCCTGACAATCATTGAAAGTGGAGAAACCAAGCTGTCAGTTTCAGGCTGGGTAGTTTTAGGCTGGATAGGTTTGGATGAACCAGGTTCTGTGGGTGAGAGGTCAACTCTGGAGCTGGATTGAGAATCCATGGTCGATCTAACATATGAGGCCACAGGAATGGAAACCAAACTTGTTGAGGCCAATATGGGGCAGTGAGGATCACTTTGCTCTTCTTCCAATGTGCTTTGTTGAGGAACAGGGGAATGAAGGTTATTGGAGGATAGGCATATAGTAGACCTGAGGGCCAATCGTGGACTAGAGCATCTCTCGGTAAGTGTCCCCGAGGGGGGGATCAAGGCAAAGTAGTTGCTGCACTTCTGATTCGACAGGGATGCAAATAGATTGCAGCAAGGATGGTCCCAGTGGTTGAAAATCTTTGCTGCCACAAGGGGATTGAGAGACCATGCATGAGGCTGTAGAATGTATCTGCTCAATTTGTCCACTATCACATTGGAGTTCCCG
Organism: Protopterus annectens; assembly: GCF_019279795.1. NCBI lineage: Eukaryota > Metazoa > Chordata > Ceratodontiformes > Protopteridae > Protopterus > Protopterus annectens. The sequence continues at coordinate 1,297,657,452 of NC_056728.1, read as the reverse complement.
GGAATGTGCATCGCTATCAGAAAATGGTTGGAGGCTATTGCCTATTGCCAAATTCTCATGGCCTCTCGACAGAGTGGGTATGGTCTGGTTCCCCCTTGTTTGTTGATGTACCAGACTACTGCCATGTTGTCTGAATGAATTGCAATAGTTCCTGATGGAAGGAACGACTGGAATGCTTGTAATGCTAGTACCACCGCCCTCAGTTCTAGGACATTGATATGCAGATGGGCCTCCGTCTGTGATCACGTGCCTTGGACTGTCCTTCCCTGAAACAGTCCCCCCCACCCCATCAGGGAGGCATCCGTGGTCACTGTGGCATTGGGCTGATGAGGGTTGAAGGGGCAAGACCACTGGTGAGGGTTGTTTGACATCCACCAGAGCAAGTCCTGTTTGCAAATGTTGGTTATTCGAATCGGAAAAGATAAGGGATGCTGGGATGGATACCACTGAATAAAAAGCAGCCATTGAAGAAGCCTCATGTGTAGCCTTGCTAGGGGAACTAAGGTGATGGAGGCTGCCATCGATCCCAGCAGTTGAAGAACGGATCGAGCTGAGGCTAGATTTTGTGACAGTATTGCCTGAACCTGTTGCTTGATCCTCTGAATTCTGTGATCTGGTAGGGAGGATGTACAAGTCATTGTGTCCAGAATCACTCCAATGTACTCTAATGACTGACTTGGAGTAAGGTGTGACTTCTTTCAGTTTACCGATATTCCTGCTGAGCAGTACCAAGAGTGTAAGTCAAAGCCTGATCCAATAGACGTCTTGTTGGGGCAGTAATGAGCCAGTCGTCTAGGTAAGGAAATACCTGGAACCCTTGAAGCCGCAGATGAGCTGTGACTACTGCCATGCACTTTGTGAACACTCTGGGGGATGTAGAGAGTCCAAAGGGCAGTACTCAGAACTGGTAATGACTGGCTCCCACCCGGAAGTGAAGATATCTTCTTGAGTGCCTTTCCACCTTTATGTGGTAGTATGTGTCTTGACGATCTATGGAGCACATCCAATCGTCTTTTTCCAAAAGACCATCTGGAATTTTTCTGTCTTTATGAATTTGTTTAGGGCGCTGAGATTCAGAATTGGTCTCCAGTCCCCGGTCTTTTTTGGCACCAAAAAGAATCTTGAGTAGAAGCTGGATCCTGTCTGGTCTGGGGGCACCATTTAGATTACTCTTTTTTAAAGCAGCTTTGAAATCTCTATAGCTGCGGCCTCCTTTTGACTGGGTGACACATTGGATAAGCTTTTGAGTAAGGTGGGAATGGATAATAATGGAATATGATATCCTCTAGTGATGATCCTTTGTACCCAAGCATCTTGTGGCTATGGTTTGCCAGGAGGAAGGGTACAAGGAAAAATGACCCTCGACAGCTTCCAGAGGAAAGCAATCGGGCCGCTCCTAGGAGCACTGATAGGGCTGCCCAGAGAAGGATCCTCTGGAGCCCCAGTTTCATGAACCTCCCCTGCCCTGAAAGGAATGTCTTCTGTTAGAGTTCCCCCTCTCTGCCTCTGAGGGAAAACTTGGCCTGAGTGTCAAGGAAAGGACCCTGGGACTTTTTATGCCACATTTTCACACTCTTCTGATTCCTAGAATAGAACCACTGAGGAGAAGATAAACGGACACCCACGGCAGATAGGGCCTTAGTGTCTTGTTCACATCTGGTCAATGTATCTTTTACCTTGGATGCAAACAAAGTAGTGGTCCCAATAGGGGCGTTAAGGAAGGAAACCTTGAAGGGGTCCGCAAAATCACAAATGCGCATCCAGGCATGGTGTCTCATGACTATGCCTGCACCCGCAGCTCTTGCTGCTCCCTCAGTAGCGTGGGATATCAAACGCATTGAGGAATTGGAAACTGATTCTAGGGTCACTGAGAGGCCACTTTGTCATGGACCTCATCAGAAACTACTCCTGCCAGGGTCTCAGAGAGTTCGGACACCAAGTCTCTCTGTAGCCTTGTGAAATGTGCCAGGTAGTTCAAGGATCTAACAGCAAAGGTCGATGACGCAAAGACTCATTTCCCTAATCTATCCACTGCCTGGGATTCCTTATTTGGTGGGTGAACAGTCTGGCTCTCCTCTGCCAGTTCATTTTTTGTAGCTGCTGCCACTGCCACAGCATCTACAGGGAGACCTTTCAACCAATGGGGGCACTCTTCTGGGGGAGAAAGGATTTTGTCTGGCCTACGAGGTATGGCTTCCAGAGTCCGGTGTCTTCCATGCATGCTGCATGATGAACTTGATGAGTTCATCAGCAGGTGGGGTAACCCAGGAGGTCGGGGGCCAATGCAAAAAGCCTGCAGGAACACAGACTTCTCTGAGGAAGGGTTAGAGAATTTCCATTCTCCTCTCTGTTTTAAAATTTTAAGGATGTCACCAAAGGAAACCTCATCAGAAGGTGAATATGGGGACCCCTCCCTGTCATCGTAGTCTGTGTCTTCGGTCAATGTCTCCTTCATAGAGTCCATGTGTTTCCTTTTACACATAGTCTTGCAGTGAGCTTCCTCAGTGGGAGACTCTGGGGAAGACTGTAAAGATGGAGTTTCCTGGGGGGGGGAAAGGCCTGAGAACCTTGTGCCTGATGTGCGGGGGTTGTGATTTGAGACAGCTGGGGCTCAGAGGAAGTAGTAGTCCCCGACAGAGGCGGCTGAGGAACAATGGCCAATGTCCTTCCCAAGGACTGTAGGGTCGGTCTACCCGAAGAGGGATGCTTTGGCGTCTCCACAGACGGAAAAGGAGAATAGGTAGGAGTCTGTGGAGAAGGTTGATCAACTACAGAGGGGAGAGGCACTTTTGAAGGGGCAGGTATTCCTCTGGCCAAAAGCAGCTGGTCTATAAGACATACCACATCATGTTCAGAAATGCTTCTGGTAGACCTCAGTGAAAACCCTGAAGGCGGTTTGGGCCTGTCCAAAAAAGGGCTAGCGCGACCACTGACAAGGGATGTCAAAAAGGGGTTGCCTGCACCAAAACCATCGGTGCTGAAAAAGCCTGCACCAAAGTAATTTTCGGTACCAAAGGGATATGCGCTGAGAAAACTGTTGGTGCCAAGGGGGTCTGCACCAAGAAAACTGTCAGTGCCGAGGGAGGTCTGCGCCGAGAAAACTGTCGGTGCCAAAGGCGTCTGCACCGAGAAAACTGTAGGCATCGAAGACGTCTGTGCCGAGACTTCTGTCGGTGCCAAAGATGACTGCACCAATATATCCATCGGTGCCGAGGAAGTTTGAACCAAACTAGTTGGTACCAAGAAGGATGATGTCTGCACCGAAAGTAATGGTGTAGAAGGACTAGCAGACATAATCGGCAACAGAGTCAAGTGAGATGGAGCCGAAGCAACAGGCATCGATGACTCTGACAATTTAGCCTTTTTATGTCTCACTTCCTTAGGGTCTCCAGAGGGAGACGATGGAAGGGACTTAGACCTTTTAAGTTGATTGGAAGTAGGAGAAAAATCCTGTGACCCAGAAATAGCCTCGCAGAAAGTTGTCTTAACGAGACCCTTTAGAACTAGTTTATTTTTACTTTCATTCAAGGTCCTTGCAGAAAACCCTTTACAAATCTGACAGGGTGGCGTCAGTGTGAGATGAGGCACACCCAAACAGTAAACACAAAAGTCATGTGTGTCAGAGTGAGGCAGTTTGTGTCCACACTCAGAACTCCTCTTAAAACCTGTAGTCCCTTTCTTCTCAGACATTATATCCACACAAAAAAATAAAATTGAAAATAGATACTTTAGCCACCTATACACTAGTAGTAAGAAAAGACTACCAACATTGGTAGTAGAGATACCACAAAGGTACAAAAGGTAGAGAATAAGAAAAAAAATGACTTAATAAAGTCAAAAAATTAACAAATCTTTAAGAAAATACTGAAAAATTATCTAAAAATTACACTTAGCTGGAGAGGAGCGACTGGACATGGCTGAACAGCAACGCGGCAAACTAAATCTGAGGTAAAAAGGAGAAGGGCATGATGGGTAAAACCATAGCTGGAGAGGTTTGTGGCTGATGCGAGCTTGAAAAAAGGCCGGCTCGGTTCCGAGGTCGGAACCGGATCCCATACGTAAGGAATAAATGAAGATTACATCAGATGTAATAGTTTAGATATTTTTAAGAACACCCTGGACACTTATTAAGGGAGCAACTGTTTTGCTATATTGGCAGGCTAGAGGGCCATTAATGCCTGTGCTTGTATGTATGTATATATACAGTATTATTTCATCTTAAGTTCTCATATTGAGATTATGAACATCACATTTAACTATTCTTTTCTGTTTTCTTCACAGTTTTGCCACTACGGCAAACACCCAAACCGTATTACAAGACAGGAATGTTGTTTAATAAGGAATATCAGCCGTCTTTTGTCTCACTAGTTACTCCTTCTTCACTCCTGATATATTTCAGAAGCTTCTTTTCCAGAGATCACTTAGGCTGAGACATCACCTTTCACAGTTTTTAACCACAACATCCCCTCTTTTTTCATATCTGTATGTATATATGGAGAGAAATATACTACTTTTGGCTATTATTATTAGCATTTGCAGAAAATACTAATTTAATTCAATACTTTGCTAATCACAGTATTGATGAAGAGTACAAAAATAGTATTTTCCTTGGTGTGTCTTCAGTATCCAACCCGAGCTCCACATTAGTTCCTTCTTAACAGTGGTCCAAACTGTGAAATTAAAAGATGTAGTAAGGACTGAGTCTTATGTCTCAGCAATTTTAATGGCAAGTTGTTTTGAATATGATATACATGTAGACTACAAAACATGTTAGAAATGAAAGGGAAGGTTGCAGAAGGAAGGTGCTGAAGTTTGTCAAATACTATTTTCTGGCATTTAAAGACAAAAATAAGGAAAGGCAGAATTAAACCAGGGAAGGAGGATACAGAGACAATTGTGAGCTTTGCATTTAAGTATTAGGGCTTTAGCTCACCTGCACACTGCAGCCAAGACATTACCACCTTTCATATATGCCATAACATAATACTTAATGATATGCTCAGTTAAGGGCTACCAACACAGAAGATGGCTCAGTCAGTACTGTTTTAGTGTACTAGGCTGTTCATATGTTGTATGGTACTTTCCAAAGTGATAGGGAACCAAAGTTTCCTACAAATGACATCTTTCACAAAAAAAGCAAACAAAAAAAAACATTCTATGTGACAAATACACTTTAGTATATCCTAACATGGAAGAGTAACATGCTGTAAGTAACAGGGGGGATCATACTAGTTTATACTCAGTGTACCAAAGTTCAGGTAGTGTGCACCACATGGTGTGGGATGTACATGGGGAGAAGCAACAGTGTGGATGTCGGTGTGCAGCTGTAAACAAAATCTTGGCTACACCTTAAATGCAAAAGCAGAGAGAAATTTGATAATGTAGGATGACAATGATGTCACAGCATGAGCGGTACATCAATCTGTCACCTTGTTGTCACCTTACTGTTCTTCTAAGGGTGTACAATATTAAGATAATGGGGTATTTATTTATGAACTCCTAACAAGATATGTCTTGCAGAAGTAATTCTAAAGTAAGATAACATAAGCACCTGTTTACTGGCTCAGCTGTTTGCCGTTTAGTATAAAGCTGCTTCTGTTTAGAAGCGCATTATTTTTCTGGAACTGTACCATAAATATCATACATTCTGTGCTTTGAGTAAATTTATATTTTCATTTTTGAAAACTTTGTTTTTTTTCTTTCCTATCCTCCTGAAACCATTTTCATCAGTTTAAGTGCAATCTGTTGTAACTATTAATAATTCCGTTTATAACAATGCATATTTGATTCAATTTATAGTGTGTTCAATGTATATTTGATTCAATTTAGAGTGTGTTTCTACTATAAAGTACTACAACGCTCTCAGATTTTTCAGAAGTAAAAATATTAACCTGTTTGTCAGTCAGAAAGGTTAAATACTGGGCTCAGTTCCAAAAGACTTGCTTTCAGTGTAAGTGACCACTTACACTGAGAGCAAGTCTTTTGGAATAAGGGCATATTTACACAGAGAGCAGCTATTTTGGACTCTGGCCACTGTCTTACTCTTAAGATGTAAAATGTTTCTGTTGTTGCTCTAGAAGTCCAGCAGAAGGAGGTTAGACTGTGGTTTGACTCACAACTGGTCTTGTTTTGAAATATTGTCCTTTGGGGCAAAGTACTTTTGGAGCAGGGGATCAGTGGTGTAGATTGTACATTGTCACATGAGACTCTTGTAAGGCTTAGTCTGCTGACTGTGTTCAGTGTTATTATTTGTCCTGCTAAAAGACAGGGTGTATATTTAAGCACTGATTTATTACCACTCAGCTAGATTTCATTCGGATAAGTGCTGTTTTGTACAGAAAAACTTGTACAGAATCTGACCTGGTTATGGTATGTACAGCAATATTTTTATACATCATGTAAACAAAGGAAAGTATGAACGGGTCAGAAGACATCTGGAATGAAAGCACATTTAAATATTTTACATTTGTTTCAGCCAAAGTACAGCACAGAGAACAAAAATAATGACTCTGATTTCATCAGTAGAGCGATGCAGGTAAAACAGTTATTAATATGATGTGTAACATTTCTCTGTATGTGTTTGTGTCACTACAGAGTAAAATGATTGGAGCAGACGCTAAATAATTTGTCCCTTCTAATGAAATGTTGCATCTGCCAATCAAGCATAATGCTTGTCAGATTTTTCAGTGTCATACTGTCATGTGATAAATGCTTGAACCTAGCAAAGGACAAACAGATGTTATTTCTGGTAGAGTAGGGACATTCTGTTAAAGGTTGTCATTGAGGATATCAGCATTTGCGTTTCAAAATGCAACTTGTCAAAACATCTTGACTGAAAATGAAAACATCAGTTGGACAGTTCATGAGTAAATTCCTTTCACCTGTTACATTTCATTTAATTTACACGACTTGAGGTTAATAATGCATTATACAATAAAAGCTCATTTCAATTCAAAAATGAGCATGCTGATTGGACAGACCAACCAGTGTGTCCATTGTAAATCGATCATATACCAACAAAAAAAGGGCTGATCACTAAAGTGCCATTAAGCAGACAGACTTTCTATTGGCATATGCTGAGGGACAGAGCAAAATATAAGAAAAATCAGATACACTGTGCAAAGCTAAACAAAGAGTAACCTACCTAATTTTTATTATATTTTTGTGCTGTCCCTCATAAAATCTCTATTGTTTTTAACAGTTAAAAAAACAGCAACAGAGATTCTGCTTTCTCCATCCCTTCTCCTGCACTTCATTGAAGTACTATGCAAGTGTGGAAATGCAAATCCCATATGCAGGTGCAGTGCAACAGCCTACAGAAGAAAATGTGGAAGAAGACTGAAAGGCATTATTTAAAAAAAGGTAAGCAATTTCTTTCTTAAATAATGTAATTGTGTAATACCAATAATCTACTCCTGTTTGTGGGAATATCAGAATTTACCCATGGTTGACTTTGTTTACTCACATGGGCTTTAACCTCATGATCAAACCACATCAACATTGGGTAAATCATGATATACCTACACACAGCTGTGGATTATTGCTTAATAATAAAAGAGAGATGGGTTTAATACCATTTATTATATATTATACCTCTGAAGGATGTGGCATGCTAGAGACAGCCAGTCAGAGGTGAGATGAACATTCAAGCAGGGTGGCTTAGAATGACAAAGAATTTAGACCTCACAACACATTATAAGTAGACAGATAGTCATATATGGGTTTGAAAAGATGTGTTATTTTTTTCAGCTCTGCTTTTGATTTCACCTTCCTGAGTCCCACAAGTTTAATTTATCAATCTCACTCCTGTAAATTAATTTAATTTGAATAATCTCAACCCAAGTGCTGTTAATTCTGGTAATCATTTCTAGTGATGGCTTAATGTAAGCTGCAGCTTTTTTGGTTGTTAACAAACTACTGATACCTCACAGGTAACCACTAAAAGGAATGTGCAGTATATGAAAGAAGATGCTATCAGGTATAGAACTCATAATGAGGTTTATAAATTCATCTCAGCAGCTGGCAGGGTTCATGATTTCATGAAAGACTTTACATTAAGAGCCATCTTGTAATAGTTTAATAGGAATAATCCATGGCAGTAGCAGTGCATCACTGTAGGACTAAATCAATCAGGCCTAGCTATAGTGAGAGCTGCAGCAAGGGAGTCTAGTGACAGCGCATCTATTATGTACCCTCCTCAAACAAAACACAGTCTCCAGGGAGTTAGATCTCTAATAACCAAATGCACAGACTTTGGGTATGAAGTAAACGTTTCCCCACTCCTTTTGACTTGGCAAACATGTATCTCCTAAACAAATCAAAATGAATAGACATATGCTAAAAAAAGAGTGTGTTGTTTGCATCTGCATTTGTACTCACACATGCACATGTGTGCGTATATGGGTTTGTCTATATGCCTGTGTGTGTATGTGTATGTATATGTCTGTGCACACATATGCATGGCAGAAACTAAAATATGATTCCCTGAAAAATTGTTTTGCTTGCCATAACTACAGTGAGCATTGCAAAAGACAGACTAAAGCCTGCCAATAAAACATATGTTGGACTGTGTTGCTTCCCCATTGAACCCTGCACCGAATGACGTCTCTTAACATATGAAATCAAATCAAATGTCGTGCAACCCTAGAGTCATTATATATAGTTAGGGGGGGTGTGGGGGGCGAAGCCCCCCACCTACTTTCATTTAAAAGAAGAAAATAACACAAAAAGTACACATTTTAAACGAAAATAGGTGGGGGACTTTGCCACCCACACCCCCCATGAGGGAGGCTGTGGGCTGTGTCTCTCACCCCCCAACTATATATATCAACTCCAGGGTCGCACGACATTGGGGAGGGGGACAAATCCCAGTTTTATGCCTTGAATATTGGTTTTCGATCAAATGAACTTTCGACCAAATGAGTGTCAATCAAATGGTCTGTTGATCAAATGTAGTAGACCCATATATATATATATATATATATATATATATATATATATATATATATATATGTATATGCATACATACATATATATATATATATATATATATATCTGTGTGTGTGTGTGTGTGTGTGTGTGTGTGTGTGTGTGTGTGTGTGTGCATGTGTGAAAAACAATATAAAGTTGTATGTTAGTTTGAATAAGGCCAAACTAAGGAGTGTGTGTCTTTCACAACAAATACCGGTGATGTGAAATAAGCCACCATGCTGGATATGAATTTCAGAGAGTATTAATGTAATTTAAAGAAAATATTGATAGCTGGATGGGTAATTTTGTATACGACCCTGGATTATGAGAATCCATGCTCCCTGATGGCCCTCAGGCCTGAGCATGACCACTGAACCTGTGAATGTCATTGCACACACTACAGCTCCAGCTGAATGAATTCTTCGTTCTCCACTGAGCACCGCACCATATATCTGCAGAGCATAACAGCTCATTGTTGTTTCCTTGTTATTGTAATGTGCAATGCAAAATTTTCCAGATGCATTTATAAAATCATTTCCCCCTCCTCCCTGGTTATTATTTCTACCAGGCATAGAAAAGTGTTTTAGGTTGTGTTAATTCTGCAGTGCACAGCACAATTCCTGTGCGTGTATTAAGTTTACTGTACACACAATGCATTTGCACAACATAGCTTCCCCTCTTCATTAATGTCATGACATCCAGGATAGTGTTTGCCAATCAAAACCATGCTGTTGACTGTTACTTTTCCCTTAAACCCAGCACCAAATTATATTAGAAAACATTTAAAATAAAGTGAATATTCATCTTTCTTATATATGGCTGCGACTTGAAAGCACAGTGCATCATAGCATCAGTGAACAGTGTTTGTCAATCAAAACTGTGCTGTTGTATGCTTTTTCCTTATGAAACACTATTCCAGCTATTTTAAACATACAAATAAACATTCTAGTGCACTCCTCTTGGCTACTCTGTCCCACACATCTCTGCCTGCATTAATTATACTAAGGAATGAATAGATCTTGTCAGTCAAAACCATGCACTGTGTACTGCCTCCTGACTGAATACTGTACCAAGTGATATTCCCAAAAATATCATAACATGAATTGTTCCTCTTGTTTCTTTTTGGTTATAACTTCTCAGTATATTTCAGTAGAGACGAGTACTTGTTTATCAAAGCCATGGTGCTCTACGTTGCTTCCATACTGAATAGTGCGCCAAATTATATTTGTAAACATGTAAAATAAAATGAAACACTCTTCTTGTTCATATCCAAAACACACTAAAAACCACCTCCTTAATGATGAAAATCTAATGCAGTCTTCAGATGCTAGGTAGACCTGCAGTCTGTATTATTTTACTGTTTACAATACTGCTCCCCTTCTATATTACGTTTACCATGCACAGAGTAGGGCTTGTCAGTGAAAGTCTTGTTGTCAGATATTGCTTTCCGGCTAAACAGTGCACCAAATATTTGTAAACACATAAAATAAAATGAACCATTCCTGCTGCTTGTACTGGGAGTGGGATGCAACATCTGAGTAACAGGCATCACGGAATGGAGCCTATCATTCAAAAGTACATTATTTAATGATGCTATTTGTTGTTGCCCATTAAACAGCACACTAAATGCTACTTGCCACCATAACCCAAATTAAATACTCCTCTTGTCTCTTCCATTGTGGATTGCACAACTCTCTCTTTCTAAGATAATTATACTGCATACAAATTACTGGTTGTCAGTTGAAACCAAGTCATGGTCTGTTGGTGCTTCAGTAAGCACTGTACCAAATGATATGTGCAGACATGAAAATTAAGGTGAAATTTCCTTTCATTAATACTTGGCTGTGACTTCTCATTATCAGTCATCATGTAATATTTTTTTCAGTCAAAACAATATTGCTGTATGTTGCTTCCCCATTAAACACCGCATGAAAGTGAAAAAAATCATGCTCATCCTATCTTTCACAGCACAACTCACTCTCTATATTAATTCTACCAACATTCAAAATCAAGTGTAATATTTGTTTTACTTATATTTGGCTCTCCTCACAGTAGTTTACTTCATACAATAGCTCTGGTCAAGAATGTACATTTCCTTCCCTAAGGTCTGCATCAGATATTTCCAAACATACAAAATAAAGAGAACTGTCACCGTTCCTTATATTTGGTTATACTTTCTATAAACTGGGTACCACAGAACAGTGCTTGGCAATCAAAATAATGTTACTGTATATTTACCCTGTATTGTACATGGTATGACATACCTGAAATATAAAATAAAGTGATACATTTTCTTGCCTGTTTAATTGAGTTCTGTACTGCTCTCTGTTCAAATTAACTCTGCTATGTACAGAATAATACTCTTCAATTAAACATTATGTGTTGCTTTATACTGTTGCTATGTTAGACACTGCACCAACAGATATTTGCTGACATTTAAAAGACAAACAGAAAAAATCTCCTAATATTTTGCTAAAAATAACGGTATTCAGCAATTAAATAGTGCATTAAATATTTGCAAACACATAAAATAAAGTAAAATGAACCATTCCTCTCGCTTGTACTGGGCTATAACATCTCAGATGTTTTATGTTGCTTTACATTCAACATTGGATCAGTTGTTTACTTTTAAATACACCACAATGTAAAACATTCCTCTTGCTTATATTTGCTTATATTTTAAATGAAAATTTGTTTATAATTCTTGGTTTTCGGTATTACAGAATGCTATCTATAAATCAAAACTGCTGCTTTATGTTCATAGGTTCATAGGTTCATAGGTAGGTACTAGGCTATCGGCCCAACGGCCTACGTAAGCCTAGCCAGCACGGTTCCATAGCTTACGCCACCCAAAAAAGTTATTTTCCTGTGCCACTGTCCAGCAGAGACACAGAAGTGATCCCCGGGATGTATTTCCTATTTCCCATCCACTCATCAAGATTTTTCTTGAAGGGTGCTAATGAAGAACTTTGCTTGACATAGATGGGTAGCTTGTTCCAGAGTATAGGAAGTCTCGGGGACAGGAATCTATCCCTCCAGCATGTCCTGTTTATTTTGGTGACAAGGTTTAGGTTCCTAGAGTGTGTAGCTCAGAGGGATTGGGATTTCTTTTGGTGTAGCATGCCCAACAGCTCTGGGTTTGACATAGCTTTATATGTTAGGCAGAGATCACCTCGGAGTAGGCAATATGCTACTGAGTAAAGCTGGAGTTTTTTGAGGCGGTCAGTGTAGAGCATTTGTTTGAGGCCAGTAATCCTCTTTGTGAGGTACTTCTGTGACCTTTCCAGCTGCTGCAGATGTCTTGTGAGGTACATTTCAAAAGGGGCATTGTACTCTATAATGGGTCTAATGAGTGACGAGTAGAGGGGAACAATGACCTCTTTTTTCCTGGATGAGAACCCTTTTAGGATGAGGTGTGCCACGTAGAAGGACTTCCTGACTGCTATGGCGATGTGACTATCAAAGGAGAGACTACTTTCCACCTGGGTCATAAGGTCTCTTATCATGCATTCAGTGTTAAGTAGATTGCTGCCTATGTGGTAGTTCATGGGTTCAGAGTTTTTACCAAAGGGGATGACACTGCACTTTTTGGCATTGAGCTTGAGGCCATGGCTCTGACACCAGGCATCTGTCTCAGTGAGGCCCTTCTGTAGGATGTCCACATCATTTGGGGACTTGACTATGGCTCCTAGTTTGCAGTCATCTGTGAACTTTGTTAGCCAGAGGCTTTCTGTGTTAGCCTGTACTTCAGAGAAGTAGATACCAAACAGAAGAGGTCCCAGGACGGAACCCTGTGGTACTCCACTTGTCACTGCTTTGAGGTCAGATTTGGAGTCTGCAACTTTTGCAGTGTGGATTATGTCAGTGAGCCAGTTGGCAACCCATCTTGTGATATAGGGATTTATACCTAGTTTAGTGAGTTTAGCTATAATTCTAGAATGGGGAATGGTGTCGAAAGCCTTGGCGAGGTCAAGATAGGCTGTGTGAACCACCTTACCCTCATCCATGGCTTTGGTGACTGCCTCAAAGAAGTCGATCAGGTTCAGGAGGCATGATCTGCCTTTCACAAACCCGAACTGAGTGGCATCCAGAGTTTGGAGGTTACCAATGTCTTTGTTTATGAGTTCCATGATGATACGTTCCATGGCCTTGCAGACCAGGCTCGTCAGGCTAAAAGGTCGATAGTTCCCAGGATCAGTGGTGGCTTCCCCTTTGTGGAGTGGGATAACTGTTGCTGTGCGCCATTCAGTGGGCACAAAGCCTGATGCGAGGCTATTATTGAACATGGTGCTTAAGTGGGGAGCAAGTTCGTTCTGAAGTTTGTGTAAAACTTAGCCTGGGATGTTGTCTGGTCCCATGGATGCTGTGTTACTTCTCCAGTTAAACAATATATAAAATATTTGCAAACCAGTAAAATAAGAAGAATTATTTAGTTTGTTTAAACCTGGTTATAATTAATTTTCCTTAGCACTGTAGAATTATCTCAGCTTTCATATACCACAAGGATCTGTATGATGTATTAACTCTAGTATGCACAGTGCAGCCCTTGTCTGTAATAGTTCTGATACTTGCCCAAAATCTTACAAATAAAACCATGGTGCTTTATGTTGCTTCCCCATTAAGCACTTCCCAAATGATAATTGCAAACATGTAACATAAAGTGAAACACCCTTCTTATTTATATAGCACTCCAAATGGTAAAATAGACTGTCCTGTCATCATGCCTTTGTTCACTAGCACCATACTACCTGTGTATCACAAGCCAACATATGACCTTGAGAAATAATTGTTTTTGCAGTGAAGTGAAGGAGAGGTGCAGTTTTGGTGCGTTTATTGTATCTTTTACTTCTTGTCTTTACAATTAGTGCTAATTTGGATTTGGACATTATTTTAGATGGGCTAGGGTTTATTTGAGTTGTCTGTCTATATACATTTTGCGATTACACTGTGTGAACTTTAGCTTTTAAAATGCATCATAAAATAGTGGGGTTATAAGAACTGTAGTATAATTGATTATGCAGCAAAGATGTATTTACACAGCATGTGAAATACATGTTTTGTATAAATACTTTAAAACTTCTCGGTGATGGACACTGCCATGCTTAAAGACATCATTAAATGGGTTCAGACTATGCAGCCCTATCACATTTGATATCAAATTTTCCAGAGCACGTCATCGGTCAGTCTCTTCAACCCCATACTGTCATATCATACCCCAAAACTGTTCCATTAACTTCTGCTTTTAGCTTAACTTCTCACTAAAGACTTTTAGGAAATTATTTGAAAAATTGGTAAAAGGGACAACATAATCCTTGCATGATTCAGACTTCCTTTTTTTACATTTCTAAGTCAGTCTTCCACATTTAACCTCTCCAGTACCATTTGAGTTGTCCCCTAAAGTTTATACATGTCCTGACAATAATTATTTCTCAAACCCTTTCCTATTCTGTCCCATAAGACATTTGATCTAGTGTCATAATCTGCTTCTTACTAAAGTTTTCTTATCATAGAAGTAAATGTGGTCTCCTCATCAATATTCAGTATGGTTTCAGAAATGGATACAATACTGATCCAGCAATTTATACCTTATAAAACAAAAAAGAAAATATGGCTGAATATGTGGGATCTCTGTAGACCTGGGAATGGTCTTTGTATATGTTATTCCTTTTACTAATATTTCCAAAGCTACTAAATTTAGGATTCAGAGACAGCTCTACAGCTTAGTCTTAAAATACCAATTGCAAAGAACCTTTATTATTCAAAACACTAAGCTTCAGTCAGTCAGACTGTGCACTTTCACTTCTGGAATATCTAAAGGTTTCAGTATAGGTGTCATTTTATTAATCAATGGCTTAGTCTCCTTAATCTTGCCATCAACAATAATCCTTTATGCACATTTCTTATTTCAAATTTCAGGCCATACTACTTTAGTTGTAGAGAAACATCTCCAAGAAAATCTTAACTATCGCTCTCTGGGTTTCTTTGAACCATTATAGCTTTAGCACTTCAATGAAAGTTTCAACACTTTTAGAACAAAATTAATGTTAACCTGTGGCAACCCTTTTGAGGTCTATGACCTCACAACAGCAAGACAGAATGTGAAAAATACAAATTCCTTGGCCTCCAACTGGACCACTCTCTCACATTTAATTCTCACATTGATCATATTACTACAAAGGTTATTAAGCAACTAAAACCTTATTATATCTGCTTCATTCTGTTTTAAACTTAGAAATGTCACTATTTCCTTTATGTACTGAAGAAGAAACCTGGTATGCTTTTGATGCTGGTCATCTTAAATTAAGTCATAAATCCTTGGACTTGTTCTGGTGATGTTTTCATTTTTTTTGTCTGCCTCTCTATACACACACACACACACACACACACACACACACACACACACACACACACACACACACACACACACGCATGTAAGCATGCACGCACACACGCACACCCATGTATGTATGTATCTAAATATATATATATATATATATATATATATATATATATTTATATTTATATATATATATATATATATATATATATATATATATATATATATATATATACATATATATATATATATACACACACATGTATATGCTATACAAGAAGATAGGATGTTGAGGCTGGGTATACCATGTGGCCCTTTGGTGTCAGGACTGGAGGCAGATTGTTCAAAGGATGTCATAGCACATCACAGTAGTATAACTAGGGTGGGCAAAGGGGCAATTGCCCTGTATGCAAGGTGTTAGGGGGCATGACCCCAGTCATCCTATTCTGATTGTTGTTTAGTGCATACCAGCTTTTAAAAGCCAGTATTACATTTGTGATCAAACATAAGTGCTGTACTACTTCCTGTGTGGTCTAGAGTAAACTGTAGCAAACTGCTTGCTATATTTGTAGCAAGCAGTTTGCTGCAGTTTAAATGAAAAACAGGTTTGTTTATCTTTTTTTTTAACTATAGACTACATGCTATAGGACTCCATTTGGGGTATAAACTGACTGTAACTACTGCTTGTTACAAGCAATTTGCTACTGTTTAAAAAGAAAAAAATGCTTCTTTTTCACCCTAAAATGTTTCTTTTCTAACCTAAAACTTGAGTGCTGTAGCACTCCTTGCATGGTCTAAACTGGTGCAGCTGCTTGCTACATTTGTAGCAAGCAGTTTACTACAGTTTCAAAGAAAAAAAAGATTGGTTTCTCTTTTTTTAACTACAATCTGAGTGCTGTAGTGCTGCATGCAAGGTATAAACTGTACCAACTGCTTGTTACAAATATAGCAAGCATCTTGCTACAGTTTCAAAGAAAGTGCTACAGCACTCTGGTCATGGTAGAAACTGTAGCTACTCTTAGTTACAGTTGTAGCAACAGCTTGTTTCTTTCCTTTTTTTTTTCCTTCTTTTTTTTGAAGTAAAATCCAAAGGAGGAGAGTTGGGGCAAGACTCAGAAATGGGGCATGATTGGCTTTTGCATTTCAAGAGCCCTAGGTACCTGATCATGCACTTTTTAAAAATTCTTCTCAGTTGAGGAGGGATGGGGATGGTATGTAGAAACAAGTTGGCTGGTTGGGTATTGCATTTCAGGAGTACTGACCACCAGATTGCAGACCCCCTTTTTTTTTGCTCTTCAAGTGAAGAGATGGGGAAGTGAGGTATGGGGTGGCAGTACAGACATCAGCCCCAGGCATTACAGAAATCAGCTATGCCTCTGGCACATCAGGTGAATGTACAGGAATCCTATTCTGGCCTTTGCTGTGACATTCTGACAGAATTATGGCATTCATAATCCCAGGAAGGTCATGGATAGGTGTCTCAGAAGATAAATCAACAAGGCAGCAGATTACTATTGAATTGTGGGACCCTGAGTGGCTTTTCCAGTTGGGTGAGCCCATCATGGAACCAGATGTGCATCAGGCAGGTCTGCAGGAGTGTCCACAGCATTAGTAGAGGCTGACATGGGGAGTGTGGACAGTGCAGCCATTTTTGAGATGGTATGCCCTACCCATGTATGCCTGGTTTGGGATCCTACAGTGCACATTCAGCCTCTTAGCATGGCCATGGCAGATGGTTCCCTGCATCTGCATGTATGGACCAATGTCTGACATTTGGGCAAACATTGACCTCATCAGGCATATCTGCTCCAGGTCCGTATATGCTGCATCACTCTGCATGCATTGCAGAATGTCACATATTCCCTCTAGCGGTTTAATTTCTTCATGCAGTGCACACAAGACACTCAACATCTCTGATATGGTCTGATTGCAGGTTGTGCTGGATCATTGACCTGCACATCCACTGATTGATGTCATGGGTAACATCCAGATCAGGGAATAATCTGGAGTCACTGTGGCAATGACCACCTACATGCCCTGTGTACACTATCTCAGAGGCAATGCAGCCCTCTGATGCCATCTGTGGTGGGTATGACTATGTAACAGACTGTGTAGCAGTGATAGGGCTGTAATGGTCGGTACAATAGTTACTGAATGTAGGTTTTGTTGGTGGTTCATTATGAAATTCCTTGTTAGCTTTGCCACTATATTATCAGAATTTGCCATGAGGATAGTGCCATTAACATTAGCCTTCAGATATGTACTGATATCAGGCATGATCTGACCTGGTGTGCTGGATATTCTCTTTCTCTCTCTGTAACATGTAAATGCATACAGATAACACACCTATGGCAATGCTGGTACATATTTGTGACTCACACCTCCATGTGGCATAGAGAATGTCACATACCAATCATTCAGCGTATGAAGACATACACGCCTTACTGTGGAGGTTGCATCTGTTGCAGTCCTAATGTCCCTGGATAACATAAACACATATCTGCTTGTTTGAGTAAACCATACAGAGGTATAACTCCATGTTCAACAGGAATATTGTGCACCATAAATGGCCTGAGGATTTGCCATAGGAACTTGGCCAGTTTTTATCACACTAAGCCAGGGCTTGTAGTTTGGGTATTTTGTTAATGAGGTATTTTAGCAAGAACGTCATTTAATTGTCCCAATATTTGAAGCAATATTCCCCTTATTCCGTGTTATGAGTCCTGTTACTAATTGTTGATAGGTTGGGAGGTCACATATAGTGTGCACACCCGAGGAGCAGGGCTGTGACAATTGCACTTTTATCATGTTAATGAACATGGCCATTGCATTACTACTGATGAGCATCAAAGTGAAGCCCATCCTTCTTGTTCATAGAGCCCATCCTTCTTGTTCATGGGCTTTGAGGTCATATAGGGTGTGCATGCCTGTGGTGTTTGCCCAGACTAATGTTACCCTGCATCACACTACCATGTGCATCATGCTACTGTTGTTGGGCAATGCACTACTGTGGTTTCTGTCAATGTGTCATGTGGTGTCAATAAAATGTGGCTATGTGTCCCAGCTACCATTTTAATTCTTAGACTTGACCAGATGAGTAGCCATGACCTCTGTAGTATCAGACCTTGGCAGTGCTCCTGTCAGGGTCAGCAGAGAATGCAGGAACTTTATACAACTGCTGTGCACATACATAATCAAGGGCACTTGTTGGGGGGGGGGGGCTATGAGGGTCCTCTTTAGAAAGTAGATACCTGTCAGGAACTTACCAGGGCAGTGAGGGTTACCACTGGCATTACCTGCTCTGGTGAGGAGTGCCAGTATAAGTACAGTGATTTGAAGATGTGCCGCTCAGACCTACTTTGTCAGTGGTTAGAAGAAGTTGATAGAGAGACGCCATTTTATAAAAAGCAGTCTTTTTTTCCATAATCACTGTACAGAAGGCTTACCATCTGTAGCTGTAATTGTTTTCTGATGTTAGTGATATGCTGTGTTCATTACTGTCTATGTTTCAGTTTCCACCATCTCAAGAAACAGAGGAAAATAGGACTGCTTGCCTGAGGAAGGAGGTCCGTCTCTTCAGGCAGTAGTGTAACTACAGTATATGCTGCCATATTGTAATAGGTCTTGTGCAGTCAGACTTTCTCGGTAAACAAATGTAAAATAAATAAATAAATAATACAACTGTAGAAAATAACATTGACAATTATATTTAATTTTTGGTCTTGTTATTATAGCCATTGTTTACTTATTGTTTGGCTTCACTGATTTATTTTCCTCTAGTTAATGTTAATAGTGTTATAAACTGTACCACATATAACTAAAGTGTTGCACTCATGTGATATTATTTATTTTTTATTTCCAGTATTTAATTGCCTTTGTAGTATGTAGCTCTGTTTGTTTGATTTCCTCCATTTCAAGTGCTGCTGTAATAAACTGTACCACATATAACTGACGATTTGTGCTTAGATCTTTTTTTTCTCATCTTGTCATTGTTTTTTTTATATTATGCCATCTTGTTTTACTTTATTTTCTTTTTTTCTTGTAGGATCAGTTATATTGCAGGCAGAGATGAAGTGATGGCCGCCCCTTTCTGTTCTAGTTACTATGTCAAACACTGGGTTTCTAACAGTCCCCAGGCCTGCTTCTTTGCAGAGTGATGAAGGTCACCATGTGGAAGGTGACCTATGGGGTTCATTGTTGGCCCCCATTACTGTTTCTCTGGTGGGGATCATAGGGTCCTCATTGAAAGTTCTGAGGATCCTTCCTGAGGTGCTCAGTGGCTTAATTTCTACATTGTCACCATGGAGCGCTTCCTCATGTGGCTGGGAAAGTCATATAACCCACCAAGCCTAACCATCAGATCACCAGAGGTAGATTCTACCTATGACCTTAGCCATGGATGCAACTAACTTGTAGAGAGGTTCACATCTAGGCTGGCTTGGTGGGGCTCCCTCATCCCTTTCTATCATCCTTCTTTGTATTCCTCTCCTTTCATGTCACTCCCCATCCCTGTTTTGTAGTCCAGTTACCTCTGTCCCTAGTTGTCCACCATGTGTCAGTCTGTATCTTCATTGTTGCCTTCTCTATTCCAGTGTCACTATGTATTATGCCCACCGTCACTTTGCATGGGTTCTTTCACCTTAGCTGAGTCTTGACATGACTCCTTAACTGGCTCCATCTTTGCTGCTGCCACAGGTATGTCAGGAACTGCTATAGTGGTCCATTTTGTATCTGCTTTCATAGCAACATAGTATGTAGCATGGTACAGACCACAAATGTCTTGCTACAGGTCTCCAGAACATACTGCATGTGCAATCAGATGTATCCACGTAGTGGAAGGGGGCCTACTGCAGTGTGAACACATGTTCATTGATGTTGTTTGTTTGTGACAATGCATACCATCTTTGCCATGGTCTGTATGGCTGTTGTCATCAGCTGTGGTTCCAGGGAGTATTCTGCACTACCTGCAACACGCAATAGTGGACACCATTTTCAGTAGTTTGCTACCTATGTTCATGGGACCAGATTATCAGAATCTCAGTGCAGAGCAGTATCTGTGGGGTCAAACAAGGATGTGTCATGGGTAAAGATTATTAGGCCTATACAAAGACTAAAACAGCTGATGGGAGGCAGGTAACATGTTTTAAAGTGTGCAATTAAAACACAAATGAAAGTGCAGTGATTGTAATAAAAATAATGAAGGACCAAAATGAAAGAATTTCACAAGCAACAGTTAGTATTCCTGAACAGCACAGTGCAGTAAATTTACTGACAAATGTAGACAGTATTAGTAAGGCAGACATATGAAAGCAACACACTTTAGACAGAGCATGTAGTGATGCTAATAAATAGTGGGCAGGATTCACGAAGCCTCCATGTAAGAGATACATGGCTTACACGGAGGCTGCAGTTAAACGGTGTGATGTCAGCATGTCATGCATATGCATGAGGGCATGCTGAATCACACCGAAGGCTAACACGGTCCGTGGAAGACAGTAGGGGGCGTGTCCGTAGGCCGAGCCCTGCAAGCGGACATGCCCCCAGACGAGTAAAATTGCCCAAAGTAAACACCCACGACAGAGGCCATGGAAATGTGAATAAACACAACACAACACACACCCCCACAGACTATGAACATAAAATATATAAATGAACATGTTATATAATTTTTTTAAATTGTAAAGATGTTTGCCCGTGAGTGCGCTCATTTGCGCGGGCTTGCCAGTAGCTTAGCCACAGTTAGCAGTCAGTGGAAAAGGATATAAGAACTAAATATGCAAAGTAAGCCAAGAAGCAATAGCGTAGCAGTAGAGAAGTCGGCTGAAGAGCAGGCATTCATGGTGCGAGCCCCCACAACATCAATTTTTATTTTTAGTAAAATAAGCACGAAACAAGTCCCTGACAAACATGTACACATATAAAATCATAGTTTATGTAAAATGTAATGAAATAGTCCATTTATTTTGAAGAAATGTGAGATAACAAAACAATAAAAAATGCGAGATGTGCCTATAGCTGAGCTACAGTCTAACAAGGTGAGTGCATCTGCCCGTAGGTGAGCAGTGGTTTAACAGGTGTAAAATGAGTGCCCGTAGGTGAGCAGTGGTTTAACACGCTGAAACTGTGTGCCCCTAGCTGAGCTGAGCTTAATATGCGTGCTAACAGCCAAATGAAGCGTAAACCAGCGTACCCCGTTTGCGTGTAGCTGCGCACCGCGCCAACAAGCTAACCGACGGGCAACGTTGAGCAAGCCGTATCAAAACTGCCTTTACACAGACACACCCCTCAGCCTGTCTAGACAGTCATAAAAAATAAAAAGCAGTGGCCAGGTTTGAACCAAGGATACTATGCACCATAGTCAAGGTACTGAACCACTAAACCATGACAGCAGTACCTATAAATGCAGTAATAGCAAATATATAGGAATGAATACAAAGTGGAGCATGACAAAGCAGGTTTTGTGAAGTTGGTACAATTCCAAAATGGCCAATCACAGATATGTGCGGGAAAAACGGCATATATAAGCCCCATAGGCGGGAATACACAGCATAAACTATTGTAGAACTAACTTGCAGCCAGAATGTCAGGAGTAGGTGAGGGTAGTTGCTTTCGAGCACAGAGGTGGGGCATTGAGGAGTCCAGATACATGGTCTGGCTCCTAGTCCACAATCATGAGGCCCAACTCATGCAGGGCCAGGTCCTGTGGGGAGCATATAGGGCTGAGGCGTGGGACCGGTTGGCTCATGGTCTCACCAGTGCCACAGGGATTCCAAGGACTGGTGAGCAGGTTCGTCACCACCATGTGGACCTGAAGAGACGCAAGCAGGACTAATTGAACCTTTGGATCCAGGAGGCCCGGCAAATGCCCAACGCCCCACTACTGAGTAAGTTACATTTAATTATGTATGTAAGAAATTAAACTAGCTGATATTATGGAGATGTGTATTCCAATATTACTTAATTTATATTACAGCTGCAGGTGTCCGTTCTGCGAACCGCAGAGCCTATGGTGATAGGCTGGTGCGGTTGTGCCACCAGGCAGGTCAGTAATCCTCTCCCAGTAACTGTAAAGAAATATAAAAGTATGACAGTTAGCAAAAGAGTGCAGTGTAGTTACTAAGTAATAGAATGTGCAAGTAACAGTGTAAGAGTGTTTGCAAGTATTGCTTGATTACAAAAGTGTGTTGCAGTCTGTAATCCAAACAGAAAAATGAAAATGTCTGAAATAAAGTCTGAAATAAAGATGCCCCACCTGTAATATAATAGTACACAACCTGCAGCAGGCTGAAAAGTACAGCTGCAGAAGATGAGCAAATCACATGTGTGAAATATACCCCTGTTGAAATACTGAAACATGACAGAAGTGAGACTACTGGAAAGGATTGTAATAACTACAGGTAAAACATGTCAATAAAGCCTAGAAGTAAGTACCATCCCGAATAGTAAAATGAAAACAAGTGAGAGAGTGTGAGAAAGAGTTATGAATCCACCAATAAAGTAGTAATAACCCCTGAATAAAGTATACTGCAGTCAGTACAGAGTGAAATGAATGTGAGAAGCAAAACCAAACAGCGAAATCTGTTCAAAGTGTTGCTGCAGCTGGAATGTGTATCCCAAAATCTGGATATGTTGCTCACAGTCTGCAATATGCAGATAGTATGATTGTCTGACATACCAAACATCCACAGTTGTCTATAGCTATATAAAGCAAATGTAGCAGGATGATGTAGCTGAACAAAGCCAGATATGAATGTGTATGAAGAACAATAAAATGTATATTGGTGTAGCAGTAACAGTCCTATCACCAAAATGAAGTAGTTATCATATAGGAAACTGTAGTTAGAACAGTAGTGTGTCTATATGTGCAGCTATTAGAAATGTACAGCATATGTATTGGTATTCGAAGGTGTTAATATTATTTTCTTCACCCCACCCTATAACCACATATTCCACGTAAAAATGGTATGTGCAATCACAATTAACACCCCTGGACATTTGTCCTGTTGGGTCATAAATATTTGCATGTCTGTTGATGCATCTGCCCTGTTCATACATCCAAACCTGATGGCCTGTTGCCATCAATCAACCCTGCATGTTGTTGGACTGTGTATTGCTGTTCAAATTTTGCATGTGTTATGCTCGCTGTTCAATGGTGTGAATATCTGGGTGTTTGGTTAATGGGAATACTAATGCATGCTGTTACAACTAATTGCGAATGGTATTATATGTTACTAACCCAAACTGTCATGACATAATGCAAAACATAGGACGACAGGGAAGGCAGGTTCCAGCAGACCCACCTCTCCCACCTCAGCTGGCGAGTGCACCTGGCACTAGTGCCCAGTCTGGACCCTCCTCCAGTGGCCCTGTGCCACCTGTGGGTGGAAGCACTGCAGGGGATGGGGCCTGTCCCCCCTCTGCAAGTGTGGCTGGAGGAGAACCACCACTCACCCTCCGTAGCGTCCGGACTGTGGTGCGTAGGGAGATCCTGGACTCTGTTCTTGGGCCCCTACGCCAGCTTGAGGCACAGGTGGCAAAACTTACGGGCATGCCTGCTGCCCGGCCTACACAGCCCCCAGCACAGCCCCATCCTGGGCAGTGAAGGAACAGTGGCAACTGCCCATGGGTGGGGATATCAGCTCCACTGTTGCCATCTGTGGGCTCATGGGCTCTGGATATCCAAACATCCGTCCCCGTCAATTGTGTAACCCCCCCACACGTGTCATACACCGCCCCTGTATGCGTCTTGTTTGTCTTGTCTGTTGACCAACCCAACCTACCTCCCCAGCTATACCAACTTCCTTCACCTGACATACCACTCTCACCTGAAAAAAAAAAAAAAAAAAAAAAAGGGCACTCTGTACCCACAAAAAAATTACGCCTCATACATAGCTGCCCATTCCGCACACATGTCTGCTGGACATGGAAACTATCAATTACAATTGGCTGTACAACAAGTATTATTGTTGTCCTGACACCCCTCTCTGGGGTGGAAGGTTTCAAATGTCACACCAAATTACAGACATATGCACAGCTGTTGCTGATGAAGAAATGGGCAGCTATGGGCCTTACCTACATCCCTCCTGCAAATCCCAAGCTTGTTTCCCTACTGTCTTACCCTCTTTGTGACCCCTTTTTCACCACTTTCCTGTCTCCCCATTTTCGTTTCTTTCAAAGAAAATAGCGCGGGTGTGCGCCAGATTAAGCACTGTTAAGCGGTTGTAAGCGGGTGTGCGCGGAGCTGAACGCCAGTGCGCATGCGGGAGCTCCGCACAAACCAGCGCTAACCAAGTTACAACTGATTAAAAGTGCCTTAGTCACTCTGATTGACAGATCCTGTAGTCAGTTCAAAAGCAAAATAAATCCAACTGTCAGTCCTGAACCCAGGACTTTGGAAACAGTAGTCTGCATGACCTACCACTAAGCCATGACTCTTATACAAGAACATTGTGCTAAAATAAATATATCATGTAATAGTAGGAATGAATGTAAAGGGAATATAGGATGTGTAGTACACAAAGCATGTCATTTAGAATTACTGTCAAAACTAGTGGATTTCCATAATAGTAGTGTGTGAACAGAAACAGCCATGCTAGTTGGTAGCTAGTAGGTAATAATGTCAGTTAATGTACATATATAAATGTATGCATATTTACATATATATATATATATATATATATATATATATATATATATATATATATATATATATATATAGTTGTAGGTGTCAGTGTGCATACACACTTACTACAGGAAACAGGAGAGAGGAATGGAGAAATGTGAATCTACAACACAGCCTGAATCATGAGAGAGATACTAACCTTTACACTCACAGAACAGTGTCCACAGCATACCAGCATGGTCTCCACCCTTACAATCTGAAAGGGCAATGCCTATCTCACATACCCTTTTATAGCACTGTCCTGAAATCACAGTGAGAACTGCAATCAGTACACAACTGGCTGCATGCAATTAGCAAATGCTGGCTTACAATTGGTGCAGAGGCCATCACATGGACTTATGCAGATACCTACAAAAGCATCCTGTACTCACACTCCACACATGCAATATGTTCATTGCACTGTCTGGAGGCAGACAGAGAGAGAGAGGGAGAGAGACAGACAGAGACAGAGACAGAGAGAGAGAAAAAAAAAACACAAACAACAACACACGGTACACACACTGAGTCTAAGCTGTCAGCAGTGACAGTAGCAAGCCATGCCAGCAGCAGCAGGAAGCACTAGTAGCGGTAACGCAACCAGCTGCGACAAACACAGGTAATGTAAAGTAGCAGGTTAATAGTCTGCATACTGTGAACCCTCCATATGTGTCATAGGTCTGTATCTATAGGTATGTCCATGTGATATGTTGTGTGCACGTAGTTCCACCAAAAGGGGATGACTATACATTACATGTCAGTCAGTGTTAGGCCATGATCCCGGCAGCAGTGTTCTGTTGCAGTGAGGCCTGTCTGTAGGATGTGTGTGTCAGCTGGTGTAACGACTATGGCGCTTAGTTAGCAGTCATCTGGGAACTTTGTCATCCACAACCCACACATGTTCGCTTTTACATCTGAGAAATAAATGCCAAACAAGAGGGGTCCTAGGACAGAGGCCTGTAGGATACCACATGTGACTGGCATTGAGTCTGACATGGCTCCTACAATATCGATATTATGGATTCTGTATGTCAACCAGTGTGCAACCCATCATGTGACATATGTAGTAACATGTAAGCTAATGAGCTGGTCTATGATGCCTGAGTGGAGTATTGTGTTGAAGGCCTTAGGCAAGTCCAGGTAGGCTGTATGGATTGTGTCACCCTCATCAATGGCTGTAGTGACTGTTTTGAAAGGTCAACCAGGTTCAAAAGGCAGGATCAGCCCATCACAAAGGCAAACTGGCCGGGAAAAAGTGTCTGCAGGTACCCAATATCGCTGTATATGCGTCCCATACTGAATAATTCCATAGCTTAGCAGACCAGGCTGGTTAAGCTTATGGTGTGGTAGTTCCCAGGGTCAGTAGAGGTGCCTCCTTAGTGGAGTGGGACCACTGTTGCTGTATGCCAGTGTTCAGGTACATATCCTGTAGTACGGCCAATGTTAAATATCAGTCTTATATGCGGTTGTATGTCCTCATGGAGTTCACGTAGCACACATCCAGGGATACCATCAGGTCACATTGATGCTGTGTGTTCTGCTTTGCTGAGGGTGGCCCTCACCTGGACATGTGAGATGATAGGGAGGTTACATTCAGCTGTGATAAGTATTTCTACCTGTGGGGGAGAAGGAGGGGGGATACGTGCACCGAACCTGTCTGCAAGAATGTTGCCAATATCTGTGTGTTTGGTGAATGTTAAGTAGGTGTGTATTAACTCAGAGCATATCTGAGGCATTTGGTCCATATGTGTAACATAACTGAAGAAGGCCTTGTGGTTATCTATAGTGTTCGTGGCCATTTCCCACCCAGAGTAGGCCGTGGATGTTGTTATGAGAGACCGTAGCTTATTACCAGTGCTGACCACAGATGCCTTCCCTTAATGTGAATCTGCTCTGTCCTGCAGTAGCCTCCTTCTATTGTTATACAATCTGCCTTTGGCTGGGGTCCACCGGACAGGATACCTAACCTTTGTGCATAGGGTCTGGGTTAGAAATGTGTGTGCATGTTCCATGCAATCTTTGGGATGTCCATGGGAAGCATTCGCAAAGGGGTCAGCAGTGTGGGTTGTGGCGTCCACTGGCCCAGTGGGCTGCATGGTTACCATCTCAGTCCTAACAAGTGAATAACTGTCTAATCACATACATATCAAAGTAGTCTACTGTGCTGGTGGTGGTGGTGGGATATGTATATCCAGGCCGAGTAACTTGTGTCCAGATCACACCAGTGGATGGCGTTCCACATACAGTACCTTGGTATGAACCCCCAGAGTGAGGTTGTGCATTGGACCTGTCGCAGTGTGCTGACCGATGGGGCATGCTACTATGTTGTATGGAATGTGGCAGGTATTGTTGCACAGGTGTTGGCTGAGCACTGATATCTGGCCATGTACTTGTGTATCCACCAAGAGACACACACATGCTACATATGGGAGTAGTAGCATATCACTACAGTTGAGTATCATGTATAGTATTTGTGCCATATATTGCTGACATAGTCTGCTGATATCCTGTTTGTGTTCTCTTCCAGGGAGATGGAGCATCAGCGTAATCCCACCTACTCTGCAGCAGAAGATGAGGAGATACACCAGAGCCTGGTGCGGGATTATGATATACTATTTTTCCGCACCAGCCAGAATCAGCAGGAGAGGGCTGCACTGTGGCAAGACCTTGTCCGTAGGGTAAATGACACTGGCAATCATAATAGGACATATGAGCAGGTATGACATCACTGCAGTGATTTAATCAGAAATGTCCGTCAGCGTGCATCGGATATCCACAGGCAACAGGTTGCCACAGGAGGTGGGGTGGCCACACATCCCCCCCCTCACCAGACTGGAGGGGCTACTCCTAAGTGTTGTGGCTCCAACCCCAGAACAGCAACAGCAATACACCTGCATCATGATGGAGGCTGGATCCACGCAGCAGCATGATATGGAGTGTGCAGGTAATATGCCATATGTACACTTGACTGTTCTGTACACTGTTAGTTTATGCATGTGTAAGGTGTGTCCATGGTATGTAGCTGTCAACATAGTATGTAATTGTGCAGGTGTGATATTGGCAATATCAGCAGCTGACGTGTGAAAGGCAACTGGTGTACTACTGCACTGTATCATATGCAGTATCAATGTCACAGTTGTGCCCACTGACATTAATCTCCTCATTTCTGCAGGTCCCTCCAGTGTTACAGCAAGGCAGGCCATCCATGCTGGTGAGTGTGTTTTAGCAATACCTATAATAGTCCTGATAGTGCTAGTAATACTAGTGTAACTCAGTAGTGCTCTGTGTGTATACTGCGGGGTGTGCATGTGTGCATGTGTGCCTGTGTCCACGTGTGCATGTGTACATGTGTGCATGTATGCCTGTGTCCACGTGTGCATGTGTGCATGTGTCCATGTGTGCATGTGTGCATGTGTGCATGTGTCCACGTGTCCATGTGTGCACATGTGCATGTGTGCATGTGTGCATGTGTGCACGTGTGCATGTGTGCCTTTGTGCATGTGTGCATGTGTGCATGTGTGTATGTGTCCACGTGTGCATGTGTGCATGTGTGCATAAGTGCATCACTGGTAACATTGTGTGGACACTGTAAACTGTGTTTCCTGTCTTCCTCCCACAGATTCTGGTGCTGCTCTGGTGTCCTGCAGCAGGGAACCTGAATCTGGTGCCACAGGTACTGGTAATGATGATATCTGTGTAATGGCACAGGAAGGTGTGTCAGGGTCCGCCATTGGTCAGCCAATTGACAGTACACAGCTGTCAACCCCATCATTGCACACAGTCATCCTGCAAGTACATCCTATGTCACCATTGTCCCTAGGTGATGGACAGGATACAGTGGGCATTGACCAGGGTAATGTGGTATCTGTGGCACATGCTTCCCCACACAGCAGCCATGGGCAGGGTCCTGCGATGGTACCACACAGACAGTTGCCCATGGGTTCTCGTGGGAGCATCTGTGGGCGTACTGCCTCTGGCAGACGTGCCCAGAGAGGTCTGTCAACCTCAGCTATGTTTCGGTCTGTCATGCAGGCACAGTCGCGTATAGAAAGGTACACCAGACAGGGTCTGAGGGAGCTGAGAGCATGTCGCACAGCCATGACTGACAATATGCTTGACATCGCGGATGCTATCCGTAATTTCACCGATGTCATAGACAGACATTGTGGGGACATATTACAGCAGTTCCAAAACCACATGTCCATGAGCCAGGGCAATGGTGGGTGGTTGCGGCATCGACGTGGCTGTATGCCAGCAACAGCAGCAGCTGGCAGTCGGCGCAGACGACAACAGGCCCGCGCACGCCCCCATAGTGCCAGCAGCAGCCCCAGCAATGCTAGGTCTGTGCTATCATCGGAAAGCCCCAGGAGACCACGTGCACGTGGCTCTGGACAGTCCCAACAGGGACCTGTGTCCAGTCAACACACTCCTGCTTCTGATGACAGTACTCAGTCTGGCTTAGTACCGGATATGGTCCGTAGTACCCCTGCCAGGCACAGGTACCGTGTCCGTGCCCACAGACACTGATTTGTATGACCTGCCAGGTGCAGTCTGTGGCTGTCCACAAACCCCTGTATATGGCAGCCATGAGGTGGAACTGTGTGGGTGCATACACACAAGCGAAATGTTAACACCTAGGGCTACCACATATATGCACACACTGCACCAACAGTGCCCCACCCTGTACTGCTGTCCCTCACCAACACACATACACACACATGTCAATTGGTGGTATCAGTGGCAGACACAGGCATACCTAATTCACACCCTGTGCATATGATGAAACTGTGCCACCTCCTGCAATCTCCAACATCAGTGCAGGAACAGGTAAACACATTGCTGATGCACAGGGTGACTACATAGAAGTGCATTAGTAGTATCATGTTGGTAACAGTACAGTGTGCTGATATGACTGTGTGTATATCCCAACATGCCTGATGCAGTAACCGTATGACTGTCCTGAATTGTTATCTGCACCCATAGTATGTACCAAAGTGTAACAGCTGCACATTATTGCATACCGGTGGTAAGGATGTCAACAGATAGCCACATACATGGGTAGCACAGGGGGGAAGCTAATACAAGTAGTGATACGCAATGATGGACATGTACAGTAATGGTGGCAAGTTGCCCACAACGACTATGCAATGTGGATGTTTGCGCATGTTGATATGTGTGCAGTACCAATGTAATCCAAATCACAATTAACTATGACATAATATCAGTTCTACCATGGGCATCTGCGCTGTGCATTCCTGGGTACATGTTGATAGTGCCTACATATTTGCACTGTTACCTACTGTTAGTGTTACCCCTTCTTTGTTGTACAATGGACTACTTCCAGCCCTGCTTACTGTAGCTTTGTTTGCATGCATGTTCACTTGGGGTTCCCTGGAACACTGCTTCCACCTGCAATGCAGAGTTACGGTGCTTCTGTGGACTCCTAGTGACATCTGCATAGCGTACGATACGTATGTGAAGTTTACACATGATAGAACGTCACTGTCTGTCCTGTTCACATGTACGTTGCCTGTGACACATTGCACATGTCTTACCTGGCATTTACCCACGTGTGCAGTCATATATGCCAGTGCTATGAAATCAGTAGCAGTACACCCACACATACACACCTTCAGTATGTTGTTCCCCATTGGCCCTATGTGTTGGTAATCACCATGGCAATCACACTACTAGGGTAGCATGTGCAAAGGTAACCTGTGAATCACCTCTATGGTCCAGTTGTGGTTTATGTGAGTCATGTGGCAATGTCACAGCTGCCACATGTATGCAGTCAACCATCACCCCTGGCCAGGAACGTACAACACATGTGTGGGATGCCACCACATAGCCAATCTGGGACTGAGCACTCTGAACCCAGTAATGCCATACCCTGTCAGGTGGCATGACATACTACAGTGACTACAATACCAGTCAGACATAGACCCGCACTGACAGCAATCTGAACACACTGGGGCATACTTGGGGACTCAGAATAGCATCCTGCCTGAGCATCACACACCTCCGCAGCTGGCACACAGGCATACGTTACGTCGGAACAGAGCACATGCCACACATGGCACACACATCCCATGTGCCACACACTCACAGCCTGTAGGGCTACACAACACACCTGCTACAGATGTGTCAGGTACCTCTCTTGGCCACTGCAGTGGGGTCCCGCTCAACAGGCTGTACATGGTGAAGATCACAGTGATATGCCTGTGGGGCACTATGGTCCACCACAAAACACATGCATACAGGTCAGTCAGAGGCATGGACACATATGACTCAGTCATTGACCATGCCACTATGGATGACCTGAGACATACCTCCCTGGACTACATGATAGGGAACATAGAAGAAATCTCTCAGCATGTGGCACGGGCCAGTATGAGCCTGATCTTGGTTGCCATCATACCCTCAACAGGTATGCTACCACTATATGTAGGAAGGGTGTCCTATGTCTACATTCTGCTCAATCTCCAATGTCATTCATAGGGTATCCACTGGCTGTCAACGTGTGCTTACATGCTAGGGAAGCCACAATGATTTGCGAGGGGCAGCTTGCACGTGACACCCATGGGCCAATGTATATTGGCAAAGCCCCTTGATACACACATAGTGCCTTATGCTGCAGGACACGGATTACATAGCCACCTCCGCGGGTATCACACAGGATAGGATACTAACAGTGATGCTACACAACACCAGCAGTGTACACCACAAGATGCATGCACTGGACACTGTCCTCAGCACGGTGAACTGCAATGTCTGTGCAGTACCAGAGTCCTGATTCACGGCTCACAGGTGCAACCCATCACTGCCAGGTTATACCTCATACCATGCCTGTCGTCCCCTACACATGTAACACACATGGACAGGGGGGTGGTATCCCAAGGCACCACAGATACACACACCTCCAGGTTGTTGGCACAGCACAAAGCATCAGGGCCTATTCATGTGCAGCTAACAGTGCGTCGGACTGCCTTCTGGTTCATAGCCTGGCACACACAACCCTCCCATACACAGGAAACCCACCTATCCTCTATAACAACACTGGCAATATGACAGTCTTAAGAACTGTCTTTATATGGCTGGACTGCATCCAGCCAAACATTGTGCGTGAGCATTACTGTAGCTACAACACACTAGTTGAAGGGTTCCCAGCATGTGGTCACTGAATTGCAGTGGAATAACATGTTACCACTCCCACAACAGGTGGGAACATGCAGCACCTGTACATCGACTACATGTAGACTATATGGCCCAGACCAGATGTGTATCCCCTGCTGTAGGTATTTTACCATATACACCCACACTGTATAGACACATACCGCGTGCGGCCCCTGCACAGTAAGACACAGTCATATTGTTATGCATTGCAAATACCATTTATCCACTCGAGGCATGTGTCAGACATGGTAACTACTGCAGGTCACAGGTATTTATGTGTATGTGTCACACACATACATCATGTGTGCATTGCCATTGCTGGTTTAGGCAATGGCATGCATCGTTATGCACAAAGACCCACAGAAGGTCATAATGTGTGACACAACCACACGTGGCAGTTGTGGGTTTCCAAAACATACCTATCTGTACTCTGACAATGGTAATAGACCCAGTAGCTGAGCGCACTATTGGCATTACTGGCCAACTAGCCCTGTTTGGCTGTGCTGATAGTGTGGTGACATCCCCTGTGTTTACTAGGGGAATATGCAGCATCTGGTGTATTGTAGTATTTTCCAAAAGGATCTGTTCTCTCACACTTGCAATTACACACACCCTACTAACCCCCCACACACACACACTTGCCATTTGCAGGATTCATACCCCTACCTAACTATGTCACGACACATGAGAGAGACGCATTAGCGAAGTGCACTATTCGGATTACTAGGAGGTCCCTCTTCTCTGGCTGTACTTATAGGGTGCTGACATCATCAGTGTTTGGAAAGGGTAATGTGCATCATGTAGTGCGATGTCCTGATTGCCAAAACTAACATGCTTTTCATACAGAATTGCACACACACACAAACTCCCCACATCCAATCACACATACACTTGCCATTTGCAGGTTTCAAACCCCTACCTAACTATGTTATGACACTTAAGAGAGATGCTTTAGCAGAGTGCGCTATTTGGATTACTGGGAGGTGTCCCTTCTCCAGCTGTATGTATAGGGTGCTGACATCATCAGTGTTTGGAAAGGGTAATGTGCATCATGTAGTGTGATCTCCTGATTGCAAAAAAAGCGCATGTTTTTCATACAGAATTGCACACACACAAACTCCCCACATCCAAACACACACACACTTACCATTTGCAAGTTTCAAACCCCTACCTATGTTATGACACTTGAGAGAGACACATTAGCAGAGTGCACTATTTGAATTACTGGGAAGTTTCCCTTCTCCGCTGTACTTATAGGGTGCTGATATCATCCGTGTTTAGATATGGGAATGTGCATCCTGTAGAGTGCTTTCACAGTTGCCAAAAGGGACTTCTCCCTCACACAGACTTGCACACACACTAAGCCCCCCTCCACACACACTGGGCAGTTGTAGGATTCAAACCCCTACCTAACTAAGTTATGACACTCATAACAGACGCATTAGCAGAGCACACTATTTGAATTACTGGGAGGTTTCCCTTCTCCTGCTGTACTTATAGGGTGCTGACATCATCCGTGCTTAGATAGGGGAATGTGCATCCTGTAGAGTACTTTCACAGTTGCCAAAAGGGACATCTACCTTACACAGACTTGCACACACACTAACCCCCCCTCCACACACACTGGGCAATTGCAGGATTTAAACCCCTACCTAACTATTTTATGACTCTCGCGACAGACACATTAGCAGAGCGTGCTGTTCGAGTTACTGGGAAGTTTCCCTTCTCCTGCTGTACTTATAGGGTGCTGACATCATCCGTGCTTAGACAGGGGAATGTGCATCCTGTAGAGTGCTTTCACAGTTGCCAAAAGGGACATCTTCCTCACACAGACTTGCACACACATCAACCCCGCTCACTCACACACACACACACACAGACAAACACACACACATACACACACACACACACTGAGCATTTGCATGGTTCGAACTCCTACCTACCTACCTATATTATGACACTTGAGGGAGACGCTTTAGCAGAGCACACTAACCGAATTACTGGGCATCTGTTCTGCACCTGCAGTATTTATAGGGTGCTGACATCTTTATTTCTACAGAAGTATGTACATCTAGTACTACCTGTCAGGTGGGGGATAGCATATATATGCATTTGCAGCCACCTACGTCAGGGTCAGATATGCACATCGCACTGGCAGGTTATATTCTATACCATGCTTCATGACCACAGGACCTGTAACACACAACACAACCAGTCCAGAACACCACTCCCACATCCAGGACACACACTTTGCTTCCCTGGGAACAGTGCCGGCATATGCAGGTGTTCACATACACCATTCCAGCTGTTAACATCAGGTACAGGCATATTGTGTGTGAGAACTACTCAGGCCTCTACCACATTACCCTACAGCCACTACAATTTGTGGGTCCATGTGCTATGGCAGAACCACACACCACAGCCACATGGGGCAATACATATTGCACCTGTCCATCTGCAACATGGGTACTCACTGTTCCACACCAGAGGTAGACCACCATTGTTGATATCTGACCATACCCACCTTTCCCTGGACATCCATATCCCATCCCCACCCCCAGGCAATGTTGTCACTGCACACAAACTGTATTTAGCACAAGCAGACTCTACACTTGTGAAGACTGGGGCGGTCGACTTCAAAGGACCCATGCTGGGGGACTATACTGACCACTCTGCATAATCCTTGACAATTGCATTCTATGAGCATGTGTAAGGTTTGCATTGATCATGCTATCCCACATATATCCATGACTGCTCCACAACAAGACACCTGTCAGGTGTACACCAGCCATATATGAGCCGTCCAACAGACAGAGTGAGCTAATACATTGCAGAGCTGTAGCCCACAGAGGGAGGACATCTGTGAACAGTTCCGGCATGACACTTCATTCCCACATAATCATCACAACACAGTGTTGACAGTGGAATTGCCCAGACAATGCAGATAGGGCTCCCCTCAGTCTGTTATTGACGGCCACTTACTGTTAGAGGTCCTCAGCATCCCTCTTCCAGCACACACCAACAACATGGCTATGGCTTAGCACATTCAAACCCTGGGATCTCCACTGTGTCCCTGCTTGACAGAGGCACAGCTCACTAGCCTCACACGTTGCCTTATGTGACCTACTTTACAGTGGCACAGTAGCCTACTGTACTGGGGATGCAGATGCCAAGCACACTCTGGCTAAGCTGTCATTCCCTAGGGCAACAAGCCTAGTATTGACCTCTACACCCATATGTTCAATTGTCAGATGCACAATATTTGTTGTGCTGTTATACTGTTTGCAGGTCTTTATTGCAATAGCATTCCCTGTTCCTATGAACAACTTGTGTATCTGTGGAAGATGTTTGAATATTAGGGCGATCCACTATATCACTTATGTGTCTGTAGTCATTTACTGTGTGCACTGGGCAGATTGCTGTGTTGTGGTTGGTTCCTGGAATGACACGTACAAATACCAGATATGTGTGGCCAACTGCTAAATGGAGATATGGCCTAAGTGTGTGAGCATGCCCAGTTCAGCCTTTCCATGGCATGTTGTCTGACATATGCCTCATTTATCAAAGTGTGCGAGCATGCCCAGTGTGAGCTTTCCATATGTTGAACTCTGAAGTCCACCACATATTTGGGTGTGTGTGAACTTCAACAATATCTCACGTTTATGGTTGTGTGTTGGGTGTCATGTTGTGTACTAACTGGCCAACTGCATCATGTCTGCCACAACAGGGATTATACTGTGCCTGCAGGGATTGCATGGGATACTTTGCAGACAGTTGTCAACATACTTTCATAATGACCTAACACTGTAGTACCGTATAGTGTACCGGTTCAGTACTTTCACTGTGATGGACAGTATCCTGGGCTTTAGTCCTATCACTGCTTGAAATCTTCATAGTGAGCACAACAGACTGTGTAGGGGCCAGTTGTGCACATATGACCATGTTGTATTATGTTCAGATATGGACTACCTACACCAGGCTCGTCCAACATTGGTAGTGTATTCCACAACATAGGTGGACATTGGCAAACACTAGTGATGTTCCCTAGGCCATTTCTGATGCTAGTCACAGGGTGTGTTTGTCCTTCGACACACATTGTAACTGGAGTTTGCCATGACATATGTCATGGTTAGTATACTGTGCCTCCGTCTACCTCTGACATAACAGTGATACCCAGGGTTAACCTACCATCTCCCATCCACTCATCGGGATTCCTCTTGAGGGGTGTCGATAGGTGACTCTCTGGCTAACCTGTACTGGGAGTTTACTCAAGAGTGGGGGTGCCTTCTGTGTTATGGATCATTCTGTACAGCTTGTCCTATGTATGTCAGTGCTGGGGTGCAGGTCTCTCATGCACATAGCTCACTGCCATTCAGATTGTACAAGGTGCAGCATGTTCATTGATTCCAGCTTGGACATGGCTTCATACATCAGGCACAGCTTGCCTCTGGCTGGGCAGTATGGCAGTGTGTGGAGCTGCAGTTTGTTTACTCAGGCAACACATGGCATCTGTTCATGCTCTTTGCTACTCCTGGTGGGGTACTGTTGTGGACTTTACAGTTGATGGAGGTGTCTGCTGAGGTATATCTCACAGGGGCTATTGTAGTCAATTGTGATGCTGATGAAGGATGACTACAGAGCCACAGTGACCTGCCCTTATCTACATCTGACATCCTTCATGATTGGGTGGGTATATGGTATGTTTCTGCGAACACTACAGCCACATGTTTGTCCAGTGCAGGATATCTATCACCTTGTGTCCCCAGGTCTCTCATTACATGTTTGGTACGTACTGGGTTAACACCTGTGTGGTAATTTGTGGGCACTTACTGTATATCCATGGTGGTTGTCTATACACAGTTCTGCAATTAGCTTGCTGACATGGCTATGGCTCCAGTTGTCTGTTTCTAGGTGGCCCTTTTGTGGGTTGCTTGTGTCAGCTGGGGGTCGGGTATGGTGGGCTGTTTGTACTCCTCTGCATACATGTTCAGTCACAGTCCTTCCATGTTGGCC
Source organism: Protopterus annectens (assembly GCF_019279795.1). Lineage (NCBI taxonomy): Eukaryota > Metazoa > Chordata > Ceratodontiformes > Protopteridae > Protopterus > Protopterus annectens. The sequence continues at coordinate 1,297,620,301 of NC_056728.1, read as the reverse complement.
TGTACCTATGGGACATATATACAGAACGGGGGGGTCCCAGGACCAAGCCTTGTGGGATGCCACTCATATCTGCTTTGTAGTCTGACATGGATGCAGCATGTCTGACCATGTCAGTTCTGTCCTTGGTCTGGTTTGCAACCCCTCTACTGACATAGGGGTATATATTTAAGCTGGTGAACATATCCATACTGAACTCATAGGGTATTGTCTGGAAGCATATGCACGGTCCAGCTACGCTGTGTGGACCACATTGCCCTCATCAATGACCTTAATGACTGTTTAAAATGGGTCAAACATGTTTAGGGGCAGGATCTGCAGTCACGACAGCCACACTGTGTAGGGTCTGGTATCAGTAGGTCCACGATAGCTTTATGTCTGCGGTACATACTGATCCTTTCCATAGCTGTGCAGACCAAGCTTGTCAGAATCCTGGGGTGGTAGTTTGCAGTATCCATTCAGGCAACACCTTTGTTGTGAAGGACCACTGTTGTTGTACACTGCTCTTTGGGTACATATCCTGTGGTAAGGCTGACATTGGGCAGTAGTGTGATTTGGCATTCCATTATTCTTGGAGTCCATGTTGGCCTCAGCCCAGGACACCATCACATACCTTTTCTGCTGTGTGTTTTGCTTTGCAGATGATGGCTGTTACCTCAGCATCTGCAATGTCAGGGGACCAGCAGTCTGCTGGGATAGATATTTTGCATTCTGGGGGGGGGGGTTTGCACTGCACCTGTCAGGTTGTATGTTGGCAATATGTGTGTGTGTGTTTGGTATGTTGTTTGTAATATCTGTGTGATTCGGAGCATATCTGTGGATTCCCAACATGGTTCCTACCATCAGTTAAGTAAGCCTTGTGATTATCCTTAGTGTCCTGTACAATTTGTATCTTCATAGGTTCATGGGTTCATACTAGGCTATCCACCCTAGGGCATTAGTAAGCCAAGCCAGAGTGTGTGTGTGTCTTTTGCCGCCCCTTGCTATGTGACTGTTATGGCCATTTATGATTTTCTTTACTGTGCCTCTGTCTGGTCGTGACACAGTGAAGACCCCAGTGTACATGTACGATCATCCATCCACTTGGCAATATTCCTGTTGAGGGGTGTCAGTGAGGGGCTCTGCCTAACATGGATTGGGATCCTGTTTCTGGGTGTGGGGAGCCTCTGGGTTATGTATCTGTCCCTCCAGCACATCCTATTTCATTATGTGTTGAGGCTGACATCTGTCACTCTCACAGCTCCAATGGCTTTAATTTCCTGTGGTGGAGCATGTCCATTACTCCTGTGTTGGACATGGCCTTGTACAACAGATATACAATGCCTCTGTGTAGGCAGTCTGTGACTGCATTCAGCTGGGGTGTCTACAGCCAGGCAGCATATGACATATATTTGACACCCTTTATCCTCTTGGTGGGGTACCTTTGAGGTCTTCCGAACCGCTGCAGGTGTCACGTACGGTACATTCCATATGAGTCATTGTACTAGATTATGGGTCTGATAAGGGAACAGTACAGGGGCACAGTGACCTCTGTTGATGTAGATGTGAATCCTTTCATGATACGGTATCCAATATCGACAATCTTCCTAGCCACATTGGCATTGTGAGTGTCACATGACAGATTACTGTCAACTTGTGTCCCTAGGTCCCTGATTACTCCTTGCATACATAATGGTTTACCACCTATGTGGTAATTTGTGAGTGCCTTGTCTGGTATTTGGTGGGACATTCATACTCTCCAGTGTCTTCAGGATGTCTGGGTGGAGTTCTTGTGTGTGAGAGTGTGGTCTGTCGCATGCTACAGACTGTACAGCAGTTTTGACTACACTTAGGTGCACATGGGTGATCTCCGCTGCTTTGTGCATTGTCAGTTACCTGGCCGTACGGGTGTCTGTGCTGCATATGGATACTCCCCCTCCTTTGATGTTTTGGTCCAGGTGTTGGGGCCATAATGCATGATATGTGGTATAACCTGGTAGTACTGGTGTGCTATTAGTAGGCTTGCAGCAGGCTTCTGTCACTGCACAGACATCGATGTTCTCCATACTGGGAAGTGCCTCGGGGCATGCATATTGCAGTTTACACATCTGGCATTGGTCAGCATTACCCTTATGTTTCTTACCACTTATGTTTTCTAGGGTGGTGGGTAGTCTTTTTGGCCTTGCCTACGTACGGCTCTATGGAGGTGGCAAATGCCTTATCCAGTATCCAGACGCCCAGGGGTAACAGGTGAAAGCCATCCCTGGAACAGCAGCATGGCTTGTCATGCATGACATCTCAAGCAGACAGACATTAGACCCTCTTGGACTGACAGCTGTAACTGTGCCACCTGTTAAAGATGATCATTCTGTGTTTGTACTGTGGCATCATTCTTGGTGAGGGTTGGATGCTGCAAACGGCCAGTGTCATACCTGCCTGGGGTACATACTCAGAGAGCTCATCCATGTCTCTTTTCATGTAGTCCAGGGAGGTACATCTCTGTTCATTCACACCAGCATGGACAATGAGTGCATCATATTTCTGCTTGCTTTGGGGTGACCTGCGTACTTGTGTTATGTGGCATATTGTGGCAGCCTACAGGCAGCTTACTGTACCCTTTCCCTTGTTCAGTCCAGTGAGTGGGAAAGCAGTGTGTCTGCCTATACAGACACCTATTACAACTGTATCAGGCATGTTGTTTCTCCTTCTGACCTGTGACTGTTTGGCACACCAGCTTTGTGTACTATGTGTTGCATGTGCTATGTTTGGAGGTTGTGGTTGCTTGGGATCTGCTTTGGAGGCTTCTGTTGGTGTGGTGTGTTTGTAATTAGGGCCACCGGGAATGTTTTTCTGTGTTTATGTGTTTGGTTTACAGTTGTGATAGGTCTATGTGGGACTGGGTTTGTGGTGTATGTGGTTACCTTCTCCTCCTGACTAGTTTTGACAGTACTGAGTTGGGGGAGCTCAGCCTCCGGTTTGGATACATGGTTGCATCTCTCACATATATTTGTATATATTGGGGGGAGTTGTGGGTTGTCTGTGTACTTGGACCAGGTGTCACACTGCCTCTGGATTCACATATTCTACTTGTTGTGGCTGGCCTTAGTGGATTGTATGTGTGGACATATTTTATTGCCATAGTACTGATCAGTGATTACTTCCCTTTTTATGTTTGCTCTATCATGTAGTAGCTTCCTCATTCTCTTGCACGGTTTGGTAATGGCTGGAGTCCAGCATGCCAGATGATTGCGTGTATGGCATTGTGTCTTGTTGTTATTTGTGATTGCATACTCCAAGCATTCCTGGCTGTGTTCATGGAATGCCTGTATAACATGTTCTGCGGTGTGTCCCATATTCTGCACTTGCACAGGGCCTTTCGTGGATTCCACATCGGTTTGGAGGGGTGCAACCTATGCTTTACACATGTTTTTCACTGTGGTATTCTGGCCAGGGACTGGGGTCAGGATGTGTATATCCAGTGTGATTACTCTATGGTCTGGTCTTACCAGTGAGGGATACACTTCTCATCTTGCCATCCAGTACACATGTTGCTGATTATCACATCCAGTATGCTTACCCCTCTTGTGGGAGTGGTACGTTGTTCCTGGGCATTTTGGTTTATGGATTCTGGGAACTTTTCTCCTACTGTGTTGGTGCTAGTATAATGCTCCCAGTGTATGTCTGGGTATTTTCAGTCAAGTAATATAATGTGGTTTGGGGGGGCTTGATATATTCATGTATTCCAACATAGGCCAGGTGCAGTTCCTGGTATTAGGACAGTAGTCTGCAGCAGGCTATATACTGGGAGGCGGTTTTAGCCATTGGTATTTGACCATGGCTAATCCATGCTGCTTCTTGTTGTGGTACCAACATGGGGGTGTGGTTATCCTTGACATTTCTTGCTAGTCACCCTCCTTTCGTAGCTTGTTCCATGTTTTGCGGCTGTACAGCACAGTATGAGATGTGACCTGGTAGTGTTAGGGTGCTGATGTGAGCCTTGACCCAGTTTTCTATTACAGGACTGATATCTACATTCTCCATACTGTGTGCGTTTACACTGCACACATCTTGCTGTTTAGACTTCTGGCATTGGGTAGCATTACATCTAGGTTCCTATCCCTTGTGGTACCTATGAAGGTGGGTTTGTGTTTTGAGACTTACCTATTCAGGGCATGCTGTGGGTACTGACAGCCTTTGCCAGTATCCATGGGGCCTGGACTGATAGGTGCATGCCACCCCTAGCAGGTGGTGCATCATGTCATGCTCCGCATGTCTACCCAGGCTGGAACACATCGGCACCCCTTTGACTAACTGCATTACTTTAGCCAGTTATTGCAATTGATCATCCCATCGTCATTTTGTGGCTTCATGCTTGGTGAGGGTGGATGTTAGTCAGGGTCCTCAGGTGTGCATATAGTACATGGTGTTACATTACTTAACACATGGCATTCATGCCTCAGGTGGTGCTGCAGGGCTGCCTCTGTCGGATGCGCATATTACACTCCCTGTACATGTTTGTGAGCAGGTCATGTCATTTTAGGCATCCCTGTTATTATTTGAGTGAGTCAGAGGGGGTATCATTCCCAGGGTTCCTACTGAACCAGTGTATGTGCTATGCGTTGCCTCTTTGCCAAGGCCAGGGCATACTGGGCACGTCTCCTTCTGTCTACTGGGGCAGGCTCAGGTTGTTCCTCCTCCGAGTCATGCTCTGCCTGTGATGGCCTTGGCAATGGTGGGGGTCTGTTTGGCCCAGCCCTATGCTGGTCCTGCTGCAGCTGTTTTCGCAAGATCATATTATGTAGCATAGCACATACCATGACAATTTGGGTACATGTAGTTGGTGTGTACTGCAAGACTCCACCAGATGTGTCCAGACACCGGAACCGTGACTTGAGCAGCCCAAACACACGCTCTATTACATTACGTGTTTGTGCTTGTGCCTCATTATGGCGTTTCTGTTCAGGTGTGTGTGCGTTTCTGATGGGTGTCATCAGCCACAGCTCCAGTGCATAACCTGCATCCCCCACTAGGTGTCCGTGTGGGATGTCCCCATTGGCAAATGTCTGGTACAGCTGCGTCAAATGCCAGATGTGGGAATCATGGTAGCTCCCAGGGCAGCCAGCACACGCATTCATTATTATGCCCTGGGCATCACACACGACCTGGCAGTTGATGGAGGGAAAGCCCTTGCGGTTAATGTAGGCCCTACCTCGCTCACCGGCTGGTGCTTTGATGCGTATGTGCGTGCAGTCTATTGCACCCACTACCTCAGGGTATTCCGCTATTTGCTGGAAGAGACGCATATTGCTGGCCAATACCTCACGGGCATTGGGGAAATATACATGATCACCGACATGTGCTGACATGGCATGCAGGAACTGGTGCAGTACCCTGGAGGCTGATGCCTGTGATATCCCCATCATATCACCAGTTGGTCTTTGGAAGGTACCTGTTGCTAGTATTCTTAGGCCAACACATACCTTGGTTTCCACTGGAATGGGTTCCCCTCTGTTGGTTCTGTGTGTGAGGCGTGGCCTGCACAGCTCAACTATTTTCTGCAGGAGCTCTCTGTCCACTCTATAGCGCTGTACTATCTCCAGCTCATGTAACCCGTGGTAGGTGACCCTGGGCCTGTACACTCTTCTCTGTCTCCTCACTGTGGGTTGTCTGGCACCATCTGCATTGTCACCACCCTCAGCAAGTCGCCTATGTCTCATTATGACAGCTATGGCAGCCCCTAACATTTCTGCTCTGAGTTCAGCTTTTTCAGTTTTCACTTCTAATAGCTTACTCCTGTCTTGCAGTGTCTCTTGAGAGAAACATCCTGCACTGCTGTTTGCAGAGTTTTAAGTGCTGGGCTGGGCTACTATTCTGCCTGTGTAATTGCCTGCTTCTAATTGTTTTCACCTGCTAGCTCCAGCAGTATTCCCTGCTAGCTTCCTACTAATTCTGTTGCTTCCTTTTTCCTTTCTGTTTCCTCAGGGGGGAGCAGCGTGCATACCAGCAGCAACACGCTCACAGTGGCTTACACGCGCTCACACATGCTTACACGGTTTGGAATCTGCTTATTCGGGTTAAAACGCGTGCACACCAGCGCAAACAGTGTTAAACATCTACCAACACGCTCCCACATACTCAGTCTGCCTTACACGCGCGCACACTGGCCTACTCGCGCTTCATGGCACGCACACGTGTGCATGCACGCCCAGCAAGAAACTTTGGTGTAAGTAACAGTGTACACCTTTCTTGACTTTCCCATGCTTATCTTGTGGCACTCCTCTTTCCCTGATCTGTATCTGTCATCTGTCATGTTACACTGACCTCCAATGAACTGCATTTCTTTCTACCATTCCCCCCCTGTGATGTCACCTATCTCCTACTCTATTCCTGCCCCTTATGTATCTCTTACACTACTCAGACTGTGCTCATTTGCTATGTGACTGTGGGATTCAGTATCCTAACCCTCATTTACATGAGATTGCCTACTAATGCTTAGTTACATGTCTTAGACTCAGCTTCCCCCTTAACAACCACTACACGGTGGCCATGTTGTTTTTGGTCTGCTCATCCCTGCATTGTCATTCCATGTATTGCATAAAACCCACATTTGTGGGTATATAACCTTCATTTTTATGTTTTATACAGCGCAACCCATTTGCGTGGGGCTGCGCTGCGTTTAAACATCTAGATTTTTATAATTTTTGCATCGGGTTACCTTGCCAATGGCCACATATTTGGCCATTGGCATGCTGCCTGACACATATGCACCCTTTATTTGGAGCTGACATGGCTCTGTTGTGATTTTTGCAGAAACGTACTCAGTTGCCAACTGAGTACATTTCTGCAGCTAAAATGTCTCTTACACGGGCTGGTTTCTGCTTCGTGGATCGCTAATATACCTCATTTGCATACCTTTCGTCTGCAAGTGAGGTATATCCACGCCCCGTCCATGTAAGAGACGTTTTAGCTGGTCTCTTACACGGAGTTTAGGGCTGTTCCTGGATCGTGAGGCTTGCATGGAGTGTTACACATCTCTTACACTCTGTGCAAGCCTTCGTGAATCCTGCCCATTATCCAAAAACTGGAAATTCTGCAAAAAAGTGAGTCCTCAGAGAACAACAATGCTTTACAATAAAGAGCGTGGAATGTGTATACAGCATTCTCTAGGGAAGAAAGGATCTGTGTCACTAGTAAAGAAACTAGGTGTTTTTGTACATCTATACACATTAAAGGTAACGTAGGAAGCGTTGAGTAAAATGTGCAGATGAAAGATTTCAGCAAGCAGGAAAACTGACCATCTTTTCTAATGACCAGAAAAGATACCAGTGCTTAAGGAGGCAAGGTAGTGCTGTCAAGTCAAGTTAAAGCTAATGTGTAAGTACACTACAAATCGTATATAACAGAAACACAACAATCAGACAGTTTAAAGCTGGAGACTGGCTGTTAGTTGTGATTGTTTTTTCACATCACTGGTTTGTTTCCTTCCTTATTAGTGCACACAATATGATTGCCTTACGCATTGTGCACGCACTCTTCTGTCAGTTTGCCCATTCTTTTTATCATATTCCCTTAATCTAATACAGAGGGCTCAATCCAACACCACTAGGTACAACAATTAACTTTTTATCAATACAGAAAAAAAGGTTTTCCAATCAAGTACAAAGAAGTAACTACTCAGAGCATGTCATAAAGATCCATATATACCTCAGCCATAATGCTTATTGTCTATATTTACTGACTCATATATATTACATACATTGTATCCACTTTGGGGAGTGAAGCCCAAACACTTCTGAGGGATATCTTTTAGTATTTTTATGAAATTGTAAGAGTTAATATCTCGACCGGGCTGTGTGTATTATAATTAATCCATACCCCGTACAATGAGGAGATCATAATTATTTCATCTTATGTCCCCTATTAATCTCATTCTCACAAGACTCTCATTCAGGGTCTACATCCCATTTATTCCATCAGTTATTCACTTCCAGGGGGTCCATTTCTTAATCAGACTTCTCCTTGGCTTGGACTACACTTTTCTTCCTGGGAGTGGAGGACACCTACCAACTTAATCACCTTCGGTAACATGAGAGGTTGATTCTTTTTGTTTTCTTTGCTAGTAACACTATCATCCATCATAAACCTATTATAAACATTCTTACCATTGGGAGCTGTAATAATCTTCTCTCATTCCTATAAAATATAGTGTTCTTGTCAGAAGTGGTCCTTTACTGGTAATCTTGCTCCGTAGTTGTTCAAGGTCAGCTTTAAATTGTGTAATAACCAAAAGTGCTCCTTGTACGATAAAAAACACTGAATAAAAACAAAAAATCGTACTATCCAGGAAATGACTCACAAGAAGAAAATATACACTTTATTGTACAAACATGTCAAAAAACATTAAGTGCTTTCATACTGATCAATTTAGGACTTTTTCAGAATGTTTTACAAATAAAGTTACTTATCCTTAAATAGTTTATTTAACAACCTTTGATTGCAATTAATTAAATAATTTAAAGAGGCAGTATGCTCTAAAATCATTAACCCCCCCCCCCAGGAATTAATGGTAAAATTTCCCTTCAACCGTTTTTTACTAAAGAAGTTTTTAGAAGTGGTTTAGCTATATCTTTGCATTTCATATATTTTTTATTAGCATTTTTTACCAATGTATTTAGTTCACACTATTTCTATGGTGGTGGTTTTGTATTGCATTGATGGTTAATTTATACTCATTTACATAGGGGTTAAACAGTTTTCTCACGGATATTCTTGCGAGTCATTTCCTGGGCAGTACGACTTTAAATTGTATAAGGCCAACACAGTCCAAAAAACTATATTCCCATCTATTTATTTGTTCAACATGACATCTCCAGCAACTCAAACTAGCCTCCAGAATAATTCTACATATTTTATCTGGTGTAAAAAAAACTTGTACTGACACTTCCACCAGCATATCCAATATTTGCAGGTTTTAGTCACAGTTCTGGGGGAGCCAAACCGCTCTTTTCCAGTACCTCGGGCATATTTCCACACTTAAGGTTCTTTCCCATTTTAACCTACTCACACTGTACACCTTCTCTTTCATACATGGCAGACTAATGCCATACTGCTTATTAGCCCTCTGTTAGCTATTAGTTCTTTTCTAGTGTTTGTTATCCATTTAATAAGATAAGAACTTATTGTCTTCTTGGACACTAGCCCAGTTAGTGACCTTAATCTGCTGTCTGAGTCCTGCTAGATAGCTCCTTCTGGAATTCCATGATCAAGTCTAATACAGTCTATGTTGACCTAGGATTCCGTATTTAGCAGTTGGAGCCAGTGCTTAATTCCGAAGGTTTTTTTTGGCCCATAGCCATTCTACTGAACTCTCCTCCCTTTTTTTCTTAGAGGTGCCAGTTAGTAATACATCTTACTTCCATTTCTAAAGTGACCCAGATTTAAATGTTTTATTTAGCACTTCCTTCAAGTCTGGTAATAAGTAGGTATTAAACCTTTTTCCACTTCCCCTTCCCCACATCAGTTGTTCTAATAGATCTCTTCTGACTATTTTGAAGCCTCTTTCTCTGATGCCTTTCTTTACTGTGTGGCAATCAGTATTTTGACACCTCCAGTAATGTTAGCTGTGTTGCCCATTGGTATCGCTCAATATCTGGGACACCTAAGCCTCCTAAATCCTTTGGAAATGCCAACTTATACAGTGCTGTCCTTGATCTTTTTCCTTCCCAAATTATGTCTCTTATCCATTTTTATATTCCCAGAAGCTCTTTCTTATGTATAGTCCACCAAAAAGCTTGTGAATACTATAGACTGTGGTATAAAATGTGGCAGGGTAGAACTTCCACAGTTTGATCAAGATCCAGATTTAGTCTACTCCACTTCTGTAAGTTCCTTGAAATTTTAGCTTTAATCTTATTTAGTGCTCTCTTGTTTAATTAATATCTTCCTTATCACAACTGCCTGGCATAACTCTGGTATATTCCTCTGCACTTATTGCTATGGCTTGAATTTTTGTAGGTTGATTTTGTACCCTAACACTGTTATAAATCCCCTTATTATTTCTCCACAGAGTGTGAATATCTTCTTCGGGGGTGTTAACTAGTAATCAAGGTGTCATCAGCAAAAAGATATTTTAAGTTCTCGTGATCCTCATTTCTATCTTACGATAGATGAAGATCTAATCAGTTCTGCAAGGAGATCTAAGGCACCACTTGTGGTCCCTCTCATAATAGTAAATGCCTCAGATCACAAGGCCTCACTGTAGCCTTAGGTCTCCTGTAGATCTCATGTAGATGCACCAGCCATTGCAGAAGAAAGTTCATTTTCATCATTACTTCGAACAAATCACACTCAAGCCTGTTGAAGGCCTTTGCATCCAGTCCAATTAGATTCAAAAGCTGATGTTTCACATTAGCATTCTGTATTAGCATAAGGGTCCATATTAAATTATCAGATGTTCATCACCCTTCTATGAAGCCAGGTTAATCTGAAGACATGCCATCTTTTATTAGTATCCATCATCAATGTGCAGTGGCAGAAAATTTTGGCTGACAAATGCATGCTCTTGGTTTCCTGACAGTGTGTAACACAAAGCTTGGTATTTAGTAGAATAAAATATGTTGCATTTATGGTGATAAATTATGTTTGTTAGTTTCTTTACTTTTGGTGTTCCCTACTTTCATGAAACACCAAATGGCAGAAGAAAAAAAATACTGTTGTCTGCTTGAAGCAAAGACTTCTGTAACACTGATTGCTAACTGAAGTATAATGTCTGATCATATGAGCTATTGTTAATTTTAAATGCACCCTCTGTACCACTTCTTCTAACTACTCTACCTAATGTATTTCTGAGTCTTGGTACACATAGCTGAAAGATTTTTTTTTTTTTATTAAGTGAGTTTCCATAGTTAAAGCGAAACAAAACAAACAATTGTTGTTATGAGTCTACAAAGAATGATTTAAGTCAAGTGTATCAGCTAGTAGTAGTTCACTTTGATGGCACAAAAAGGCTGTTGTCATGCCTCCAACTGACATCCTGTAAAACAAAATATAGTCAGTTTGACATTAATCAGTGAAACAAAAAACACTGACTGACTAACTTGGTACTTCTAGTAATTTCCTCTGTGTGCCTATTTATATTCTCACTTGAATATAGGCAAAACGTTAGACCTTATTCAACATTTAGTTGTATAAGAGTAACAAATAGTGGTATTTTAGGGCAGCTGGTGATTTCAAATCAAGGTGGTGCTGCAGGAAGCAACTGAATGGTGTAACTAACGGAAAAGGGTTGGAGCTACATAAGGCAGGGCAGCTTTGAATTTGGTTACAATTTTAAAGAAAAATAAATTCTCGTAATTCGCCATTGCATGTTAGTGAAATTGCATACCAGTGAAATGAAATAAGTATCTATATGCAAAACAAGAAAACATGACAGCTGACCAAACCAATAAGCACTTTGGTTATCTATGTCATTCATTACTGATGTATCCAACCAACATCATATGTTATTTTACATTAATATTTAGATTGCAATTAACTCACAAAAATTAATACAGCAGCATTATATATATATCTTGTGCAGACAAATCAACTTGTGAAGACATTATCATGGAGAACTGCAATCTTATTACATGAAGCAATAATCCTAAGTAACCGTAATATTGAATGGCCCAAATGTACTCACAAATATATTCACCCTACTATCAGTGTACGTGGATTAGCACAACTAATATATATGACCGCAAGGACACATAAAAGTTAATGGAAAAGAAAGCATTTTGGGATGGATACTAACAACAGACTCCAATAAAATTTCCCATGTGAGAATTCTGCCTAACACTATTAGTGATAATAAACCCAGTTTTTTCATATGGAAGTACCCCAAAAGACATCGAAGCATCCACTATAAACCTGCCAGAAATACAACCAAATTCAGTAAGGAAACATAAAATAACGTAATCCCCTGTTACCCACTTTTACACTCAGTCCTAAAGAGTTTTACGTATTTTAGTGCAGATCTCTCTCAGCATTTAACTCTTGATCTCTTTCTCTTCTTGCCATCCTGCTCCCACTCTTCTACAGTTGCCATACCCTTAAGTACTTCCTCTGCTGCAACCCCCTTTTTATAACTTTTTCCTTTTTTGGCAATGGCTAGATGTCATACTCCCCTATATACCTAGTTTGTGTTGAATCTGTAATCATTGTATTTCAAATATTGCTTGTGTTTGCAAAGGGTCTGCTATAATCTCTGTATGTTTTTCTCTCACTAAATAGGTTTTTGGAGGTTTTCTCCCCAGGTTTCTGCTGAAAAAGGGTCTTCTACGACCCAGTTGGACAATCCTGGCAAATAAATAAATAGATAAATAGATAAACCTTCATGTGTATCCTTAAGCTTAGCAAATGGGAACCATTAAAAACTGACTTTTGATGAAGCAGTTACTGACTTCAACAAATCCTGCCTCTCCATATTAACTTTATAATATCTCAACACAGGAAAAGAATCAGATCAAATCCTGCACCATGGTTTACACCAGATATAAAAAGCTAATGCATAACAGAAATACAACACAGAAAAAACTGGCACATAGAAAAAAAAATAAACAATCTGTAACAGTATCTGCATTTAGTACAGCCTACTATGAATGTTGTTGTTTGTTTTTTGGCTTTTCCCGGTTAGGGGTCGCCACAGCAGAACTCCGGTCCGCTAATGATTGGCAGTTTTTTTTTATGGTGCTGAGTTGCCAGCCCGACGCCCAACCTTCAACGAAGGCATGCCGATTCAACACATGTCTTTCGAACGCCCACTCGACCGCGGGGAGGACATGCAGCCTCCACTCCACTCCACACAGAAGGCACTCCCAACCCAAGCTGAGAACTGAATGGGAGAACCTCTTGCTGTGAGGCAACAAAGCTACCACTGCAACACCGCAGCAAGTACAGCCTACTATGAATATCATCCTAAATTTTACGCAAAACATTTTTACTAACCAAGAGGGACAGTAGCCAATAAACTTATATAACTAGGTCAAAAATCACAGCTCTGTCCTTTCACAGATGAAACAAACTATAACACAGCATGCAGATTAAACCTCTAGTACATAAATGTTGCCAGTAGATTAATAAATCCAGTGCAACAGTAAATGAAATGGACACTGACGCTACCTTCAAACTTACCACAACTGAAAAACATATTAAAAAACTTAACCTCTCTTGCATCTGATAATCAACCATCAGGATATCTCAAAATATCTGCAGAAGCCACTGCATGTACAGCATCCATCTATACTTCTAAACCACTGTCTCCAGGAAGGAATAGTTCCCACACTCTAGAAACATACCATGTTATCCCCTTACATAAATGTGGCAAAATAATTGAAGTAGCAAACTACAGACTTATAGTCATCATGTTCCCATTATCTAAAATATTGCAAAATGGGTTCACATCAGCAACCTAACATATAACAAGTTGCTTTCCGTAGCACAGAGTGGATTTAGACCAAGCTGTAGCACAGAAACAGCATTAGAACTTTCATAAACCATAGTCATGATGGACAAAACCAATGTGAAATGGTTGCATCCCTATTTTAGACACACCAAAGGTATTTGGTACAATTTCATATCCCACGCTATTACAAACACACAAGGAACTAGACCTCACAAGCAATACGATCAATTGGTTTAAAATTGGTTGATAAGTTCCTTCAGCCACTGAACACCATGTGTATATTAGGCTGATGAGCTGTCACATAGCTCATGCAAATAACCTTAGCTGTACCGCTCTTAAATAAATTGATAAGTAAAATGCCTACTGTCTCTTCCTCAGGTCCAACATGCAGATGATACTATGTTATGTCTCTTCAATAAAATAGCTCCAAGATGACCTGCTGCATTCCTTTGCAAAAACTGAAAACTGGCTGGAACAATCTAAACTACTACCAAATCTAAATAAAACTTAATTATTGGTATTTTAACAGCAAACCAGTAATCAAACTATAGCAGCTTAACAATATTATCAATCTTTATAAATTATCAATACTAGAACTGAGTTAGTTCCAAATACAAAACTATTGGAAATAACAATAGACCACAGATTAAGATTCAGTTATCATATCCAACATGCAGTTCAAATAATAATCCTAAACTGGGAATTCATGTACAGTGAAACCATTCCTGCCAGAATATGCACGTAGCAGTATAGTTCTGGAGTGTCTACTTCTCTATTATCCTACACAATATGCACACAACACTATAGCTGAGGAATATCTACTCCCCTGTTCTCCTACACTATATGCACATAACACTATAGTCAGGAGTATCTACTCTCCTGTTATCCTATAAAATATGCACATAACACTATAGTCAGGAGTATCTACTCTCCTGTTATCCTATAAAATATGCACATAACACTATAGTTTAGGAGTATCTACTCCCCTACTCCCGAATACAATATGCAAGTAACACTATGCCTCAGGAGTATATCTGATCCCTTATTCTCCTATACAATATGTAAGTAACATTATAACTGAGGAGTATCTACTCCCCTTTTTTCCTATACAATATGGAAGTAACACTATAGCTGAGGAGTATCTACTCCCCTGTTCTCCTATACCATATGTACATAACACTATACCTCAGGAGTATTTACTCCCCTATTCTCCTATACAATATGCACATGACACTATAGCTCAGGGGTATCTACTCCCCCATTCTACTATACAATATGCACATAACACTATAGCCCAGAAGTATCTACTTCCCTATTCTCCTATGCAATACACACATAACACTATAGCTGAAGAGTATCTACTCCTCTGTTATCTTATATGATATGCACATAACAATATAGCTCAGGAGTATCTATTCCACTGTTCTCCATTTACAATATGGACATAACACTATGGCTCAGAAGTCTCTACTCCTCTATTTTCCTATACAATATGCACATAACACTATAGCTCAGGAGTATCTACTCCCCAATTCTCTTATACAATATGCAAGTAACATTATAGCTCATGAGTATCTACTTTCCTGTTCTCCTGTACAATATGCAAGTAACACTATAGGTGAGGAGTATCTACTCCTCTGTTCTTCTATACAATATGCACATAACACTATAGCTCTTGAGTATCTACTCTCCTGTTCTCCTATACAATATGCACATAACAATATAGCTCTGGAGTATCTACTCTCCAGTTCTCCTATACAATATGCAAATAACACTATAGCTGAGGAGAAGCTGCTCCTCTGTTATCCTATATGATATGCATATAACACTATAGCTCAGAAGTATCTATTCCACTGTCCTCCTATACAATATGGACATAACACTATAGCTCAGGAGTATCTACTCCCCTGTTCTCCTATACAATATGCACATAACACTGTAACTTAGGAGTAACTACTCCCCTATTCTCCTATACAATATGCAAGTAACTATATAACAATGGAGTATCTACTCCCCTTTTCTCCTATACAATATGCAAGTACCACTATAGGTGAGGAGTATCTACTCCCCTAGTCTCCTATAAAATTTAAACATAACACTATAGCTATGGAGTATCTACTCACCTGTTGTCTTATACAATATGCAAGTAACACTATAGCTGAGGAGTATCTACTCCCCTGTTCTCCTATACAATACTCACATACCATTATAGCTCAGGAGTATCTACTCCCCTGTTCTCGTACACAATATGCACATAACTCTATAGCTCAGCAGTATCTACTCCCCTGTTCTACTGCACAATATGCACGTAACATTATAGCTCAGAAGTAACAACTTTCCTATTCTCCTGTACAATATGCACATACCACTATAGCTCAGGAGTATCTACTCCACTATTCTCCTATACAATATGCACATAACACCATAGCTCTGGATTATCTACTCCCCTGTTCTCCTACACAATATGCACATAACACTATAGCGCAGGAATATCTACTCTGCTGTTCTCCTACACAATATGCAAGTAACACTATACCTTATGAGTATCTACTCTCCTGTTGTCCTATACAATTTGCAAGTAACACTATAGGTGAGAATCTACTCCTGTGTTCTTCTATACAATATGCACATAACACTATAGCTGAGGAGTATCTACTCCCCTGTTATACTATACAATATGCACATAACTCTATAGCTCAGGAGTATCTACTCCACAGTTCTCCTATGGAATATGCACATAACACTATAGCTCAGGAGTATATACCCCCCTATTGTCCTATACAATATGCAAGTAACACTAAAGCTCAGGAGTATATCTACTCCCTTATTCTGCTATACAATATGCACATAACACCGTAGTTCAGGTGTATCTACTCCTCTATTCTCCTATACACTATCCAAGTAACATTATAACTAAGGAGTATCTACTGTCCTGTTCTCCTATACAATATGCAAGTAACACTACAGCTGAGGAGTATCTAGTCCCCTGTTCTCCTATACAATATGCACAGAACACTATAGCTCAGGAGTATCTACTCCCCTGTTCTCCTATACAATAAGCACATAACACTATAGCTCTGAAGTATCTACTCCCCTGTTCTCCTACACAATATGCACATAATACTATAGCTCAGGAGTATCTACTCCGATGTTCTCCTATGCAATATGCAAGTAACACTATAGGTGAGGAGTATCTACACCCCTGATCTTCTGTACAATATGCACATAACACTATAGCTGAGGAGTATCTACTCCTCTGTTATCCTATATAATATGCACATAACACTACAGGTCAGGAGTATCTATTCCACTGTTGTCCTATACAATATGGACATACACTATAGCTCAGAAGTATCTACTCCCCTATTCTCCTATACAATATGCAAGTAATGTTATAACTGAGGAGTATCTACTCCCTTTTTCTCCTATACAATATGCAAGTAACACTATAGGTGAGGAGTATCTACTCCCCTATTTTCCTATAAAATTTGCACATAACACTATAGCTCTGGAGTATCTGCTCTCTTGTTGTCTTACACAATATGCTAGTAACACTATAGCTGAGGAGTATCTACTCCCCTGTTCTCCTGTACAATATGCACATAGCATTATAGCTCAGGAGTATCTACTCCACTATTCTCCTATACAATATGCGCATAACACTATAGCTCCAGAGTATCTGTTCAGCTGTTCTCGTACACTATATGAAGATAACTCTATAGCTCAGGAATATCCACTCCCCTATTCTTCTATACAATATGCACATAACACTATAGCTCGGGAGTGTCTACTCCCCTGTTCTTCTATAAAATATGCACATAACACTATAGCTCAAGAGTATCTACTCCCCTGTTCTTCTACACAATATGCAAGTAACACTATACCTCAGGAGTATCTACTCTTCTGTTCTCCTATACAATTTGCAAGTAACACTATAGGTGAGGAGTATCTACTCCTGTGTTCTTCTATACAATATGCACATAACACTATAGCTGAAGAGTATCTACTCCCCTGTTATACTATATAATATGCACATAACCCTACAGCTCAGAGGTATCTACTCCACAGTTCTCCTATAGAATATGCACATACCACTGTAGCTCAGGAGTATATACCCCCCTATTATCCTATACAATATGCAAGTAACTATAGCTCAAGAGTATATTTGCTCCCTTATTCTGCTATACAATATGCACCTAACACTGTAGGTCAGGAGTATCTGCTCCCCTATTTTCCTATATGATATCCAAGTAACATTATAACTAAGAGGTATCTACTCTCCTGTTCTCCAATAGAATATGCAAGTAACACTATAGCTCAGGAGTATCTACTCCCCTGTTCTCCTATACAATAAGCACATAACACTATAGCTCCGGAGTATCTACTCCCCTGTTCTCCTACACAATATGCAAGTAGCACTATAGGTGAGGGGTATCTACTACCCTTTCTTCGGTACAATATGCACTTAAAACTATAGCTCTGGAGTGTCTACTCTCCTGTTCTCCTATACAATATGCAAGTAACATTATAGCTGAGGAGTATCTACTCCTCTGTTATCCTATACGATATGCACATAACACTATAGGTCAGGAGTATCTATTCCACTGTTGTCCTATACAATATGGACATAGCACTATAGCTGAGAAGTATCTACTCCCCTATTCTCTTATACAATATGCACATAACACTATAGGTCAGGAGTATTTGTCAGGAGTATTTACTCCACTATTCTCCTATACAATATGCAATAACACTATAGCTCCAGAGTATCTACTTCCCTGTTCTCATAGACAATATGCACATAAAACTATAGCTTAGGAGTATCTACTCCCCTGTTCTACTGTACAATATGCACATAACATTATAGCTCAAAAGTATCTACTCCTGTATTCTCCTATGCAATACGCGGATAACATTATAGCTGAGGAGTATCTACTCCCATGTTCTACACACTATAGCTGAAGAGTATCAACTTCCCTATTCACTTATACAATATGCAAGTAGCACTATAGCTCAGGAATATCTACTTCCCTGTTCTTCTATACAATATGCAAGTAACACTATAGCTGAGGAGTATCTAGTCCTCTGTTATCCTATATGATATGCACATAATACTATAGTTCAGGAGTAGCTACTCCCGTATTCTTCTATACAACATGCACATAACACTAAATCTCAGGAGTATCTACTCCCCTGATCTTCTATAAAATATGCACATAATACTACAGCTCAGGAATATCTACTCCCCTGTTCTACTGTACAATATGCACGTAACATAGCTCAGAAGTATCTACTCCCGTATTCTCCTATGCAATATGCAGATAACACTATAGCTGAGGAGTATTTACTCCCCTGTTCTTCTATGCAACATGCGCATAACACTATAGCTCTGAAGTATCTACTCTCATTTTCTCCTATACAATATGCAAGTATCACTATAGTTCAGGAGTATATCTACTCCACTCTCTTATTCTGGCATACAATATGCACATAACACTGTATCTTACATCTGGTAGTAACATGTTCTGGTTCCCAACCTGTATAGTGCATGTGGCATG
Source organism: Protopterus annectens (assembly GCF_019279795.1). NCBI lineage: Eukaryota > Metazoa > Chordata > Ceratodontiformes > Protopteridae > Protopterus > Protopterus annectens. The sequence continues at coordinate 1,297,601,326 of NC_056728.1, read as the reverse complement.
GTGATCACCTGTTAATATGTAATACTGAGTGTTGTTGTATATTTTTATTGCTTTCTCAGTCAAATATATGTAATGTGGATGTTATTTTTCACAGGCCTCTACTGAAAAGGGACTTTGCCCAGTCAGACTTTCCTGGTAAACAAAGTCAAACAAACAAGCAAGCAAGCAAACAAACAAATAAATAAATGAATAAATATCTGCCTTCTGGAATGCAATCTTTTACTTCTCTGTTAGACATTTGAATAATGAATAAAATATGTTTGTGGGATGGAAATAGTGAAAACCTTTAGTGATGATCTTACTTTTCTTTTGTATGACTGTATGTACTATGCCACCTGAAGTTGTCTTAATATGCAAGGATTATTACAGAGAAAATTAACGACTATTAAAACAGTAAAGTAAATCTTTCAGAATCTGTAAAAGTACATCCTCCTACTACAGCTGATATCACTGAAACAACAGGTGACAACCTAATAGACTCAGAGCCTTGAAATTAAAGAGAACAGGATATGACTTTTAATTAGTCACTGCAACATTTGCGATTTCACATGTTATACTGACATCCATAAAAACATACACTATTACTCAAAATAAAGATTACATTACACCAATCACAACCAAAGTGACACATAGCTCAAAACACCAGTGTGCCACCAAACAACAGCCTCCAAGGCAAGACAACGTACCCAACAACACTTTAGTCATAGGTGACTCTATAGTCAGGCACACTGATGTCCCACTCACCAGGCTGAACAAGAAGAAAATTACTGTCAGCTGCTTGTCAGGTGCCAGGATCCACCAGATAATGCATGCACTCAAGTCACTCTACAACAAGTACAAATATGACTCTGTCATTGTCCATATTGGAGTGAATGACTTGAGACGTACCTCCCTGGACTACATGAAAAGAGACATGGAAGAGCTCTCGGATCATGTGGCTCAGGCAGGTATGACCCTAGCCCAGAGCAGCATCCTGCCTTCGCCGAGAATGATACCACAGTATAAGGACAAAATGACTGACTTCAACAATTGGCTAAGTTTCTGGTGCCATTCAAAGGGGAGCCAGTATCTGTCTGCCTGGGATGACATGATCGACAGACCATGATGCTTTGCCAGAGATGGTCTGCACCTGTTGCCCCTGGGATTCAGGTTACTGGCTAAGGCTCTTGCCACCCCATAGTGCTTTTTTTAGGCAAAGCCAAAAGGACAAAACCACCACCGTAACAGATATAAGCATGCAAAATATGAAGGTAATGCTACTCAATGCTAGAAGTCTAAACCGCAAAATGCGCTCTCTCGAGACCCTTTTAAAAATGGAGAACATCGATATCTGTGCAGTAACTGAGACCTGGTTCAAGGCTCCAGAGAGCACCCCTGAAATACCAGGCTAAAACTCTTACCACACTTTTCGGACACCAAACCAGGACCAAAGCACTAAAGGTGGAGAAGTGTCCATATTCACCAAGGACATTCACACCTCCAGGCTAGTTGCCCAACACAATGCATCTGAAATCCTACAGGTGCAACTAACACTAGGTAAGACTGCAATCCAAATTGAAGCTTGCTACAGATCCCCCACCATGCCCCAAGATTCTCACTACACCTTTCTAAACATATTAGGAAATATTAAGATACAACCAAACACCCTAATACTGGGTGATTTCAACTACCCTGCCATTAATTGGGAAAACTACTCTGGTACCAGCACCTTTGCCCAACGGTTCTTAGAATTCATAAATTCCAACGCTCTGGACCAACTAATCCATAGTCCCACCAGGGGCTCAAATATCTTAGACCTGGTCATCACCAACATGGGAGATCGATGCTCCACACCAGTAGTCACCCACTCGTTGGTTAAAGGTCTGACCATAAGCTAATCACCCTTGACGTCCACATCCCACCCCCACCCCCCAGTAGGGAAACCTCCATTAAAAAAACTTCTCCAAAGACAACTTCATGCTACTCAAGTCAGAAGTGACAAACGTCATGACACCGATAAAGACAGGAACTGAAAGTTTGACTGCTGAATCCTACATTAAGGCACTGCACGAGCACATCCTCTCGTGCATGAATCATGCCATTCCAAACAGAGCCAAGACGGTCTCCTCCAAAAAAAGGAACGCACTCTGGTGGTCCCTTGCCATAAACAAACTATACAACAGAAGGAAGAAACTGTTGCAGAAAAGAGGAAAACCCCAGGATGCAAAAACTCCCTTACTAGCCTTAGTAAGAAGCTGAGATCCCTCAGAATCCTCCAAAGCTAGTTACGAAAATAAAATTGCCAAAGGTTCCAAGGACAACCACAAGGCATTCTATAGTTATGTCAAGACTCTAAATGGCAATGCTCAGATCTGCTCTGAGCTACAACAGAATGGCATCAAATATACTGATCCCAAGGATATTGCCAATATCCTGGCAGATCGATTCAGTGCCAACTTCACCCCCCTCTCACCCCCTAAAGGGCCCATCTCAATATCAAAAGATTGCCAAATTCCAGTAGTCACGGCCACACAAGTAAAAAACGTACACTCCAAAGCTAAGAATACAGCATCCATGGGACCAGATGACATCCCAGGCTGTGTACTTCATGAACTACAGAATGAACTGGTACCCCACCTAAGTGTCATGTTTAATCATAGCCTCACCTCAGGCTTTCTGCCCAATGAGTGGCACACAGCTACAGTTATCCCCCACCTCAAGGGGGAGATCCACCTTGGATCCCAGGAACTATTGTCCCATCAGTCTGACGAGCCTGATCTGCAAAGCCATGGAATGCATTATAATGCAAATTATAAACAAAGACATTGGAAACCTTCAAACACTGGACCCCACCCAGTTTGGCTTCATAAAGGGCCGATCTTGTCTCCTCAACCCGATTGACTTCTTTGAATCAGTCTCCAGAGCCGTGGATGAGGGTAAGGTGGTCCACACAGCCTATCTGGACCTCACCAAGACCTACAACACCATCCCCCACTTTGGAATCATAGGTAAACTTACTAAGCTGGGCATTAGTCCCTACATCACTCGATGGGTTGCCAACTGGCTTACTGACAGAACCCACACTGTAAAAATAGCCGACTCAAAATCTAGCTCCAGACACGTGACAAGCGGAGTACCTCAGGGTTCAGTCCTGGGACCACTCTTGTTTGGCATCTACTTCTTTGAAGTACAGATCAGCACTAAGGGACACTGGCTAACAAAGTTCGCAGATAACTGCAAACTGGGAGCCATTATTGAATCCCCAAATTATGTGGCTATTCTATAAAAGGGCCTTACAGAAACAGATGCTTGGTGCTGGAGCCATGGACTCAAACTCAATGCCAAGAAATGTATAGTTATCCTCTTTGGGAAAAACCAAGTACCCATGAATTACCGCAAAAGTGGCAGTACACTAAACACCGAAAGTGTGATAAGGGACTTAGGGACATAGGTGGACAGTGGTCTCACCTTCGATAACCAGATTGCCACAACAGTCAGGAAATCCTTCTATGTGGCACACCTCATCACTAAGGGCATTTCATCCAGAAAAAGGAGGTCATTGTCCCACTGTACTCATCCCTCATTAGACCCATTATCGAGTGCAATGCCCCGTTTGGTATGTACCTCACAAGACCCCTGCAACAACTGGAAAGGCCACAAAAATACCTCACTAAAAGAATCACAGGCCTAAAACAGATGCCCTATGCTGACCATCTAAAAAAGCTCCATCTATACTCTGTAGCATTTCACCTACTCAGAGGCGATCTCTGCTTAACATACAAGGCCATGTCAAACCCAGTGCTGTTGGACATGCTACACTTAAAGAAATCCCAATCCCTCAGAGCCACATGCTCCAGGGATCTAAACCTGGTCATCACAGTGAAGAAAACATGCTGGAGGGATAGGTTCCTGACCCAGAGACTCCCCATACTCTGGAATAGACTGCCCATACATGTCAAGCTGAGTGCCTCTTTGGCCCTCTTCAAAAAGAACCTTGACGACTGGATGGGATATAGGAAATTCACCCCAGGGATCATTTCAGTCGCCCTGCTAGACAGGGGACCAGGGAAGTAAATATTCTGGGAAGAAATAGCCAGGGAAATGCTATGGCTAGGCTTGTATAGACCCTAGGGCCAATAGCCTAGTACCAACCTATGAACCTATATCTTCAGGAGAAAGTTATATCTACTGTAAATGCCAATTGGAAGTTGAAAAGTCAGATAAGTAAATACACAAAAGTACGTTCAGATACAACTAAATGGTGTAACTTTGAATATAAGCAAATAGCACCTTGCAGAAGATGCTAAGCTAAATATCTTCTGACACAAGGAATCACACATGAGCATGAATGCAGACAAGTTTTGGAAGGAATTGTCATTGTAAGTAATCTGTACTTGCAGTAGAAACCCAACACATTGTTTGTAAATGATACCTGTCCCCCTTCAAATACCTTTAATAATGTACTAACAATTAATTTCAAATTTCCCATGCTTCTCCTTCTTTATTTGTACAGATCTTTGAGTTTTCTAATTATGAATATCATGAACTGTGACTATTTTTGTGGGGCATGTTCACCATGCAGAATACCATGAAACTACAACAGGTATGAATGCTTCCAATATTATTTCACTTTTTTAAAATAAGCAGTACATGAAAATGTTCATGAAGGCAGTCATCACCTTAATTGTTTGTGTTACCTGAAAATGAACTTTACAAAAAATAAATTTAATTTACAGCAGTATAAGTAAATATTCACAATATTACCCATACAGCATCACAGTAAGTTGTGGAAAGTATCTATATATTAGAAGAAGAGTACTGACTAGGCTTAATAACCAAAGTGGTTCATAATCATTGTGGAAGATGGAGGCTTCAGGCTATTCCTGACCCATCATCTTTCTTTTATAGACTGCTGTGTCTTGCAGCCCAAATGACCCCAATAATGGGTCCATTTGAGTCAGTCCATGTAGGACATGTTGTTTAAGCTTTGTATCCTTTTAGTAAAGTATTTCTGTGGGAGTTCCACTTGTTACAGCATAAAATACCATAAGTATGTGACAGTATATGACAGCAGACATAACAACCTGAATCTTTGTGGGTGAAGCAGTATTTTTTGGGCTGATGTAAAACACAGCCAATTGACTTTTCTCTCTCTCTCTCTCTCTCTCTCTTTTTTTTTTTTTTTTTTTTACTGAAACTGAAACTTTCCTACCTGGTTAGTATAACACTGCAGACAGTGTCAGCTGGGATGGGAGAAGAAATGAGAGGACAGCAGTAAATAAAGCTAATTTTCTAAAAAAAAAAAAATTCTGTTGAAAATTTGGAGGAACCATAGCCCTATAGCCCATTAGCACCAGTTACTCCTGGTTATCTGTAACCTCATTAATTCTTATTGATTTTGTATACTGCAGAGTTCTCATCATATTTTATAATCTCTTACAAATTGTTTAAATACTTAGCCTCAAAAGAAAAAAAGATTTAATTACATATACCCCAAGGTCCTTAGACTTGTTGACTATTGGAATAACGTTATTATTAAAAACATAGTGATATCTCACATTTTCTTTCTCAAATTGTAAAATGGCATACTTAGAGATATTAAAATCCAGTTTATGAGAACAAGTCCACTTGAACATTTCATCTAAATGAAATGGAAGAACCATACGGTCACATAAATTGGTAACAATGAAGGCAAGTTTGGTATAATCAACAGATTTGCTATGTGAGATATTGGTACACATTAACACTGAAGCCATGTTCACAAGAGGACTCAGGACTCATCCCCAGGGTACTCCTCGTAATATAGGCTTTGCTACTGAATATCTATTTCTTAATGTGATGCAGAATGTTCTTTTAGCAAGCCAATTTGCATTTACAAGAAAGACTAGCTTTATAATATAACAACTGAACTGTAACAACTTGAGGAATTGTTTGGGGCATTGATGGTTATGGTTGTTGTGACACCCCAACCCTATGTGTAAGAAATCGGAAAAAGGGGTTGTGGATGGATGGACAGATGGATGGCTGGATGGATTGCATCAGAAGCCTTTTGGAGGTTAAGACAGACTGCATCCACATGAATACCCTTATCTACTACTCTAGTAATGTTATAACATTCTAATAAAGTTGTGATACAAAATTTACAGCTCACATACCCAGGCTGATATACTTGCAAATGTTTAATTGTATTTGGAGGAAAGCAATTTGAACAAAACTTTTTAAAAGATTTTACCAAGGAAATTATTTAAACAAATAGGATAGTACTTGGCATACATGTAATTTACCACCAGTCTTATATATTTATATTATAATAGTCATTTCTGTGCATCAGGTGCAAAGCTTCTGTTTACAAAATGCTAATAAGTGGCATTGTTTACAATGGTTTTTAGTATGATGGCTACAGTGGAAAGAACATTATGTGAACAATTCATACTAAGCATTAGTAGGCAATAGAATCATGCCATCCACTAAGCATTAGTGGTCAGTGTGATAATATTGCATAAATACCATTCACTGTCACTTTATTAGAGGTTGACTAATGTAGCAAATGGCTAAACCTAGCCTTTTACTGTTTCTACTCTAGGTAATGTTCTGCCTATCTGACTGGTATGCACATAACTTGCCCTTCCTTGCTTTATCTGCATCGAGGTTCCCCAAAAGACATCACTCCAGTCCCTACCTTATTTTCCTCACTTCATCCATGACATTCATTACTTTGTCTCCGACTCTGTGGGATGCCATTAAAACGCAGCATAAAATCCCATAATTAAAAACATGCTGCAGTAACACTACAAATTCTGAATTATTTTACATGCTTTGGGACTATAACTTTTTCTGGCATCCATGCAATTATGTTTTTATTATGTTTTTTTTCTGTTAGAGCTGGTATGCAACTTGGTACCTTACAAACACATAGAGATAATAGTTTCCACCTCTGTCATTTTATCCACTGAAATAGCAACATCAGTGCCTCATGCAGTTTACAATTTTCAGGAATACGTAATCTGAGGAATAAATAGTGATAGGAAAATATATATACCCCTATAATCATTACCCTTGTTTCTCATCAAACACAATTTTCTTTATGCTGCTCTATCATGCCTGTCTCTCTTGCAATTGACCCAAATGCCATATAATTTAAAGATGTTTTTACTTTAATCTGCTTGATATATTGCTGACTTAAGCGGTGCTTTATTTACCATTTTCAGTTTTATCCATAGACATTAATCCCTTAACCTGACACATTCATCACAAGCAATCCTATCAACCTTTCTCAGGCAGTAAAGGATCCAGCAGTGAGATGAGCTTCTTAGCATTGAATGATACTAATACATTTTATTGCTGTTACTGCCGAATATTGTTTTTCCAAATTCTTCCACTCTGAGCCTATTAAGACACAATTTTCCCTGTCTTCCTGTGCTTTTTCTTCCTTTCTCAAATATATCATCTCTTTTGTAGATGTTCATCCTCCATGCCTAAATGTGCTGCCTTTTTCTGGCACTTTCCTGACACATTTGACAGTCCTCTAGCATGCCTTCTTCCTGTATGCCATATGCATACATTGTCTGAATTGTTTGATCAGTCTATGTTTATTAAGATCACTGCACTGCAGTGGATTTAGAAGTGATTCTGAATCCAGGAGATTTTTCATCTGAAATTAAAGAATAGGGATTCTACATCACCTTGAAATGGCAGTAGACTCAGACCAAGCCAGCCTAAGGAACACTTTCTCTTCTTCATGGAATAGGAAGCTTTTGTGGAATGTCATTAAATAGTTACCAGCTTACTGAAGGCAGCAGAGAAACTGTATTTAATAGCATTCTCTAGCTCTCATACTTCATACATCTCCTGCCATTGGTGTACTTATTAATAAAGATGTATTCAAAGCGTAGAACCTGTCACCTTAATGTAGACATTTGCTATGGTTGTGCCATAGTCACTTCTTTACTGTGTAGCGATCACTGACTTTGAGCAGCGCTCCTTCAGATGCAGATTGTAGGTAGGTAACTTTGCATTGCTCTTGGCTTCTCGCTGGGTAACAAGTCTTTGCCACCAAATAAAAGACTTTCATTTGGTGCCGTATGAAAAGTGATGAAGCTCTTGATCTGGTGGCTAGTATTAAGTGATCATTCAAGTGAACTATATTCCCCGTCTTGTAGCAGGGCAGTCCGACTCCTTGGGCAACACCCCCATTTCGTGCCTCATCCATCTGTAAGTAACTGCAAATGATCAGTGGCAGACTATAAACTGTTAAAACACTTCTAAAGGTAGGAGTAAGTTAACTCATTACTATCTTTGAAAGTTTGAGAGCCTGTAAACCGTCAAAATAATCTTTTTTTTTTTGATTTGCATATCTTAATCAGCACCCCCCTACAAGTGGATCTGAGTGCAGCTCACTCCTCTGCCCTGCCCTTGCTATATCTGTTCTGAATCTAGTAGGTAGACACTTTCTGCTTGGCAACGCTGAATCATGAACATAATCTTGATGCCACTCCACAGTTGCAGAGTGACTTTTTAGTGATTTAATCACTGAGCTAAGGAGCTGTATGCCTAAAGTCTCCTTCCTAAGGCTGTTACCAATATACATTTCAACAGTAAGCTTAACTCCTTTCTCAAAGCAGAGGGTTTTGATTTGCTGATAAGCAGTAAGTTTTTTGGGGATTCAATGACTGCTCCTAGCTTGCAGTCATCTGCACACATAGTCAGCCAGAGCCCTTTGGTGTTGGCTTTTACTTCAGAGAAGTATATGCCAAACAGGAGAAGTTTCAGCACAGAACCCTGGAGGACTCCACTGATGGCTATCTCTTTGTGAAGCTAACTTCCCCTACTTTGATATCCTGCATCCTATCTGTGAGCCAGTTGACAATCCAGTGGGTGACATAGGGGGTTATTCCTAGTATATTTAACATTTTTACTATGCCTGAGTGGGGATTAATTCAAAAGCCTTTGCTAGATCGGGGTATGTGGTGTTAACCATTTTACCTTCATCCATCCCTTTGGTGACCTTTTCAAAAAAATCCACCAGGCTGAGTAAGCAGAATTTGCCCTTGACAAGTCCAAATTGAGATGGGTCCAGTGTTTGGGAGTTCCCTATGTCATTATTGATTAGTTCCATGATAAGTCTTTCCATGACTTTGCATATGAGGCTGGTCAGATATTGGGGTTTGTAGTTGCCTTGGTCTGTGGAAGGTCCTCCCTTATGCACATGAATGAATGTAGCTGTTCTTCATTTATTTTTTCAAAACCTGTATGGAAGCTGAGGTTGAACAGTGTTGAAGAGGGGGCTAAATCTTGCTTCATGCTATTTAAAATGCATGCAGGGATATTGTCAAGACACATTGATGCAGTATTTCTAGCTTTTGATAGCACATTTAGGACTTGGTCTTCTGGGATAGCTGGAGGCAAACAAGTTCTAGGTATATCTTGATGGAAGGATGGAGGGTAAAGTTAGAGCTGAATTTATCACCCAGTAGGTTCACTATATCTTCAGCCTCAGTGTAGGTAACATCATTCACAATCCGCTCAGTGCATTTCTGCATTGTGCTTTTGAGATTACAAACATAACTAAAAATGCCTTGTGATTACCTTTGGCGTAGGTAGCTATTTTAGCCTCAGACTTGGCTTTGGCGAATTTTATTAAGATCCTGAGTTGCTTGTTTATTTCAGTGATAAGGGATCTGTTATTCTAGGAATAACTGTTCTTACTTGCGGTGGTGGTGCTGCGGTAGCATTGTCTCCTCACAGTAAGACGTTGTCCTGTTCGATTCTCAGCTAGAGCGTGTGTGGAGACATGCGTGAATAGGCGTACCTTCGTTGAAGGTTGTGTCAGGGCCGGCAACTCGGCACGTAAAAATCTACTGCCAATCAGTAGCGGACCAGAGTTCTGCTGTGGCGACCCCAAACTGGGAAAAGCTGAAAGACACAACAACAACTTTTGGTCAAAAGTCTCTTCTTTTTATTGTAAATCTTTTTGATAGTATGATTCCACCATGGAAGTTTGTTTCTGGGGTTTGCCCTGTGCTTGTTCCTATAGAGTACAGCTGCATATGTGTCATTGTTTACATGCTGGTATAGTCCACTTATTGAGTGCAGTTAACTTAGTTTGGCAGGGATTTGAAGCCAATATATCATCTAGGAATAGGTAGTTTGTATTAAAGAAATTCTAAATGTACCTTGGATAGAAGGGATCTCTGGTTTCAATTTTATTTCGAAACAGACAACGTTATGAGTAACAAAACATTACAAACTCACACACACACACACACACACACACACACACACACACACACACACACACACACACACACACACACACACACACACACTCACACACACACACGCACACACACACACACACATATACACACATACACTTAAGCACCATTAGAATAACAGAAATGAAAGGATAATATTAGCTCTTATTTGGGATTTGAACCTAAGATCTCCAGCATATAGAGCTCAGGTCACACTGCCAATAGACCATCCATTGTCTCTGGACAGATAGGCGTTCAGTTTTCAGTTAAAAGCCGTATCCTTTTGGCTAGGGATCCACTATAAGCATGCGTACACAGATACAGAGGAAACCCTCTGCTTAAGCATTGTTGGAATAATATAAATGAAAGGATGACATTACCTCTTATTTGGGATGTAAGGCAATCCTCTAGTATACCATGTTTTTAAACACCTTCATTGAATTAGTACTTGTACCATGGGCACATTTACATTTATATAAAAGTATCCTGGGGATATACTGGTAAGCTTCAAATCCCTGCTTACTTACTTTGGACCTTAAACTAACCGGTTACAAGAGTGAAATTTACTTTCTCTTATAACTAGGTGTTACTGTAAAATCTGTAGACATTGTAACCTGACCTACTATATATCTAATTTATGCCTACTGATTGTATTAATAGTAGTCAATTTATTATATGCTTCTACTCTGTTTTTTTTAGCAACCACTGTATCAATTGTTATATTGTCATTTCTGTTCTAATTGTTAAGTCAGTCTAATTTGTTAAGTCTTTTTACTATAATTTGTTTGTTGGAGCTTTTCTCCTTGGGAAAATGGGCCAATGGCTCAGTTGGACCATCCCAGTAAACAAATGTAAAATAAAATAAATAAATAATCAAAGTGTATTAAGAAGTTCGTGCTTATGAACATTATACTTCGCATATATTGCTATATATCATATAACCTAAGCAACATTACATAAATTATTCAATTCTTGTCCTTTATTAAACAAGAAACATCTTTATTAAACCATCACTTATGACATAGAAAATAATACATTTATATAAATGAAAATAAACCACACAAACACAATCATAGTTGCAAGCATTTTACATCACTTATAATTCTACCCAATCATTTTCAGTCAAACATTACTTAGCTCATTTACGTCCTGCCTTCTTTTAAACTCATTCCTCCCTTGTATTTATTAGATTCATAGGTTCATAGGTAGGTACTGGGCTATCTGCCCGAAGGCATATAATTAGCCCAGCCACGTTGTGCGGTATTCACCGCCCCTTTGGTTAGTTCCCTAGGCCCTTTATCTAGCAGCTAGTACCCCTGGTCCCTATCTAGTAGAGCTGTTGGTATGATCCTTGGTGTGAATTTTCTGTTAGCCATCCACTCGTCAAGGTTCCTCTTGAAGAGTGATAGTGAGGGGCTCTGTCTTATGTAGATTGGGACCTTGTTCCATAGCAAGGGAAGTCTTTGCGAAGGGAACCTATCCCTCCAGCATGTTCTATTCATTGTTGTGCTGAGCTTTATATCCCTAGAGCGTGTAGCTCGAGTAGATTTGGTTTTGCTAAGATGGAGCATGTTCAACAGTTCTGGGTTGGACATGGCTCTGTACGTTAGACAGAGATCGCCTCTGAGGAGGCGGTATTCAACAGAGAAAAGCCTTAGTCTTTTCAATCGTGCTGCATAGGGCAACTGTTTGAGGCCAGTAATCCTCTTAGTGAGGTACCTCTGTGGTCTCTCCAGCTGCTGGAGATACCTAGCCAGGTACATTCCAATTGGTGCATTGTACTCAATAATGGGTCGGATGAGGGAAGAGTAGAGGGGCACCATTACATCCTTATATCTTGATGTAAACCCTTGTCACATAGAAGGATTTTATAACCACCTTGGCAACATGGTTATCAAAGGAAAGCTGACTATCTACTTGGGTCCCTAGATCCCTTATTACTTCTTCAGATTTCAGGGGGTTACCGCCTATGTGGTAGTTCGCGGGTACTCTCTTTTTTCCAAAGGGGATTACTATGCATTTTTTAGCATTTAGCTTGAGACCATGGCTTTGACACCATGCATCAGTCTCATTAAGGCCCTTCTGGAGGATATCCATGTCGGCCGGAGACTCTATTATAGCACCCAGCTGATTCCCACAATTCCCATTTTTTCTATGTAATTTGCTCCTACCCTTTTCTAAAAATCTCAGTTCCAGTTGTTTTATCTTTGTTACTATGTTCACTACTTCTAGCATAGTTGGTTTAGATTTTGATTTCCTATTTCTAGTAATTGCTTTTTTGGCAACCACCATAATTAGACACAGCAAGGCTTACCATGTTCTAGGCAACTCATAGCTCAGAAAAATCATCGCCCTTGTCACACCAATCCCCCCACCCAGCATTTCTGATAGTGCATCCTCCAGGGAATCCTTAAAGTCTGCCAGTTCCTGTACTCCCAGAAAATATGTTCCCAATTACCTCTTTCTTCTCCGTCACACCTCCAACATTTGCTGTCTACCTGAGGAAAAATTCTCTGTAGTCTACTTCGGGTATAAAAATATCTATGTAAAGATTTCCAAGCAAAAATCCTAAATCTTCTAGATTTTGTTGTATATTTGGGAGACATACATATATATCCTCTCATTTTTTCTTTGTGAATTACTTATCCAATCTGTCTTCCCAATCCTTTCTAACCTCCTCTGATTGATTCTTATAGTCATCATGCAATATTTTATATGCTGTACTTATTATTCCTATTTTAATTCTCTTAGACTATACACATATCAATCCTTGATAGCTGTAGTATACCATATTGATTCCATTGCCGCTGGACTAACAAGAACATGTTGATTGATAGGTGTTGAGTTTTCCTTACCAACCTTATCCTTTCAGCTAGGAAACTCCCACCATGGTGGTAAAGATCAACTTAAAAAACACACAAATACCAACAAATCCCTCTACATAGACACTGCAAGAAATCATAGAAATGAAAATATAATGGATAAGGTTCTCAGGGGAAACCTCAATACATTATCTGTCCAGATGTTCTTTGTTGGTCTAGCAGCAGTGACATGAGTATGATATGCTGGAGGTCTTGAGTTTGACACCCAAATGAGAGTTAATACTATCCTTTCACTTTTATGATTATAACAGTGCCTAAGCAGAGAGCTTTCTCAGTGTGTGTTGGTAATTTGATCTTAACCACCATACTGTGGGTTTTCTACCCACAAAGATAAGGCTGTTAAGGGAAATCACAACATCTGTTTGTTTGGAGGCTGTTGTTGGTCCAGAAGCAGTTACACCAGCATGGTAGGGTGGCGGTCATGGGTCTGGGCAGAAGTATAATTGGGATGGGGGGATGGAGAGCAGCTGCCCCAGGTGCAAAGTGCTACAGGGCAATATTGGGTCATCAGTGCATTACCAGTATTCAGTAATGTCAGTATTGTATTTCTGGTCTGAAATGAAGCACCGCTTTAGTGCTCCATGTGTGATATTGAAAAAAAAAATATCTTCTTTAATCTTATAATGTAGCAAGCAATTTGGTACACTTTAAAATTAAAGAAAAGCTTTTTCTTTTGGAACCATGTGGCATAAACCATATCACAGTATAGCAAACAGTTTACTAAAGTTTAAAAGGTGCTATTTTTTAAAGAACAGACCAGGCTTGTCTCTTACATTAGAGACACCAGATTGGGAAAGAGAGTTTTTATTGCTCTTCAATGAAAGGACTGCATTGAGAAGAATGGAGCAGACTGGCTTGCTTCATTTAGGAGCTCTAGATCATGGAATGGAGCTTTATTATGCTCCTGAACTTAATGTTGAGTGGGTGCCAGATCAGTGGATGGCACAAGGCACCAGAATAGCTAGCTTCTGCTCTGATAAGTCCCAGGACAGCTAATATTATCCTTTTCTATATGACTGTAGTAGTACTTAAGCAGAGAGCTTTCACTATGTTTGTGTGTGTTTGTAATTCACCATGCTTTGGATTTCCAAGCTGAAAGGATAATGCTTTTAAGGGAAAACTCAGCATCCATCTGTTTGAAGGCTCTTGTTGATCCAACAGCAGGGGCACCAACATGGCAGGATGGAGGTCTTGGTTTCATGTTCCAAATGTGAGCTAATATTATCCTTTGACTTCTATAAATCTAACAGTGCCTAAGCAGAGGGATTTCTATATATTTGTGCGTTTGTGTATGTGTGTGAGTGTGTGTGTTTGTAATTTGATCTTAATCACTTTCCTAGGGGTTCCTCGATGAAAGGATAAGGTTTTTATGGGAAAACTCAACCACTATCTGTCCAGAGGCTCCTGTGGACCCTTTGGCACTGACATCAGGTATTCTGGAAGTCTTTATTTTGAGTCCCAAATGAGATTAGTATTATCCATTCGCTTCTTTGATTATATCAGTCTTATATTGGTGAGCCTTCCTTAAACCACAAGAAAATTCAAATTCTCCAGTCTTTTCTATCAAAAAAGTAACCCCCCCCCCCCAAAACAAAATCAGTTCTGCACTGTAGAGAAACAGGCCAAGTGTCTTACACCCCTACTCTGTATATTCACTCTGACATATAAAGTAACCGAGATATGATTTTAGGTGTTATTTTTAATTCTAATTTTCAGTCAAACATCCATATTTAGTCTTATACCTCTATATTTATCTTGTTCTCACAAAAATGAAACTATTCTAGGTGGCTAATATTTCAATTATACAACATTTAAAAAAAAAACTTGTTTGCTCTGACCTCCCCAGGAAGTATTGCTTTGCCATTTCAGGAATGCTGGTGTTGCTTATGACACATTCTGTGCTTAATATGTATAATAATTTACCTTTTGAACTTAATTACTTATATTCTTGATATGTTTTTAAACTTTTATAGTTTCATCTGCTTAATGGGACTACATAATCAAGAAATGCAAACAAATATTTTTATGTTTTATTTCATTTTTAACTTCAGAGCTTTCTTTCTATGTACAGCTGTTTCTATAAGTTACACTATTTTTCTGCTTTGCTACAGTCTTCTACTCTACCATTTCCCAGCATTTTTTTTTGGAAATGAGTATTGGCATATACTATCCTTCCTGACAAGCACAGTAAGGTTAACACAGAACTCAAAATACTAATTCCAGGTTAGAAAATGCTTTCTGGACTATTACCAGCAGAGGGCAATAGAGACCACAACTGCTCAAGAATGGACCCTTCCCGATAAACCTCTAGGAGCCTACAACTGCTCCTGACAGATCAGAATGCAGATCAGTGCCATTTCACAGAGTCTGGTTTAGTATATGAAAACATGTAAACAAGCTACATTTAAAACACAGAAGCAGTGTTAAAATAAAATTAACGGATTTATTCTAGAAAAAATTACCAATTGTCTCTGTTATTAAACAAAGCATCCAAAACTTCTTAGGCAAGGTATGAAACTGAAGTAGGCAGTTTAAGTAAAGACAAATAAATCAATATTTTATGCTAGTCCTCATCACTGTGGTTAGATGATATCGGAATGTTAGGGACCGTTAATACAGTTAAGCCAAGGTGACCATTTTGTTACAGGTCCTAAACTGGGACAGTTGAAGGCCGTTCCGGGAAGCCAGGTCTGTAATCCCATTCTCACAGCCCCCATGGGAGTGGAGATAGGGCAGCCATGTCATCTCGCACCAGGGCAGGCAGGTTAGCCTCCCGTCCTTCACCAGGCCGTGTGGGGATGCCACTCTGTGAATAGCACCACCCAGGAGGCAAGAGGCCACATGCCAGGAGGCTTGAAGTGATGCACATTTGTCGGCGCCTGGCACCATGGGTGTGAGAGACTGAGGTGTGATACAAAAAGTGCAGAGATGGGGGAACCCAGGGCCATCTCCACTGTGAGTTTGAAAGCCCTAGGTGCAAGGCAAAGTGGAGAACCGGTGTCACAGAAGTCTGGATGAGGGACTGTCTGAGGCTTTGAGGCTCCAAGAGCACTCATGACACTGCATGATTTGGCAGCAGTTCGGAGATATGTAACCCTGGAAAAGAGCTCTCTCCTGGGTAGAAGTGGAACCACAGAGGGGGTCAGTCCAGATGGAAGTCTGGAAGGGAGATAGAGAGGTGGAAAGTGAGTGGTACAGGACAGCTCTCGCCTGGGACCATGCGCCCTCTGGGATGAAAGTCTGGAAGGGGGAGAGAGGTAGATAGTGGCAGGGGAAGATCCAGCCTGGGTGAGGGGGTCAGGCAGAGCTCCCCACAATGGAAGTCCTTAAGGGAGCGCTAGGGTAGACAGCAGTGGGGCCTGGAGTGCTCCTGCCTGTGTGAGCGGGGTCAGGCACAGCCCCCCCATGATGGAACTCCTTAAGGGAGCATCTGGAAGACTGTGGGAGGCCTGGAGAGCTCCTGCCTGGGTGAGTTGGGTCAGGCAGAGCTCCCCATGATGGAAGTCCTTGAGGCAGTGCCAGGGTGGATGGCGAAGGCATCCAACTTCACCCCATAACCGACAGCATCCTTGAAAAATCTTAAAGTCCCCAGATCTGCTCTGTATGGGAAATCAGGGGGACTCTGAAGCCTTCATGAGAGAGGATCTGCCTCTCAGCGACTGAGGGGAGTTCTGGAGGTGCGGATGGGATCAGAGGGAAGCTCCCCTGAGAAGGTCCGAGGGCATGAGTGATCTGGCACAATTTGGCAGCCTGCAGGAGACATACAGGCGGCGGAGTCCCCTGACATGGGGGAAGATGGGTGGGGAAGGTCTCTTGGCCATGTGGAAGAGGAGGACTATAGGGTTTGGCCCTGACAGAAGTCAGTACAGGAGCATCAGGCAGATGGGTGTAGGCCTGGAAAGCTCCTGCCTGGGTGAGTGGGGTCAAGCAGAACCCCCCACAGTGGAAGTCCTTGAAGGAGTGACTGACTGATGGTGGCAGGGCCTGGAAGGGTCTTGCCAGGACGAAGGCATCTGACCTTACCCCATACCCAATGGCATCCCTGAAAAAATCGCAAAGTCCCCAGAGCTGCTTAGGATGGGAAAGCAGGGGGAATGGCCACCCCTGGGAAGCCAAGTCACCATTCAGACTGAGCGGTCTAAACTGGGACATTTCTGTGTCCCAAAGACAATGTTTGGGATTCCAGGACAGAGACTTCCAAACTGGGACTGTCCTTGAAAACCTGGGACTGTTGGTCACCTTGAGTTAAGCTGATGCCTATTCTTTATTTTTGCAGTTTCCAATTCCTCCCTTATTATTTTTCACTTACTGTGAAAAATATTAGTTCATTTGTAGGCCATATCTGGAAAGAGAATTAATCTGATTCTTTCAAATATGAAAGCCAAAATAACAGCTGGCTTATTATCACAGAAAGCTAGTGAGAGGAATTAGGAATGAGTGACCGATCTATACTTCTTCACTTTCCTTATGGCGAAGGTCTGGGGGAATCCTGCTTGGGGGTGACTCCTAGTGGTGGAAGGAGGTTAGCCCCCAAGGCAGGTGATGTCAGTGCAATGCACAGCAGGAAAAATATTAGAGTGACTTGGAAGAGAGCAGCCACTCCTTTACTTTGCATGACTTCATCACGCAACCAGTACACATGGTTCCATCTCAGGAAAAACAAGTAGTAGTAAAATAACATTTACAAAAACATTTTAAACGTGGAAACTGACTGAAACTCATCATTCAAACAGTCTTTGGCATGACAAAGAACGTTATACCTGAGTTGTTTTGCCCTCTGTGCTGACATAGAACAACCTTATATCTGAGTTGTTTTGCCCTCTGTGCTGACATAGAACAACGTTATATCTGAGTTGTTTTGCCCCCTGTGCTGACATAGAACAACATTATATCTGAGTTATTTTGCCCCCTGTGCTGACATAGAACAACATTATATCTGAGTTGTTTTGCCCCATGTGCTGACATAGAACAACATTATACCTGAGTTGTTTTGCCCTCTGTGCTGACATAGAACAATGTTATATCTGAGTTGTTTTGCCCTCTGGGCTTGCTGACCAGTAAACGCCTCCTTTTCTTTTTTTTCCACTGCCCCTCCATTGCCCTCTTCCATTCAGGTGCTGCACTTCCTGTAAGTAACCCATTGAGAGACTCCTTTCCCAAAACCTTGCAGCACCTATTCCTATAGCTGACAGGTGTTATGGCAAGAGCTGAGAGGAGGAAGTGCTGTCATCCAGGCAACTCAGGAGGCTGAATTGTGTTTCCTGGCATACGCATCATAGACAGTCAAGCCCTACGGAAATACAGCAAAGTTGTAAAATTGCTTTGTTCAAAGTTAGGGAAAAGAACTATAATTAGAACAAAAGAAAATGAAATACACAAAAGGATGAACTAATGAGATACTAGGTGAGAAAAATTAGGGAGGGAGGGGTAACAGATTGATTAGGGCAATTAATAATTTTTAGTAAAAAAAAGTTAAGTTTGAGAAATTGAATAGCTGTGAGGTAATTAGCAATAGAAATGATTAGATATGCATAAGGGTAATGCATTCTTTAAAGGGTAGCTTATGGATGAAATAATGTAAATGTAAATAGGGACAATTAATTTCAGTATATTGGGAAAGAAGAATAATTAATTAATTCATTTTTTCTAGTACATGCATTATCCTAGTCAGGTTGCAGGGTTTACAGATCCTGTCTTGGAAAATTACAGATATAATGTAGGGAAAGAGTTCTAGGTGTGATCTCTGACCATCACAGGGTACAAGCACACACCCACACAGACGCGCGCGCACACACACACACACACACACACACACACACACACACACACACACGCACACGCACACGCACACACACACACACTTCACAAAGACTTTTTTCACTATTGCTGTTTCTCTTTGGAATGTGGGGAAAAAAAATGAGAGATCTTGTTAAACACTCATAGGGGCATAAAGAGGGCATGCAGACTCTCCACAGAATGCATCCTAGCCAGGAAATGAACCGGTGAACCAGGCCCTGTAAAGCAGCACCACTAACCTCATTACTACTGTACCGCCCAAAATGAATCAGAACAATGAAATAATTTTATTTTTGTAAAGATAATGTGTACTACAGTATTTCGACAGGTGATCCAGTGACATACAGGGCAGGTTCGAGACAGCACCAAAGAAGCAAGCACTGGTAAAAATAGAAGTGCTTCTCAGGTGCAGTCCTACACTCAGTAGTTAAACCACAACGAGTGACCAATCAGTTTTTGGTAGGTAAGACTCTAGGCCAAATCAATATATATTAGATAAAATTCTAGGCTAAAATAGTGACATTATAAAAGGAATTTTAGAAAAAAAACTGGAACATTCTTATGGATGATGACAAACTCAGAAAGAGAATAGGTATAAAACGTATAGTGGTGTATAAGAAGGGGTGAGCTTAAAAAACATTTGACCAATTATAGAGTACAATGCCCCTTTTGGAATGTACCTCACAAGACATCTGCAGCAGCTGGAAAGGTCAAAGAAGTACCTCATAAAGAGGATTACTGGCCTCAAACAGATGCCCTACACTGACCGTCTTAAAAAACTCCAGCTTTACTCTGTAGCATATCGCCTACTCGGAGGACATCTCTGCCTACCATATAAAGCTATGTTAAACCCAGAGCTGTTGGACATGTTACACTTAAAGAAATCCCAATCCCTCTGAGCTACATGCTGTAGGGACCTAAACCTTGTTGACACAATAAACAGAACATGCTGGAGGAATAGATTCCTGTCCCAGAGACTTCCCATACTTGGAACAAACTACCCATCTATGTCAAGCAGAGCTCCTCATTAGCACTCTTCAAGAAAAATCTTGATGATTGGATGGGAGATAGGAAATTCACCCCAGGGATCACTTCTGTGCCTCTGCTCGACAGGGGCACAGGAAATTAACTTTCTTGGGTGGCGTAAGCCAGGGAACCTTGTTGGCTAGGCTTACTTAGGCCCTTGGTCCAATAGCCTAGTACCTACCTATGAACCTATAAGAGCACCACCTTTGGGGAGTGAAGATAGAAGGGTCAGAATAATGTCAAGTTGCAGATGTAATTATTGCACGCACATAATGATAGGAGAATCTTTTGAAATAAAAGGACATAAATATTCAGTAACAGGGAGATTTAATTGTGAGACGAAGTGCTTTGTTTATGTTGCACTCTGTCAGACATGCTCAGGATTTTATATAGGTAAAACTGAAAGAAAACTGAAAGACCGCATATATGAACATCTTTATGATATTAGAAGAGAAAAAAACACTAACTCATTGTTCAAATATATTCAACAAAATCCTGGACATGTCTTTAAAGTCACGATAGTTGAAAAAATTGTAATCAATAAAAGAGGGGGCAAAGACCATTATTATTAGAAAAATGGGAACTATACTGGCAGTTGTATTTGAACTCTAATTCTTGGCCAGGTATAAATGAATATAGTTCCATTACTTGTTTACCCAAATTGAAGTCCTTGTCATGACTATTTTAAGGGAATGGCATCTAACACCTGCTTGATTATATGTTTTGTTATTTTATGACAATTCCACTGTAATTTTATTTAGTTTTGCTGTATTAGGTTAATTTTTTATTATAATTAAATTGCAACTGCTTTGTTTGTGTTTGTGCTTACTGCTTTAAATTAATTTTGTACTTTTGACAGTTTTAAACATCATGTGATCCATCCTGGTGTGTATAAAAATGTTTTTGAATTACTTTTGTTATATCTGTTGAAGTCTTGAAAAACTTAAAAGATAAAAGTGCTAATTAAAGTAACCTGAGAGCTACTTGTCCCATGTCATTATTTCCTCTACATTGTTCTTGGTTTGTTGTTTTTACGTTTTTTTTTAAATACAGCACTTAACTAGAACGAAGAATAAGACAAGAAAGCACATTTTGATGCTGTGTGGTGTTGTGAATTGTAAAGAAAACATAGGATAATTTGAGGGAACATGTGAAATCTAAAATGGCCGACAACACTGAATTTGTTAAAATCTCTTTGGAGATAACATGCATGAGCTAATGTGTTTTCCAGACTTGGAAGCCCAAGATGAGAAGATCAACTTTTAGAATTTTTAACATGCTATAAAGAACAGGTACTATGGACATTGTGGCAGCTGAGCTGAGCATATTTTATGGGAAACCTGTATTTGTAGAAGATGGTTATTTTGAGATAACATTGAAGCATTACTTGCATTTTGTACATGTGATAATGCAGTATAAATAAAGAAAAGAGAAGTTTAAATTGTCATTTTCTGTTATCTTATATGAGTTCTATAACAGTAAAGTGTTGACTAGTGATAGTCTGGATGAAGCAATTGTGAAAATAAGACAGTTACCAATGAATTTCTACAGTTCCAAGTGAAGCAAAAAACAAAGAAACTTGAGCTGAGAGACATATTGATACAACTAGAGATAGGATCAATGGGAAGAGAGATCTTATTTGACAAGAAAAAAAAAATACTGCATATGCGTGCAATTTGCAGGGCAAGATGGCTGGGTAGACAGGAAACTTCTGCTTGATGGTCAGGGGTTTTCAAATGCAAGTTAATGAAAATATTTCTAGCAAAACAAATAAGAGGACTAACATTGCCTTAAGTATTGGGTAAGTAATTATTTTCAAATTTTCTCCTGTTTTTTTTTTTTTTTTCTGTAGCTATGAGTGGTATTACTCTATTTTGTAAGAAAGTTGAAGAATTTATACTACTAGAAAACTACAGTTTCTTCATGACTTAAGGCTTTTACAAAGTGTTAGCAATAATAATTTATGTTACTGACTGCATTTCACTTTAATATCATTCAGTGTTGAAGCAAATGGTGGGAGCTAACTATAGGAGAATGTTAAACTTGGGTTTGGAATTTCAGTTAGAATATGGTGACATTATATTAATAAACAAATATAAAATAAATAGATAGTAGGAATGGGTTACCTTGCATATCTGCTTCTTTTTTATTTCTAATATAGGGCAAATGAAGTAGGTAGCACTTGCATAGTTTACTATCGTTTGTTTGAATGGCAAAACATTTGCCGTTCAAAACAACAAAAAGTAATACCAAACACAAACATTCCGAATGGCCATAATGTCGACCTAAATGATCGACACATTTGAGTCGACATTGTTACTGAAACCATCACGTGATAGCCATATAGGAGCTGATGTAAATCAGACTCCTATATGACATATGTTTTTGCAGAAGGGCAAGCACCCCCCCACACCCCCTACTACTAATATATTCTAACTCCGGGATCGCACTACAGTGGGGATATGGATGAATTTCCAATCCCCACTGTACCGTGATCTCCATGCAGATAGTCGAATATACTTATGCGAATGCACTACTGCATTCACATAAGTGTGTTCGACTATCCCATCCATTTGAATTTTGTGCACGACATTCTGATTTTCGGCAGCAGTGCTGTCGACAGACTGTCGTTCGCACAAACGATAGTAAACCTACTTGCATTTAACAAGTCTAAATGCAGCAAAGACAAATGTTAAGTCCTTTGTTGAAAACTTGTGTCTGGAAACAAAGCTGTTGTTTACTAGAGCTGTTAATTATCCTATTAAATTTAGAGAGAGGTAGGAATAGAGTTAAGTATGTGCTTCTAACAAAGAGGCTTCAGTTTTTTTAACATTATTTCTTTTGAAATGAATATTTATTTTAATGAAAAGTATTACAGTGGACTGATGAAAGACTGTATGAAAGTAGAAATCTGTAGAATAGCTAGAAAACTGTGAAATATTAACCATTCTAATGAGTAACATCTTGAAAGATTAAAAGAAATGATAGAGGGATGAAAAAGACTATAGGAAAATATAAATCTAATTATAGCTTCATTTCAGTGAAGCATCAACCATATTAGTGTATGACAATTTGGAAGGGAAATATAATAGGAGGGGGTTAATTATTTGTTTATTTATCCATGCATTCATTCATACATTTATTTCACTTTGTTAATAGGGGTTGATGTACTGGTTCAGGTATCCTTTTCAGTCACAGCCTTTACCAAGAAAAAAGTGACATTATACAATATCAACAGGTGGTGCATGATAAGCATATGATACTTTCTGTTTGAATTCATGCATACTGTCCCAGGTTAATTGTTATTAATATCTATTTTTACTTATCCTACATATATCTGTATACTTTTCTCTCTCTTCTTTATATTTCCTGCTCTTAGCAATTGTTCTTCTTGCACTTTTATTTATGTAAAACACTAATTTCATTCTAGTTTCTTGCATTTCTTGTAAATGTATTATTATATTGTGTTTCTCACACTCTCTCTCTCTCTCTCTATATATATATATATATATATATATAATGTTATTTTTATTTTTGTATTTCACTAATATATTATTCTAATTCAATAATTTATTGCATTTACTCTATTGCAACTTTTCCTAATGTTTCTTTTATGTACATTTTTTGTTTGGAGATTTTTTCTCCCTGGGTCTCTGCTGAAAATGGGCTTTTTGGACACGTCGGACATTACCCAGTTAACAAAATGAATCAATAGATAGATAAATAAATAAATAGGTTCTACAGCAAAATATTTTTAACACTCTACAGGAAAATAGTTACATTGGGTAATATCAGCAGAGCACAAAATAAAACAGCATAAACAGTTTATAGTTTCAGTAGAGTGGAGCATTATTGGCACTACTATTTGATGGCATATTATTTAGGCATATATTCTATTTAGTCATAATCTGAGCAGGTACAGGTGTATTCTTATTATAGGTGTTCAGAGAGTTGTTCCATAAAAGCAGAGTAGCCTTTGAGCCTTGTAACACATTTGGGAATTGCATTCCAAGCAGCTGGAACAGTCTTGATAAATGATTGGGGTGGGGGTTCTTCACAGGTAGGTTGTTCTTTTCAAGGCATAGCTTGTCAGCATTCAGCTGACTGTGTCACCTAAACAGAGACCCTCTGAGAAGGTGGGCTAATCTTCTGCTGGGAGATTCATTAATTAGGATGGTTGAACTGAGGCAGGAAGTTATATGTATATCTAGTACCATTCCTGGGAAGTTTAGTGAATAAATCCTCAAGGCAGCAATGGCAGATGCACAGGGATGGAGATTCACTGTTACTGTCACTGTAGGAACAAATAAGCCAGCTTGGGAAAAGATCAGAGCAGTACAGGGAGAATCTGAGTAACTGGGAAACTGTGAGATGGTCTTAGATGACTAGTATAGACCCTAACATTTTCAGAGGTGCAGCCTCCTTACTGCATGAAGGAAGAGAGGGTACTTTGCATCATGTGCTTCAACAAATGGGCAAACATCTGGTGAACAATTGTCGGCCTTAGCTTCACTGAAGTCTGGAGATGCATTTCGTGGGATGCAGGGCTACATAGCATTACAGTTTATGTCTCAATGGGAGAGAACCATAGTCTTAGTGACAGGTTTACGTTTTTCATTTATATACAGATAAACTGGCAGCTTGTGTGGCTCACTGGCAGCTTGTACAACTCAGTGGACTGGAGAAGTTAGCATGGTTCTAATCTGGAAGTGTCCACATCTTTGAGTGGCTCTGTGGCACAATGGAGAGCACATTAGACTTCTAGTAAAATGGTAAAAGGCTTTCAAAAGTTGTGGGTTTGAGTCCCATTAGAGTTGACTTTTGGGTGGGAGGCTGACATAATGGTTAAGGTATTTCCCTTACAGACACAAGGTGTAGGGTTTGATTTTCACATGGGGTAACTGGCTAGGCTTAAAATGGCCCAAAAGGGCAGTTAGCCTAGTACTAATCTATGAACCTATGAACCTATAAGAGAGGGCACAGTAAAGCATTACAGGAAAGTCTGTCATAGCATTCAACAATGGCCAAAACAAAATTATGTTTACAGCTGATGGTGAACTAGAATATTAAATGACTATTTGTTACATGTTTTTGCTGGACATCTTGCAGCATTGCTGCCACAGTATTTATCATTGTTCCTCTATCAATGCCCCTGCATTAAGGAATTGTTTTCATTATTTCATCAGGAGGTTTCTTATCATATAACAACAACCTTACTTAACATCTTAATTCAGCCATTCCCTATCAAATGAGATACAACTGTTATGCCCTCTAACAGATAATGAGTAATACTGGCTACATTTAAATAATGAGACAAGAAAGATGGAAAAACATAGCTATTATTTAAACTGATGTGACAGGAAGACTGTATTTGAGTTTGGTCATTAACAGATGGGTGTAGTCATAGACAAATTTGAGTCTGGGAGGATTTGGGTTGTAGTGAGTTCTGTGTTTTGAGTGAAAGTAACTTGATGGTCAAAAACACATCCTGAGACTTTTGATGGGTTACTGTAGCGATAGGGACACCTAGTTGTTTTTATTTACTGTGCTAGGATCACAGATTACCTGTCATTGGTGCCAAATAATATGGTAGCTGACTTTCTTTGGAGTCAGTAACTAAGTCTTTCTCTTTAAGCCAGTTCCAGAGAAAGATGAACTTATTTTGCAGTTTTTCCCTAAAGTCTAGTGCGAAGGGTGTTTGAGACACTGATAGTAGTATCATCTGTATGGATGGTATAACTGATAAAAGAGATAAAGAAAGTTATTAATGAATATGGAAAAGAGAAAAGGTTCCAGAGCAGACCTTTGTGGAATACCAGCACTAAAAGTTATCCTTGGCAGCTAACTCAGAGGATTAAGTCTGAGTTGTAAACTGCTTCCTGCAGTCCAAACTTTGACTCTCTTTGCTTACTGTGTGATCTGAGAAAGTCTTTTAACCAGATGGTTTTCCTGGGCAGAACCCGGACATTGTCTATGTGAATCAGTGCTCTACTCTGGTTAATATAAATAAAGTACAACTATTGGGGATGTGTATTCATGAATGGTATTGAATGCTCTGCTATGGAGATATGATGAGACTCATTAAATTACCAAGTCACGAAAAGCATACTTTTGATGTGCAGGTGGTAGGAGAAGGTGGTTAGCAAATAGCATGTCTAAGGTAAATAAAGAGGGTACATGAATTCTGATATTTATAACCAAGAAGATTGCTTTTAATGTGTTGTATTCTTTTCTACAAACATAATGTTTGTTAGAAATACGGTCATATTTTGAAATATGGTCTAAATCTGGTCATAAATTAGTTTTTCCTGTAGACTGATGAGTAGGCATAATATGGCTGTAGTCTGGTAATGACAGTGTCCTCAGACTGGTTTGTCTTGATATGAGCATTATATGATAATCCCAGTTTGAAGATTGAGGTTTCACAGAGTCTTTCTTTCTGTCTCTGTCTCTTTCTCTCTCTCTCTCTCTCTCTCTCTATATATATATATATATATGTGTGTATTTATATATGTGTGTGTGTGTGTGTGTGTGTGTGTGTGTGTGTGTGTGTGTGTGTGTGTGTGTGTGAGGTATTCACCACTTTTGAAGCTTCTAGGATGAGTCTAGTGCCAATGGCTCAAAAATGAAATGTTGGTATGTCTATAACATTCAGTGTTGTAGGTAGGTTGCTTGTGCTGTAACATTTGGTGGTGTAGGTAGGTTGGTTGCACTATAACATTCAGTGGTGTAGGTTTTTTTCTGCTATTTCAGTGATGTAGGTAGGTTGGTTGTCCTTTAACATTTGGTGGTGTAGGTAGGCTGCGTGTACTATAACATTCAGATGGTGTAGGTAGGTTGGTTGTGCTATAACATTCAGTGATGTAGGTAGGTTGGTTGTGCTATAACATTCAGTGGTGTAGGTAGGCTGGTTGTACTATAACATTCAGTGGTGTAGGGATGTTGGTTGTGCTATAACATTCAGTGGTGTAGGTAGGTTGGTTGTGCTATATCATTCAATGGTGTAGGTAGGCTGGTTATGTTATAACATTCAGTGGTGTAGGTGGGTTGATTGTGCTATAACATTCACTGATGTAGGTAGGTTGGTTGTGCTATAACATTCAGTGGTGTAGGTAGGCTGGTTGTGCTATAACATTCAGTGGTGTAGGGATGTTGGTTGTGCTATAACATTCAGTGGTGTAGGTAGGCTGGTTGTGCTATAACATTCAGTGGTGTAGGTAGGTTGGTTGTCCTTTAACATTTGGTGGTGTAGGTAGGCTGCGTGTACTATAACATTCAGATGGTGTAGGTAGGTTGGTTGTGCTATAACATTCAGTGATGTAGGTAGGTTGGTTGTGCTATAACATTCAGTAGTGTAGGTAGGCTGGTTGTGCTATAACATTCAGTGGTGTAGGGATGTTGGTTGTGCTATAACATTCAGTGGTGTAGGTAGGCTGGTTGTGCTATAACATTCAGTGGTGTAGGTAGGTTGGTTGTGCTATATCATTCGGTGGTGTAGGTAGGCTGGCTATGTTATATCATTCAGTGGTGTAGGTGGGTTGATTGTGCTATAACATTCAGTGGTGTAGGTAGGTTGGTTGAGTTGGTTTGAAGGTTTGGGAAGATAAAACATTGATTTGCAAGTTTAGGTGATGAGATAAACCGATTGGTGGAATTCTAGAAATCTTTACTTAGTTTATTTTTAATATCATTACAGTTTCATGGTTACTGGTTAGGGTGTTTAAGTAAGTTCTAAAACTTTTTAGATACATCTAGTTATGATAGATGCTACTTTAACTGTATTGCTTTTAGCTTGCAGATGCTTATTTTTGTTAGTATTTATTGGCTGGTCCTTCTACTTTTGCCAGGTCAGATCTCTTTCTTAAGAATTTACTTTCTTGCATTATCCAGTGGTGTGCAATTCCTGTGAGCTTCTCTGTTTTTGAAGAAATATGTGGTCCTGAATTGGTTGAAGTAGGTTATAGATGCAGTTTAGTGCAAATATGTGATCATCTCTTAAGATTGTGTTCCAGTCTGAGGACCTCATTTCATTTAAGGTCTCATTTTCTTCCAGTATAGGAATGGATCTGATTCCTTTTTAGTACTGAAGGGAGTCCATGAGCTTTGGCTGACCAACTTGCTAGAACTGAGCAATGACTGCTTAGATTATTTGTTAGGATTGTTGCCTGTCTCTCTTTTTCTGTAATCTTTGCTTGTAACTGAGATGAGAAGGGAGGTGGAGTTCGACTAAAGATAAAATTCAAGTAGCCTAGTGCACTAATTACATTAGCCTATATTCTGAACAGATGTTTGGAGGTGCTTCTTGTGTGAAAAAGCCAGTTAAGGATTTGTTTTCCATGCATAATTTGTTTCACAGTATCTAATCTATGGAAAACACTAGGTGGTGGTGAAATTGTTGTGATGTGGCAGGTGGAGGTATATATATTAAGGTGAGAGGCAAATTGTTATTGCCCTACCTATTATGGTGCACCATTAATCAGTTTGGAAAAGTGTCTGCAATGTTGCAGTTGTGATTAGGTAGAGTTTGCATGGATGGTGGTTGTAATCTTCCTTGGGAGGAGAACATCATCCCATACCTTTGAACCAAACCTGTTATTATACACATAGATGTAGTTTTGTTGGAGGTATGTAGAGTGCAGTATTTCCCTTTTACCTAAGATACAGTGATGGCTAGGGTGCTAGGTTTGTATGGTAGAAGCATGCCTAGTTGCATATTTTGTTTTTTATACTGTTTATGTTTATATGTAGAATGGTGATTCCCTTAAAATTTGTAGTAGATGGGTGGAGGTTATGAGCCCTGAAGAACACCACTGATCATCTTCATGTTCTAATCAGACCTGTAGCAAGGGAATTTGGCATCCTAGGCATCACCCCCATTTGGAGCACACTCCCACTTTCTATAAGTGATTGCAATGCCAATTTCTTAATGATAACTCGTAAACTGTTAAACGTTTTAAAGAACAGTTTGCCAGTTTGTAAGCTGTCATTAAGTAATAACAGTTATGTTCACTTATATATAGGTTATAAACTGTCTGTCTGTGTTGCATTTTTAATGATAGTTTAACTACTGTTAAAAAAGGATAACATAGTTTAAATACTGATAAAAAATTGATAGTTTACAAACTGTTGCAGTCATTCAATTGACAACTTGTAAGCTGTTCAAGTGTTTTTTAATACTCGATGCCCATAAAAATTGATGACTTGAGCTAGTGCCCTTTTTACGCAACACTTGCCATGGCACTACTTCTACTGTGGGGTCCCACTTAGGAGTCTCTGAATCCTGCAGACATCTGCAGCCAAGGTACCACTAAACTAGAGTGCTGAGGTTTTGCAGCAAATGAAAAATGGTCTAGTGTGGCGAAAATTACCCTTATCCTTCCGTTTCATTTGTCCTTTGCTATGTTAAAGGTAAGCAGGTAGTAAAGCAAACTATATAGATTGCTGAACCAGTAGAAAAGGTTTTGATATGCAACATAAATGTTCAGTTTTTTATGAAGAACTGATTTGTATTATTCTGAGAACCAATATTTAAGTTCAGGTATGAAGAAGTACAGCATGGATCGCCTTCAGTGTAATAACTGCAGTTAGAAAGGTGGATATAGAGACAAAAATATAAAAAATGAGATGAGAGTTGGTACACGATTATAATCACGTTTATGGGACATGTGTGAGACTCAGGAAGTTTAGCAGTAGAGTGTACACTAACGACAGAGAGACTGTCTTCTTTAGTGTCTCCTTTTATTTTTGTATTACTAAGTATATTCAATTGGAATTAGTCAGTCATTATGTGCATATCATGATGTGTAAAGTTTTATTATGCATAATAAGTGCTTGATATGTATGGTGAAATAAACCATTTGTGTTGTTTCTGCTTTATTGACTAAAATTTACTTTTTCCTCAGAAAATATTGCTACCTCATTCAACACACACTTCACACAAACCATACTATCACTAGCTAAACAACACAACCCCCCTCCCCTCCAACCCACACATTCAACTAGTAATCTTCCCACTGCCTTCTCTTTTTCTCCTGTACCTACCTCCAACATAAAAAAACTCTTAACTAAACTTAAGCCCACCAAATTAGCAGCAGACAACATCCTAAGTGAATACCTACAAATTGCAGCTGATTTTCTGGCCTACCCAGTATCCATCTTGATTAACCGATCTCTGCCAGAAAGTTATGTTCCCACACTGTGGAAAGTATTACATATAATTCCCCTCCACAAAGGCGGACCCTCCACAGAACTAACCAATTACCGCCCCATAGCTATTCTCTCTCCACTCTCCAAAATACTAGAGAGATGCATACACTCTCAGGTCTCAGACTATCTCCTTACTAACAACCTCCTTTCCAATACTCAGCATGGTTTCCGACCAAACCATAGCACCACAACTGCCTTACTCTCCTTTACTAACACTATCCTTCAGCATAAAAACAATGGCTATCTCTCCTCTGCTACTTTCCTAGACCTATCTAAAGCATTTGACATGGTTCCACACAAACAACTTATCTCTGTCCTCAATAACCTATCCTTCTCACAATCAGTCACCAACTGGTCTCAGAGTTACCTGTCTGACCGCCAACAATCCGTTGTATGGCAGAATGACATATCTCCCCAACTACCTGTCCCCATAGGGGTTCCCCAAGGATCCATCCTTGGACCCCCTACTCTTCTCTGTTTTCACCAATAATCTAGCCTCTGCCACCAAACATGGCACACTCATACAATACGCAGATGACTCAACCATCATCTGCTTAGCCCAGTCCCTACCAAAACTGCAAAAAGTCACACAGGAAGCCTTTTCCTCTGTTGAAACTTGGTTATCCGATGCCTAATTAATACTCAACCCAAACAAAACTAAACTACTCATCTTCCAACCCACCAAACATACTCAACTCTCACTTTAACATCACGGCAAAAGACAACACCACTATATACCCAACTGAACACACCAAATTGCTAGGAGTGGAAATAGACAATAAACTAAAATTTGACATTCACATGTCCATGACCATAAAAAAAGTCCACAAAAAACTAGGAGCGTTATACAGAAATAAGCAACTTCTCACCAAAGCAGCAAAGATTTCAATAGCAAATTCCCACCTTATCTCCACCCTACTTTATACCTCTCCAATTTATACCAACCTAAGGCAATGCGATCTAAACAAGCTAAAGACCTGCTACAACAAAATCGTCAAATTCGCCACAGGGGCATCCTACCGTAGTCACCACTGTCTCTCACTTGCTGAACTGGGCTGGCTTGAACTCCCTCACCTCCTTCAATGGTATCAATTCTCACTAACCCACAAACTAGTAAACCATCCACTAAATGTCCCATCCCTCCAGAATCTACTCCAACCCTATCGCACCACCAGACCACTAAGATCCAGCAACAAAAATCACTTGCAGATCACTAAAGCCAATAACTCTGCTGGTGAAGCACTATTCTCTTGCACCATAGCCAAATTATGGAACTCACTCCCACCCACAATTACCTCCATACCATCATGCACCCACTTCAAAACTTTACTAAAAGTACACCTAAAAACATGCTGGCTATGCCCTTGCAACTCCCACTCTAATATCACCCACCCCATCCAACCACTACCTTTCTTTCCACTCCACTAACTACCTTGATTATAGCAAGCTCAGATGCTCATAAGCCTAGTACTTATTATACAGCAGGAA
This sequence comes from Protopterus annectens, assembly GCF_019279795.1. Classification (NCBI taxonomy): domain Eukaryota; kingdom Metazoa; phylum Chordata; order Ceratodontiformes; family Protopteridae; genus Protopterus; species Protopterus annectens. Next base: position 1,297,569,696 of record NC_056728.1, on the reverse strand, counting down.
CTTCTTATTGTAACATTTGTTAATGTCTGTTATGTACTTCACAGATAGATTCTAGTTGTCTACTGATGTACTATGTTCTTCATATGTAAATATGTTGTAAGTAATTGCTATGTAAATTGCTAATCGCTATGTAATCCAATGTAACTACTGTCTGTTTGTTTTAACTGTGAAGCTTTTCTCCCCGGGCCTCCGCTGAAACTGGACCTACGTCCAGTCGGACACTCCTGGTCAACAAATATAAATAAATAAATAAATAAAATAAAAGCAAGGGATGTTAGATATATTTCAGAAATATTTATTTTTAAAGAAATTATTAAGTTCTCCTCAACCCTTGGGTAATCTGATGGAGTCTCAGAAGTCTGCAGCTGTCAGTATCATCTGCAGCACTATAACTGCTGCATGTCTGGGTAGGGCTGTCATATGACTGCCCTGCTGCTTGCATACTGTGGGAGTGGTTTGAGCTGCTATGGCCACCTGTTCCTTTGCTTGAGGCATGATGAGTTAGATACCTAATCTGATTGCTTGTTCCTCATCTCTCACTGTCCTGTACATTATCTTCAGTGATCTATATTACATTATGTGTATCTCCAATACATTTTTTTTTCTTTCAACATGTACCTTATTCAAAGCTATCATTGCGCTCCTCACCTGCTAGCGTCAAGTTGGTCTAGATCATAGGTTTTCATACTTTTTCATAGTTAAACTCATTCAAGCCACAGGGTGGGGTGGGGGACTTGAACCTCCTCTACATATCAATAAAGAGAGGAGATACTTCATTTTGTCATATCTGAGAAGGGTCCACAATATATGATTTAGTATGAGTGGTGATGTACACATATAACATCTAGGCCATGTTATCTTAAGTTCAATGGCCGAATGGAAAAAAATGCAGTAAGTAATCACATAAGAAAGAGCTGCAGAAAAGGTTATGAGGGTTATCATCATGCTATGTGGGAATAAAGGAATGTTTCACTGTATTTATTCAGTCTCAGTGCAGCCTAACAGTCAGTAGGCAGAAGGACGCAAGCAGATTACCTAATTAACTGTATTGCTAGTGCCTGGTAACAATATTAAGTAAATGAAATGCATGAAGAAATCACCGGAAGCATAAATATTACTGTTATAAGAACTGCAGACTACCAAGCTTAAAGGTTGGAGATAAAGCACAAATACTAAAGATAACAGAAGGTCTGCACTCTGAAGCTGAGGCTGCTTCTACGGCAGCCAAACTAAGATGCTGTTTAGTTTGTCAGGAAAATAGTAAATGGTACAAAGGAAGACAAGACAAATGCATCAAAGACAAAGTTTATGGAAAGATGAGCAGCTAGAAATGTAGCAGCCAGTCATCTTGCAAGAAAGTGGACACTATGAGAACTGTAGTAATAGAGCTCCAGAGAGAGATTCTTGAGATTCTGTCTCACAGGAAGCTGTAGTGTGCCAAGAACTGTTCCAAAAGAAAGCTCATAAGTCCAGTATAAACAGTTCTATTAAATTATACAGCTATGTAAGACCACAGAATTAAAACCATAGATATATGGACTAGTCTAGAGTTAAAAAGGATTCTAAGGACTTAAGGACTGAAAATTGCATTAGTAAATGTCAGTTTTGCTACTGTAAATCAGTTTCCCTGCTAATATAATGAGACTTTGACATGCTCAGTGTATAGAGGTTAGGGTTACTTTTAGTAATGAGACTTTGACATGCCTAGTATATAGTGGTTAGGTTTATTTTTAAGAGATCACTGTAACTTAAAATACATCTATGTATTTATACTATGCCCAAACAAGTGTAGTTTGTGCAAGCAGATATTCTTTGACTTCTTTTGATCACAGACATTCAAAACCAAGTTGAATTATACTGTGCAAGTTTGCAGTGGATTGCTCTGGGATTTTCCCTTTTGCCCTCTGTTGTGTGATCATGAATTTTAGTATATGTAAATAAAGAGTGTAATGGGAGTTTAGGTGGGTTTACCCCTTGCAAAACATTTTTTTAATATTTTGAGTGATGCTTCTTGATGTAAAAAATATGATGAACTGTAATTGTGTGGTGATATAACTGAATGTAGGTCAACCCATATAGTGTTATTAAATGGCATACCTCTCAACATACATATTTTCACAGAATATCCATATTTTTGCCTCATATTTTTGCTCTGTTTTTCATAAAATTGTGGTTTTCTGACAAATTAGTGGCAAATCATTCAAGACTGAAGTTAGAAAATAACGATAGACATTTGAGTTTCAGACTTAATACCCTTCAGAAAATTCATGCTAATGCAAAATGTGTTATTCTATCAACTTTTTAGGTTTGTAAGAACAATATTTACAAATTGACCCTATTTTTGGTCCTTTATCCCAGTTTTATTTATGGTTTTGTCCAGATTTCTTGCTCTTTGAGGGTGAGAGGTATGTAAAAGGGTAATATATAGAAATATAGCTTAAATACTAATGTGATAGCCCCAGTGATTGCGATGCCATGTGGTACATCCTTGCTTCTGGAAAAAACAGTTGGAATATAGAGATCATGGTGTTTGGGCCACTACTACTTTTTCTTTTTGTACCTTATTAAGCCTCCTGATATGACATAAGGTGCTAGGGTTCCTGACACATGTAACATGGCTGCCATCAGGCTGCCTAGTATATGTGTTCATGGTTCTTCCATTGTGGTCACAAACAATCTGAATGTGTTTTGAATGATACCAACATTTGTTGACACTTGCATGAGTATCAACCGTCCAGGGCCATGGATGTCAGCTTATATTGCATCAGAGAAATCAATGATGCCTGTAAGTTTGGAGATCCCATGGGAAACCCACATTACTGATTTTCCTTGAGTTTGGTCCTGGATTTTGTTGGTGAAGGTTCAGACATAGGACATCATGCATTGGAAGAACTGAGGGAGGATTAGACTAGCTGGAGCTTGGGAGATACTGATCGCATTTTAACTTAGCCTCTTAAATATTGCCGTGGCAAGGGGTGCCACAGCTGTGATGGGGATTATACTGGTTGAAGCTTGAGAGATACCAGTCATATTTTCCATTGGCTTTTGTAATGTTCCAGTGGCAAGAGTTGTCATAGATATAATCATTTGCAGTGGGAAAGGTTTTCCTTTAACCCTCCATCTCTGAATATAGGTTGCAGATGAGATTGGACATACAGGAATACATTTGGAACCTGCTGTCTTACTTTTGTCTGCTGTTTGAGCTGGACAGAAGTCACAGCCTAAAGCACCCATGAGAGCAGCTCAGGTGCTCTGCTGGTGCTGTGCGGCTAATTGGCCAGTGGCAGCTATTAGGACCCCCTTTGCAGTCCATTTGTGTGTTCAGTGAAAGTTTTAATCCAAAGTGATTTCAGTTAGTAGTACACAGTTAGTGATGCCTTAGTACCGATCAAATACCCTTTAGGAAATGCATTCCTGGGTTTATGCTGGTAGCTGAGGTACATGTGGTTTGCTTGCATATTTGCACTTATGGTATTATTATTATTATTATTATTATTATTATTGATCATATCATACCTTAACCGTCTATGAAAGCTGTAACAACTCCTTTCTATACTCTTAATCAATCATTGTGCATTTACTGTACTAGCCACTGATGAATATAAACAAATGACTGAAGAAAATGTCCTTTCAACTGTATTGTTTATTGTAACACATTGTGCTCCTTGCAGTATATTTACCTTTTTGCTCCTTTCTTGGCCTTGAAACTGTACCTTATTAACTTTTGACTCTGTACTGTACTTTATTAACATGTTTACTGTATTTGTTGTACTAATCTTTGTGAAGCTTTTCTCCTTGGGCCTCCACCGAAAATGGGATCCATGCCCAGTTGGACTTTCCCGGTAAACAAATGTAAAATAAATAATAAACAAATAAATAAATAATTCCATTGTGTTATGGATCTTACTGGATCTTACTGCTGTCGGTATCATTTCATATGGCCTTTATGCTGCACAGTGTCCCTCTGCAGTAGTCACTGTGTTTATGAATCTCACCCTCAGATATTTTCCTGAAGCATTTATAAAACAACTAATTGTTTTCCCTTCCCTGGCAGGTGAAAAGACAGAGGGATGATGCCCTGTCTGTGGCCCTAGGACCTGGATTTTATTAGTTGCCCAGATATAGAGGAGCCAGACTGGGTTATTAATGAGTGGTTCATCTATATCAAAGAAAGATAATTTTCCTGATTTGCTATGGCCTCTAAGGCAATGACCTTGCCTTAGGGATCTCACTCTCTCTCTTTCTGTCTCAGTCAGAGCAAAATATGACAGAAATGTAGGCAAACTATTTACAGCAGAGGGTGTTGAAGTAGTAACATTTCACACAAACTGCATTTATGTCATTTCTCACCCTGCACTGGAAGAGAGGGGTGAAAGATAAGGCAAAAAGGAAAACCCTTCCCTACTATCAGGATGTTGCCATAACCCTTATCTCCATTCTAATTTTCTGTAGATATTGCTATGTTGTGGATTAAAGTATCTTATTTGTAGAAAGTAGTAGGTTCTGAAGTCCTCCAAGTTCCATTTTACAGGCAGTGTTGTACCAAAGTGGATACATTATGAAACATCTCAAATAATTAATAAAAGAGCTTTGTGCTCTGCAGATACAGTATGACAGGTGTTGAGCATTACTGTGACATCAGTGAGACATAGAGCCTAGTCCAATTAGCTTAAATAGGAGCAGAAGAACATCTGATGCAGGAGGTTTCTTTGGAGAACATTATGGCAGAACTTACTAAATTAAACTCTAAATGGATTAGCAGCTAGGTAAAACTGGACTGACTAAGATGTCTGAATATTCTGGCAAGCTGAGGTGTCACTGATTAGCTACAAATCATCAAATATTGACTCACTCCACTGAGTCATTAATTAATCTTCTAGAATCTAAGCTGGAAGATCGTGATACTAGAGTGAGCATAACAATGCAGAGATTATAGATGCATTTGAAGAAAGTGTAAAGAAAAGATTGCTCATTATCTGCTAAAGGCAAATTGCTGGGATGAACTAGTTGATCTGGAATAATTTAGAGTTCCAAGAGCTTTTTGATGTTTTACAGAGTTATTCAAGATCTGTGAAGCACATCTCTGTACAATTCCCAATATCAGCAATGAAGAAGCAGACCTTATCTGCATTGTGGCAACCAGGAAACATTTTGGGCTCAAACACAACATATCTATTGAAAGCACAGCCATTTACCAGGAAATTACAAGAGTTGTTGAAGCTTTTTTCCTGACTTGCAGTTCTATCAAGCTAAAAACAAAAATCAAATTTCCATTTAGTTTGTTCTACAATTCAGTTTTCTACAGCCACAATATTATTTCTCATGCTCAAAAGTAATGACTTTTCTACATTCTGATGAAGCTGATGAGTTTTTCACAGCCAGTGGGCGTATGGGAGAGAAGCACACCCTTTGAACTGTTCTAGTAACTTCTACAGTGGAAAAGGAAAGAGATCCTGGGCAGGGTATAATTACAGCATGACATTCAACATACAAATCATATCATAAAAATAATGTTTTTGTTGCAATTTTTGTTTATTTTATAGTGTTTTTTTTTCTGTTAACCAAACAACCTCTCTGTTTAAGGTGCATGACCTGTCCTGTATTCCCCTTTTTATGAGTGACCTTTGCTTGTACTTTGAATGGTTGATGTAGGGCAATGGGGTCAGGCTTAGCAATATTCACAACATTAGACTACATGTAATGAGGGGGATGGGACTTGCACTAGATTAGTGCTTTTCTTTCATGAAACAGCAGGATGTTATGTAGTCCAATCTCGCCTACATTCTTACCCGTGGGTTCGGAGCGGAACCTCGGCTCCGACTCGGCCATACTCTAGCTCAAAGTCTTTCAATTGGCTGGGCTAAGAAGGTATCCTATGCTGAACTGCTCCCTTTTCCTAGATCTCGTTTGTCGCTCATATAGCTCAGATGTGGTCTCGCTCTTGCTTGTGGCTAAGTATAACTTTTGTCTTTTATTAAGATATTCTTGCTTCAAAAAAGCTATTTTTATAGCTGTGTGTTGTATGTGTGTACTAGTTTGATAATCTGGTGTACTTTTTTTTCTCCTAGTATTGTCTTTTGTGGTGTCCCGCTAACTGTTTCCCCTATGGGCTAGGCCCGTTTCAGTTAGAGGACCTAGTCCGCCCCTTCTTCTGTGTTGCTTGTTAGTAGGTACCTATCCCTCGGGCTAGGGCCGTTTAAGTTAGAGGACCTAGTCCTTTCCCTGTGTTCCTGTTGGGACCACTTAAGTTAGAGGTCTTTTGTGATTGTCTGTTGTTTTTTCTTAGTTCCTGTGCTTGTGGCTTTTATATTAATGGTTGGTCTTTATTAACGGTTGGTGGTTTTTCCTTCACTATATCTAAGGATACGAAAGAGCATATGCCCTCGGGCTTTAAGAAATGTACTAAATGTGATTATAAAATGACAATCACTGATGGGCACTCTGTTTGTTTTTATTGTCTGGGGGCTATTCACCTCCTGGAATCTTGTACATTTTGCCATGCATTTAGCCCGCATGTTCTTCAGGAGAGGAATAACAAACTAATTTTGAAAGGACTTTTGAAACCCTCCGAGGAGGATTTGGGAAGGGCTTCTAGCTTCAAGTCCTCTCCCTCTAAGAGTAAAACTTCTAAGGCTAAAAAGCGATCTCCGGCTCCATCTCTATCCTCGGAGCCTCTGGAGAAAGTAGTAAAATCTACTGTGGCATCCTCGGCTCCACTGTCTTTGGAGCCCCAGGAAGTTAGTCCATTGATGGAATCTGCTTTGGCTCCAAGTCCCTCAGAGCTGATTGCAGAGGTGCTAGTTCGGAGCCGGTCTCCAAATTTTAGGCCGGTCTCTCCTCCTCGCAGGTCTCCTTCAGAGAGGAGGTCTAGATCTCCTTCCTTATCTTCTAGGTCCTCCAGGACTCTTTCAGATGTGGATGTAGATTGAGTGGTACAGAGACTGCTCCAATCACCGGTACTGGCAAAATTGTTTTCGGCTCCAGCCCAGTCGGCTCCAGAGCCTGTCACCCAGCCAGCATTGATACTTCCTCCTCCGATCGAATCTCAGCTTTCAGAGCCAGAGTGGTCGGTGCCATCTGATGTCCCTAGGTCAGCTCTGATGGCCCATCCTGGCTTATCAGCTCCGGCTTCAGCTCTGACCCTGTCGGCTCTGTCCATGGGGTCCAGGCCTCATGGTTCCTTGGTCGGTCCCAAGGGCGAGGCCTTGGGACACTTTTTGGCTCCCAGCCTCCCTCTCGGTGCTTCGGCACGGGGGAGCCTGACCCTTGCTTCAGCTTTGGACCTAGTCCCTTCTTCTCCGAGGTCTTACCCGGCTGGTCGATCTTCTGAGCCAGGGGGACCTGCTTTCAAGGCCATGCGGAGCATGCTGGCCAGGTCCTCAGTGGCATCATTTGGCACTGACACTCTGTCCCCTCCAGCTCTGGTGCGGGTCTCTGATCGCCCTCTATCTTTCGACAGCGGAGACCCAAGGCCTCAGGATACCCCCATGAGTGGTCCCTATATTTCTGAGGGCCCCTCAGTGTTTTTGCCTGAGGAGCCACCCAGAAAAAGAATGTGCAAGAGGAAGCACATCGACTCCCAAGATGAGTCCCTCACATCAGACACCGACCTCGAGGAATCGGAGGGGTCCCCCAAGTCATCCTCTGAGGATGTCTCTTTCTCTGACATTCTAGACATTTTGAAGCAGAGGGGTGACTGGCCCTCCAAAGCTCCCTCCGAGGAGGAGTCGGTGTTCCTGAAGGCCTTTGGGGCTCAGCCCTCCACCTCCTGGGTATCTACACCCTTCGACAAACTTCTGGATCTGGTTTGTTGAAGGGTGTGGGAAACCACTGACTCTTTGGAACCAGTCCCCAGGAGACCCAACAAATTCTTGTCCACCCCTCTGACAAAGAGTTTCTATCCAAGGGAGTTCCTGTAGATGCCATGGTGGTGGCAGCGGCCACCAAGAAGGAACTGGCTGAGACTTTGCCTACTGTCCATCCTTCTAACAAGGAGTCTAGGACCATGGCCCGGTACGGGACGCATATTTTTTCTTCAGCGGCCTTTACTCTGCGGTCACTGAATTACTTATCACATTTTACACGGCTCCAAAGAGATCTCCTGAAAGAGCTTGGAGATACTCTGCAGGGTTATGTTTCTGATGCGGTGGCTCAGAAGGTCAATGCTCAGATGTCTACCCTCAACTCTTTTGCTAACTCCTCTATGAGGCTGATCTCTTACGCAGCCGAAGGAGCGGGTAGGGAAGCAAGTTCAGCAGTTGCTCTTAGGAGACACTTCTGGATGTGCCTCTGTAATTTCATGGAGGCCTTCAAGTCTACGTTCACCAGTGCCCTGTTTGATGGTTCCTCCTTATTCGGAACCAAGGTGAAGAACACTCTCACTATGTGCGAGCAAGAGGGAAAAACTCTGTCTGCTGTGGGAGTCTGTTATTCCCTCCCCTCTAGGACTTATCCCAAGACCCAAAGGGGTGGGAAGATGTGGTTCAAAAAATCACAGAGGTTTTTTCATGACGCAAAAGGTGAGTCCCCCTCCAGAGCCAGGGGAGGGGGTGGTAATTCAGGTAGATGCCGCCCTAGGGGCAGAGGAGGCCCACATAACCAGGGAGACCGCAATTCCTTTTGTGGTTCTCCCTACCAGTGCTCCTGATGGGAGGCCCAACTGTGCATTTCCAGAGCCAGTTGGGGGTCGCATTTCACTATACCCAGAGGCGTGGCAAGATATCACTCAGGACCAATGGGTATTAAAAATAGTTTCCAGAGGATATCACATTCCCTTCTCTTCAGCGCCCCCTCCGATCAAAAAAATCCCAGATGTTCCACCCAATCAAAGGGATTCCGCAGCTTCAGAGGTTTTAAAGCTGCTAGAAAAAGGAGCCATCCAGCATGTCCCCTCAGACCAGATCGGATTAGGGACTTACTCCAGATTCTTTTTGGTGCCGAAAAGGACATGGGGACCTGAGACCCATTTTGGATCTCAGCAGATTGAACACCCATGTGAAGAAGTCCAAGTTCCGAGTCATGTTGCAATCTAGTCTCCCATTGTTGGGAAAAGAAGTGTGGATGTGCTCCATCAACCTCAAGGATGCTTACTACCATATAAAGATGGACAGGGCATCCAGAAGTCATCTATGCTTCCGGCTGGGAGCCAGTCATTTTCATTTTAACGCCCTGCCCTTTGGTCTCACCACAGCCCTCAGGGTGTTCACCAAATGTATGGCAGTGGTGACGGCTCACTTGAGACATCAGGGATTCCAAGTGTTTTCGTATCTGGACGATTGGCTCCTTTCTGCCACCACCAGGCATCTACTCCTACAAACCAGAGATGCCACGATCAAACTGTGTCAACAATTGGGTATCATTCTAAATTGGGAAACGTCTGACTTGTTGCCCTTGCAGTGTGTCAGCTTTATAGATGCCAAGTTAGACACTGTGCTCATGAGGGCGTTTTTACCACTAGAAAGGATTCAAAGTTTACAACAGCAGGTGTACGCATTGCTCCCTTTGAGAAGAGTGAAGGCAACATTGATCCTCAAATTTTTGGGGACAATGGCTGCTACAGTTATGCTGGTTCCTCTGCTGAGGCTGCACATGAGGCTCCTTCAATGGCTACTCTTTGCCCATCTTCCGCTTTCTCATCTCATAATAATCACAGACAGGTGCAAGCAGGATCTTCACTGGTGGCTTCACACCAGCAACCCCAATGCGGGAAAACCCTTCATTCCATCCCCTACGGTTACCACAGTGACCACGGATGCCTCCCAGATGGGGTGGGGGGCATTATCTAGGTAGGATAGTCCAAGGCATGTGGCAGGAACATGAGATGCATCTGCATATCAATGTCCTAGAGATGAGAGCAGTGCTACTAGCATTGCAAGCACTTCAGAGCTTTCTTCCTCTCGGGACAATTGCTATCCACTCAGACAATATGTCGGTGGTATGGTATCTAAACAAACAGGGAGGAACCAAGTCATACCCCCTTTGCAGAGAGGTCATGCGAGTGTGGCAGTGGGCAGTGGCTTCTCAGTGTTTTCTTGTAGCAACACACATTCCGGGGAAGTCCAATGTGGTTGCCGACAGGTTGAGCAGAGCTATTCTGATGCCTCCCGAGTGGTTCCTGAACAATCAGGTTGCGGAGCAGATTTTCCACAGGTGGGGTCAGCCTTGCTGCGACCTATTTGCCAGCCCCCTCAATACCAAACGCAGCAGCTACTTCACCCTTATCCCCCCTCAGGGGGAGTCACCCAGGGACGCCCTAGTTCATGTTTGGCCCTCAGTATGCCTTCTCTCCTGTTCCTCTGCTGACAAAGGTTATTCAGAAAGCGCAATCTTTGGGAAGCAAAATGATTCTGATTGCTCCACACTGGCCTCATCAAATTTGGTTCCCCTTTCTCCATCCCTACCTAATGGACACCCCCTGGATTCTGGAACCTCAACCAAATCTGCTGACTCATATGTCAGGGCAGCTCCATCCCTCTCTTCAGACCCTCCGGTTGACAGCCTGGCTCCTCCACTTCCATCATTAGTTAGGCTTCATAATTTTTCGTCGGAAGTGGTTCATATTCTGTCTTCCTCCCATAAGCCTTCCACCAGAAAAATCTATTCCAGCAAATGGAAGAGATTTTCCATATGGGCGCATGCAAGACAAATTGATCCTTATACAGCTCCAGTTTCATCAGTCCTGGAGTTCCTCTCCATGCTTTTCAACCAGGGATCAGTGGCCGCAACTATTAAGGTCCAGTTGGCGGCTATTTCCACCTTTCACGTCACTGATGAGCCTAGTCTCATGGCACATAGACTTTGTAAGGCATTCCTGAAGGGCACTATGCTGCTTCGTCCGCCAGTTTTTGACCCAGTTATGCCTTGGGACTTAAATTTTGTTCTACAATGTCTCACTTCACCCCCCTTTGAGCCTGCAGCCACTTGTGATTTAAAATATTTGACTTGGAAGACAATCTTTTTGGTAGCCATCACTTCAGCCAGACGTGTCTCGGAGCTTCAAGCCTTATCAGTTAGACCACCTTACTTGATTTTTCATAAGGACAGGGTTTCTCTCAGACCACACCCTTCCTTTCTACTGAAAGTGGCTTCAGTTAGTAATCTAAACCAATCCATTGAACTACCTGTATTCTTTCCAGAGTTTTTGAACAAGGTAGAATTTAGATTTCATCAGCTGGATGTGCACAGACAATTACGATTCTATTTACATAGAATGAAGGATCTTAGAAAATCGGATCAGTTGTTTGTCTCATTTTCAGAAAACAGGATTGGGTCTCCTGTTTCCAAAGTCACCTTGTCTAGATGGATCTCCAGTTGCCTTTCCTTCATTTATGCTTCAGGTGGCAGGGATTTACCATTTCGAGTGAAGGCTCATTCTACCCGATCTGTGTCTACATCTACAGCCTTTCAGGCCAGGTTGTCTATGGATGATATTTGTGCTGTGGCTACATGGGCATCTCCTCACACCTTTGTTACTCACTACAAGTTAGATTTGGTGTCCACAGGCAGGTCTTCCTTTGGTTCCACAGTGCTCAGGAGTATTTTCCACAGAGACTCCCAGGATTCAGGTGCTGGAGACACTGTCCCACGGGTAAGAATGTAGGCGAGGTTAGACTACATAACATCAAGAAGTTATGTACTCACCATAACGTTCGATGTATGTAGTCCATCTCGCCTCACATTCTTACTTACCCCCCTCCATCCCCCATCCTGGAGGAACTAGGGTTTAGGTATGGTTTCAAAATTCCTTTCTGGTTGCTATGTTCTTCCTTCTCTATATGTTGTTGTGTGTGGAGGAGTGAATGATTAGCTCGCAGCAAACAAGATCTGGGGAAAGGGAGCAGTGCAGCATGGGATACCTTCTTAGTCCAGCCAATTGAAAGACTTCGAGCTAGAGTATGGCCAAGTCGGGTACGAATGTGAGGCGAGATGGACTACATACATCGAACGTTATGGTGAGTACATAACTTCTTGTTTTGCCTGACTTGTTGCACCCACAGGTTAGTTTGCTTAGCTGGGTTACACCATTCTTACCAGAATTAGCTACACGGTTGTTTGATTTATTACACTCCTATGGAGTATTAACTATGGCTGCCTTTTTTGTTTTTTTATTTTTTTTTCTCAAAAAGATAAGCTGCCAGCTCAATCACTCACTCTCCACACACAACAACACATAGAGAAGGAAGAATATACCAACCAGAAAGGAATTCTGAAACCATACCTAACCCCTAGGTCCTCCAGGATGGGGGAATGAGGGGAGTAAGTAAGAATGTGAGGCGAGATGGACTACATACATCGAACATTATGGTGAGTACATAACTTCTTGTTTTGCTTGACTTGTTGCACCCACAGGTTAGTTTGCTTAGCTGGGTTACACCATTCTTACCAGAATTAGCTACACGGCTGTTTGATTTATTACACTCCTATGGAGTATTAACTATGGCTGCCTTTTTTGTTTTTTGATTTTTTTTCTCAAAAAGATAAGCTGCCAGTTCTGTGTCACATGTAATATAAAAAAAAACATTCCCAGACTACTTACTTATTGTGCCCTCAGTGTCTGTCATGGGTAGAAAAGACTTTTGTGCTCAGGCTGCTTTTGTGTTGTGTGTTTTTGCTGTGTGTTTAGTAGCCCTGACACCATGATACTTTGAGGTGACAGGACCTCCATACACAGGCTGCTGGGAGTGGGTCACAGCTGCATGAGAACCTCAAACAATGAGCTGGTATTTGAGCAAGATAGTGTTCATTCTAGAGTTATTTAACAGACAAGGTCATAGGACGACATGCTTAGTTTGAGAGAAGGATATGCAATATCATGAGGATTCTGCAGGCTAGAGCAAACTTCTCTCGACAGAGATTTTATTTCTATAATATTTTTGCTGATATAACGTGCTATTGAATGTGGAATTTGACATGTGCTAGCAGAAGAGGATTTAGGGTATCATTGAAGACATCATTGGAAAGAGGTTGACAGATGGTATTCAGTGGGGAAATTAGATTGGGGCAAATACCATTAACAGTGTTGGAAATGACACCATTATATAGGAAGGACACAGTGAAAGCTGTCAACCTTATGCTAAGATCTGATGCTTAATGCATCAACCCACACAATCAACCTGTCCTGCTTTTTTTCTAGAACTTTTGTAAGTGACTAAAGGTGCTTACCGGTGCATGTTCTTGCTGGTAGGTTGTATGTTTTAGAAGAAAGTTATATGATTATGGGATTCAGCACATTGTTTTTTTTTTTCATTTTGTTTTGTTTTAACCTGTCTTTTATAAAGGTGAACATATCAAGGGACATGTAAAGTTTTCTCATGATAAATGTGCTGGGTTTGTGAAGGGGCTAATGATTTTAATAAATATCCAGAGTACTACTGGGTATAGGCCCATTCTAGTGTGTTCTGTAACTGGCTGTCCCATTCATTTGGTATGTAAAGGTTGCTGCAGGTGTTGTTTACAGATTTTGAGTACACTATCACTTACCTGTGTTCATTTACTCTAATGCTGTAGATGTAACATATTTACTAGGGACATGGAGGAGTATTAACATTAGGTCTGAGCCCCTCACACATTGACTGCTAAAAAATGCATACTAGGAGTTATACCTCAGGGAAGCTATGTAAGTAGAGTTACTGGGAATTCAGTTCTGTATACAATAGGTATTCAGGAGTACTCTAAGTGTTTGACCATGTACAGTTTTGATGACAAGTACTGACACTATGAAAGCTACAATATTTCACAGTAAACAGAAAAAGGAGACTGAAGTTGGTTCTTATGGAACAGGAATGGGGGATTTATTTACTTCTGTATCTGCCCTTTAGATGGCACTCTAGTTTAATCCATAATGTAGCAAGTAAGGAGACTGTGTTTGAACTTTACTCTGGAGCAGTATATCATCCAGAGGTGTGGACCTGTGCCTTTATGGCTTGATTTAGGCAACATACATTGGAATGATTGTTTTCACTCAGGCCTGTCAGGTATTCGGAAAGAAGGGTATATGACAATGTTTGGAGAAGTAAGTGAAAACCAACTCCAGTTTCTGTCTCACTACACATGAAGATGATTGCAAACTTAGAAGCATTGTCCTTAACACCTCTAATAGCACCTCCCATCAACCAATTTACATTCCACATGAAAGGTGCAGCACAAATGACATTGCCTTCAACGTCACAAAATACAGCATTCTGGCATCTGGCACCCCCATCAGCGTAAGTTGCTATGAATGGGTAACGACTAAAAGTTGACAATATGGTCCCATGTAGCTGCTGCTGCCATCCTCAAAACATAGTGATTTCCCAGGCTGATTCTCTGTTGGATTGAAAATCATGTCAGTGAAGTAATTATCTTCCTGTATGCAGCTCTTATAAAATAAAATCAGTTATAGAACACTGCACTCTGTTTTGCTACCTGCTTACATGATGTTTGGTACAATTAGTGAAAGTTCAAACTTTACTCATAAAAAAAAAATGAAGGGCTTCAAAACTTCATAACAAACACCCTAGCAAATCTCTCCCTCTCTTCTCTATATCTTATCACTTTCACAGAGGAGACATGTGGCCTGACATACTGACCATTAAAGTATTCTTTACTATTCAAAACACTTTGCTTAGAATCAGTGGTGGCTGGTGACTTCAAATCAAAGGGGGGGGGGGCTGCAGGAGACAGGGGTCAATGGGAAGGGGTGTGGCCAACTAGAAAGGGGAGGGGCTATGCTCAAAACCACAAAAAACACAAAAACTAACTAAATACACTGCACTTGGTTCCAAACCGTCATTATGAGAGTCCAATCAAGACAAAATGAAGTGTAGAAGAATAAAAATATTTCAATGCATTGGCTGCATGACAGCTTACTTAATATCTAGATGGAAACAAAAAGGTTGTGAGGCATGAAAACATAAATTACTTTTTAAATACATTAATGGAATGCCAGTCAAAATCAAGTATAAGAAAAACAAGCAGCACTCAACTCAAACCACTTCTTGCACTGCAGTTCTAATTATAATTTATATTCAGCTTTATTAAAGTACCAAGTAACGTGCTGAAAGTAGAAATCTCTGATGCCCCCACTTGTAAAAATGTTTCTTATCTAAAAAAAGACCTGCTGCCTGACAACTATCTACTTGTTTCATGGGGAAAACATGATCAAAGTAAAAAATGAAAAGCAAACAAGAAATAAGCTCAAGATATATTGCTTAAAAGGATTACTGTACAGGTTATGGACAGCACGATTGGCATTCTGTTTAGTTTACGGGTATAGCCTGCAGAGATGATTGGAAGTCTCCAAGTGTAATGAGCTTCTTAAAATAATGTAAACCTGTCCTTTATGACAAATACTGTCATATGCATTTCAATACCCAGGCTTATACATTATCTAGTTAAGTATTCTCTATATGGCAACAACAGAAAGGCTTTCAATGTTGGCAATTCTTTAACAGTAGGCTTATTAAAGCTTACTTGCATCTTATGAGCTCAGCCAAGCTTACCTGATGGCCATTGAAGTATTGCTACTTAAACACAGAGCAACAGGCACTTTGAGTAATAAGCATAAATCAACAGTAAAAATAATATGACAGAAACCAGACCATTCTGCAAAAATCAAGGACAGATGAAAAGCCACTCTAGTACTTGTGTCTACCTTAGATGAGGGGATACTCTGCACATTTACACTGCATAACTACTCCTTGCCTTGCTTTGACACATCCAGAGTCACTACATGGGGGAGTGGGGTGCAACAAGTATGTCACAATTTGAAATGTCTCTGGCTGACTGTGATGGCCCTGACACATTTGTCATACCTCTCAACCTCAGAGCAAGAAATCTGGACAAAGCCATACAAAAAAGTGGGACAAAGGCCCAAAAATAAGGACAATTTTTAAATATTGCTCTTATAAACTTAGAAAGATAATAGAATAGGTCTTGCATTAGTATGAATTTTCTGAATGGTATGAAATCTGAAACTCAAATGTCTGTCATTATTTTCTAACTTCAGTCTTTAATGATTTGTCACTAATTTGCCAAAAAAAAACACAATTTTATGAAAAATGGACCAAAAATGTGATGTAAAAATATAAAATAGCCACACAATACAGCTGGGAACCTGTCAAAGAAGGGACACTTTAATATTAGTACTGCTAACTTGAGCAGCTGACAAAATAAAAGAATCTACATGCATTTCTGAAATAAAAGTAATCTATAACTCTGATTATTACAGTTATTTCTTAATTGTAAACCCTCCATGTTTTCTTCCAAAATTGCTATTTTGTGGAGGGATTATTAGGGGAAGAGCAACATTTTGAGCCAAAATCAGGGACAGTTGAGAGGTTTGGCTATGCCTAATTCTATAAAGCAATTTATTTGCATGTACCTCTCAACCTGTTAATGCAATAAATCTGGACAAGGCCAAATATATTGGGGAACATATAAACAGTACTAAAAATTGCTCTTGTATAAACTGAGACAGTTGATAGAACAATAGGTCTTACTTTAGCATGCATTTTTCTGAAGGTTATGAAGTCTGAAACTCAGTGTGTCATTATTTAGTGACTTAATTCCTAAATGATTTGCCAGAAAACCACAAATTTTATGAGGAACAAACCAAAAATAAGAAGCAAAAATCTATTCATTCTTTGAAAATCTGGACAGTTGGGAGGTATAGTTCAGCTGGGGCTGTCTTTAAGTTTGCCGCCCTTACCCCTCACAAAATCATGGTTGAACAGAGCCTCCCCCTGCAGCCATTCCAATGATCCATTACTTGGCTATTTCACTCCATTCACCATAAACACTAATGTGCATACTGATTTACTTCTATGATGATTTGGACTTCATTTGAAAGTTTTATTTTGCATTTTACAGCACAAACAATAAGATATCTGCTAAACCAACTTAGCAATAAAACTTCTCTGCCCTTGAAACTCACATTCATTGAAACAGCATTGAAACCCACATTCAAAGAAAATACATTTTACCAGTGGCAGATAAAGATTAATTCTGGGCTGTTTTCAAATCATAGGCCCCTTGCATATGAAACATACATGTGCTCTTTGATACACCTTCCTATTGTTTTTAACATTTTTCCAGTAAGCAATGAAACAAAACGCATGCACCAATAATGACAAAACTGCCCAATTCAGAACATCTTTCCAGTAAACAAAATGCATGCACCCATAATGACAAAACTGCCCAGTTCAGAACATTTCCATCATAAAAGTCTACTCAAACTTCTACAGTTCACCATTATCAGTAAATATGTACAATTCTACAGTCCACCATTATCAGTAAATACGCACAATCTCTGAAGAAATAAAAAAGTCATCTAAATATTTCCTCATTAAATAAATCTGTAACTAATGAAGAGGTTGCTGCTAGCAAACACCTTTATATTTCATGGTTTCATCGAAAAATAAAGTGTCTGATGCCCCTGAAGAATAAATTGCCTAAATTACATTAAAAGTGATAAGCTAGTAATATTGCAATAGGAAATGGATGGCAAACTGATAACAGGCTCATAGTTAGTATCTTAACTTTCAGTACAGCAGCATTCACCCCTTGTGGGAGTAGAACCAACAACCTTCTGCATCAAAAGCAAGTACATAACCTGTTGTGCTATTAGCAAGCTGACTTAGCATAAGCAGCACTAAACTTCTCTTCCCCTGCAGCTCTCAGCTCCTTGTAAAATCTACTCAATACTCAACTGCATCTCAACTTCGCAGCACAAGAAATCTGGAAAAAGCCAAATTTATTGGGGGGAGGGGGTCAAAAGCCCAAAAATCAGGGACACATTAAACATTGCTTGTATAATCTTGGAAAGTTGCTAGAATAAAACGCTGTGTTACCACCATACATTTTACTGCCAAGGTCCCTGTGCAAAAGAGTCAGAACAACATACCACTATGCCAAATTAGCTGCTTTGTGAAAGAAAAATGCTGTGTTACCACCATACATTTTACTACCAATGTCCCTGTGCAAAACAGTCAGAACAACATACCACTATGCCAAATCACCTGCTTTGTGAAAGAAAAATGCTGTGTTACCACCATACATTTTACTGCCAAGGTCCCTGTGCAAAACAGTCAGAGCAACATACCGCTATGCCAAATCAGCTGCTTTGTGAAAGAGAGGAAGACTGAAACGTAAATGGCTATCATTTAATTAATTCAGTTCTCACCATAGCTGTCAACCTCTTAGCACAAAACACGTGGACAAACCCAGTAATGAGGGAATACAGCCCTCAAACATATTCAGTGAATTCAGTTCTTGCCATAGCTGTCAACCTTAGCACCAAAAACCTGGGCAAAGCATCAATAATGGTGTAATACAGTCCCAAAAATAAGGACAAATTTCAAATATTCATCTTATAAACTTAGAAAATTGCTAGAATAAAAGGTTGTGTTACTATGTATTTTCTGAAGAATATGAAGTCTGAAATTCAAATGCCTGTCAATTTTACTTCTGATGGAACAAAAACAATTTTCAGCAGAGGCCCAGGGAGAAATACTGCAGACACATGTCTTTGTAAAATGGCAGAATACCAGAGCAAATCCACACAAACACAGGGATGAGATGCAGACTCTACACAGAAGGCACCCCAGCCAAGAATCAAACCAGAAAACCTATAGCTGTGAGGCAACAATGCTACCACTGCACCATCAAATATGTTAGGAATTAAACATTCAGAAACCTGAAGTCTGAGATTCAAATGCCTGCCAATTTTATTTAACATTTGTTAATCAGGACAGTCTGACTTGGAACAAAAAAACAATTTTCAGCAGAGGCCCAGGAAGAAATAATGCAGACATGTCTTTGTAACATGGGAGGACACAAAAGCAAACCCACACAAACACAGGGAGAAGATGCAGACCCCACACAGAAGGCACCCCACCCAAGAATCTAACCTGAAAACTTGCAGTTGTGAGGCAACAATGCTACCACTGCACCATCAAATATCAAGCATTGCAGCATTTAGAAACCACAGATATTTTAAGGAACAGATCAGATCAAATATGAGGCAAAAATCTGCAATTGGTGGTGGGTAGGGAATTCAGGTCTTTAACACCTGCATACAAGGTACAGGGTTCAAGCCTGAGGTATTCCCTACCACACCACCATGTGTTTGTTCTAGCCACCAGTATATAGCAACTGGGGCGTTACACACACACACACACACACACACACACACACACACACACACACACACACACACACACACCCTAGTTACAAAGCAAGCCCACACACACATCCTAGTTATAAAGCAAGCCCACACACACACACACACACATCCTAGTTACAAAACAAGCCCACACACACACACACACCCATCCTAGTTATGAAGCAAGCTCACACACATCCTAGTTACGAAGCAAGCCCACACACATCCTAGTTATGAAGCACACACAACACACACATCCTAGTTATGAAGCAAGCCCACACACACACACATCCTAGTTACGAAGCAAGCCCACACACACATCCTAGTTACAAAGCAAGCACACACATACACGCATCCTAGTTACGAAGCAAGCCCACACACACATCCTAGTTATGAAGCAAGCCCACACACACATCCTAGTTACGAAGCAAGCCCACACACCTACCTGAAGCAGTAATCCACGAATGAAGCCAAGCCCGCAATGAAAGCCCCATGAGAGAGCAGCAGCAGCTCACCCCTCATTGGTTCTACCTGCAGCCGAAGCAGTCCGGAGCTCCTCTTCTGTGCGGTCATCACCGCACAGATTCCTGGGTATCTCACAGCAATGATTGCTTGCTGGGTACCTCTTTGTCTCTATCTGGACTGCTGATAAAGGCAGTCTGAGTTCCTCTAATGCCTCTGCGCATGTCGTGAATTTATTTTGTTTGTTTTCCAGTTCTAAAGATTTTTCTTTTGTATTTTCTAGGTGGGAGGGCTGCAGTCCAATAGCACGAGCTGCCCCTGCTTAGAATACCTCAGTGAAGTAAACTCACAAAAACACTTGAAATGTGACAACTTCATGTCTCTAAGACTCCCACACCTATGGAATCTATATCACCTTGCAATTAAACTGCTACACCAATCCATAACTTCTAGAAACAAATTAGATGATTAAACTGGTGCACTTATGTTCAAAAATGGAATCTGCGGCACCAAGCTCCCCACTGGTCAGTAGGCCTTGAGCTTGTTCATCAAGCCTTTGAACGTATGAAAAGCTCTCTGGACAATTATAGTAATACAGAGGGTGCTGTCTGAAACAATGAAATTTAGGCTTAAAATGGACTTTGTTTTGTTAGCCAAGCCAAGCTATGTCTTCAGTAAATCTGAAACAGATTTGGAGGGAAATATTTACATCCTGCTTACATGCAGTCTGTATTGGATGCATTGATTCTTATTGTCTAGAGCTTGAGAAACTTTTCATTAGTAAATAGCTGGTAAGGCATACATAACATAAAGTGGGTCAGTCAACTGCAGATGGTTGTTTGTATGAGATTTTAGCAGCCATGGCCTGGGAATTGCTGATTAGTTTTGGGCAAAATGTATGTGATTTGAATTGCTCATATTGTACTTTAAATATTAACTTTATTAAAAAAGTAGTTATCCTATGGGACTGACTCATAATATTCTAAATTGATTAATCCTGGGTTTTGGGGTGGGGCTTCTTTAAGATGATGCATGTATCAGTGATTGGCAGCATTCCCATAGTATGTATCCTAGCAAAAGATTTAATAATGCCATTGTAGCTCTTCTTGATAGAGGTAAATGGCCTTTTCCTTGGAAGCACAAATGGATTATGTTTTATGTAAAAAGCTTAATCAATTCCTGGCATATTTTGATAAGAATTGTGTTATGCTTTTTTCTTATTTAGCTACGTTTGTCTTTGTTCGCTGTCTTCTGTAAAAGATAGGCTTATATGTTATGATCGCTGTACCAGGCAAACTGTACACACCAGCCATAGTGAAGGGAAGTGGGATAGACAGGTATATATTAATAGTACCCATGGCACTGGTGCACATAAAGAACATTTTATGGTGAAATGATTTATATTTAGGTTGTCCACAAAATAATGTTTTGGTATGGTAATAGTTTACACTATTCTGTTAAATAAGCTTGGATATTTGCCTATGTTAAAGCTTTTTGACCTCAGAATTTGTGCCTTTAGAAGAGCCATATAGCTGACCCAAACATTTAGAGCTAGTCAAAATGGGATACAGAAAGGGGTACTTCTCACCTTACCAAGGTGATGGATGCAGGTGGGTAGCTGTTTTAGTAGGCTGTGGTTGTGCTTTAGAGATTATCTCTTTAATAAGTCAGATAATTGTGGTAAATTTGGCAAATTTATTGCAAAGAGGCATGGGTGGGATTATTCAGTGTTTTTCTTGCTCGGTGTATATGTTCCTCTGTGGCTGACACAAACAGATTTGAGGTGTGCTGCAGGAGATCTGCGGCCTTTCTTGGAAGCCATTATTGTTTTGGTAAGAGACTGGAATTTGGTGACAGATATGTGTGAAGTTCAGGGTGATCAAGGAGTTTTAAGGTTCTCTTCCTTTGGAGACTTTTGACATACTGCAGATTGATGGCCTTAATTAATGTTCACAAGGAGCTGAAACTCATTCATAACAGATATAATTGCTACTCCCCTAGAATTCATCTCCAGTCTTAGCTTGATAGAACCATAATATTGGAGTGCGTCTTTGATTCTTTACATTTGAAAGTTTAGAGATGTTTTCTGTTGTGATCTCAGATCTTGAAGCCCACTTAATATTTATAACACATGCCTTAGATGATTTGAATAGGCAGTGGCATTTTGATATTTTTTTTACTGTCAAGACTTGGAGTTTTACATATGGCTGCTGAGTTATTGGATAGACTGAAAAGGATTAATACATGCTTCTGGGTTATCCGAGAGTGGTAATGACTCATAAATATTTCTGAGTTACCTGCGAGAGGGAAGAAGTGGTTGATGCTGGGTTATCTGAGACAGGGAAGGAATAGTAAGTGACCTGGATTAGGGGGGCACATAATCTAAGGGTTGCACCCAACATGGATTTAATGGGTAATGTTAAGAACTATTCAAGCTGTAAATGGAAGGAAAGGTGAAAAACCTTGCAAGTGTCAGAACTGTGTTAGGGGAGTTCATCTTTGCTTATGTGAGGGTTCAAATGACGTTGTTGAGGTTGTCAAGGAGGTCAAGCAAGAAATAAAAATAAATCTTGAGCAGCAACATTGATTTTGATAGGAAGCCACTTACTTACATTTGTTGTACATAAGACAAATAAATGCATAAAGGTTTACAAATGGACTGTAGGTCCCAGAGAGTCATGGGACCATCATGACACTGGGTGATATCTCAAGGCTTTATCTAAATACTGTGAAAGGTTATATGCTTTCACTATTGAAAGCTCACAAAAGGGGTAAAGAATAGCCTAGTTTATGTCTGTTCTTTCACTCCTTAGACATAGTATTGGGCATGCTTCAAGCCTGGTGCACCGGAATATAATGGGTGAACTCCAAAGGTCACTAGACGGACTCAAGATAAGTCCACTGGGCTTGATAAAACTCTACTGCATCTTTAAATGTTCATCAGGATGCATTTTTTTGCTGAACAGCTTAATGATTTGAATGGGGCTTTAATAACTGAATTCCTGCCAGTTGGACTAGAAACAGGAAGTAATCTCCTTGATTTTGAAAGTGGTAAGGGTTCATAATTTGTAACCTACTATACACCATAACTTAAGGTGTTTTGATTATTCAGTCATGGACGATGGCCAGTGTGATTCTTGTACTGCTGACACTGGATCATTATTACAGATTTATTGTCGGAGGACAGCTTTTGACAAAGTAATGAAAACCGTGCTATTGATCCAGAATATCTGAAGGGGGTCCACATGGATGGTACTAAGCTTCAGTGTTGGGAAAGACTTCAACAGAGGGTTGTGCTGTTTATTGTGGGTGCTTGATTCCCTCTCTAAGTTTGATGAAGACCGTGCTATTGATCCAGAATATCTGAAGGGGGTCCACATGGATGGTACTAAGCTTCAGTGTTGAGAAAGACTTCAACAGAGGGTTGTGCTGTTTATTGTGGGTATTTGATTCCGTCTCTAAGTTTGTGAAAAGGATACCTAGAATGCATTCAAGTATTATAACAAAAGTTAAGGTGACATTAAGGTTTTTGCTGCAATTAGGGTTGTCTCCTTAACTTCAGCCTATACTTGAAGCTTCTCAACTTGATTGAGAGGCTCTCCTAATTGAACACTTGTAGGTTAACTGAGAGAGAGAGAGAGAGACTGATATTAAAATCTTACTGTTCACCATCTTTTGGTGTACCTCACAGATCCTGTGCAGCATCTTGAAAGGCTTTTTGATGTCTTGTTGAAGTTTGTTGAGGGAGTTTGAGGGCCTGAATTGGTATTCACTCAGCTGGAAAAATACTAAAGCCATAGGTCAGCTTGTACCCTTACCTGTGGTCTCAGAAATCTTTTTGATTACTTGGGGATCCAGGATGCATCTGTGATGCCCCTGCACTGGCCCATTAATCAAGGAGCCTCAGTCCTTACCACTAACACCAGTGAGGGATGTGCACATTGGGAGGATGACAAGTACACACACACAGTAAAGTACAATTTCCCTTAAGAGCACGCAGAGATCACAGTCAGTCTGGGGTTGGTTTCTCCCTCTCTGTCCAGATCCCCAATAAGAATCCCCCTGGCACAGCTATAGGGTTAAGATCTTAGTCGAGTGATCAAGCCAAAACCTCCAGCACCCTCTCTGTTCAACCAGTGCTTCATGTCCCTGCCCAAGTAGTTGTTCGGCATGTACCTCGCAAAGGACATGCAGCAGCTGGACAGACCACAGAGGCTCCTCACCAGGAGAATCCATGGCCTCAAACATCTACCATACACATATAGGCTATCCCTCTACTCAGTTTCATACAGACTCTTCAGAGGTGACCTCTGTCTGGCATACAAGGCATTCACGGACCCCACCTTGACGGGACTGCTGCATATCTGCAAGTCAAGCTCTACTCAAGTAAACCACACATGCAGCCTCAACCTGGTCTGTGACATCAACAAAACTTGTTGGTGGGACAGATTTATGTCCCAGATACTCCACCATCTGTGGAATAGACTCCCTGTCCACATCAAACAGAGTACCTTTTTACCGCTTTTTAAGCACAATCTGTATAACTGGATGGGAAACAGAAAATATACCCCTGGGATTGCACCCATGTCCCTGCTGGACAGGGCCATTGGGTGCTGATTTGTCTAAACATGGGCTAAACTCTTGGCTAGGTTTATAAGGGCCTCAGGGCCAATAGCCTAGTAACTTCCTATGATCCTATGACACACACACTCACTTTGAGATTTGATTTATATACAAACACACAGGCACTCCTGAGTAAGGCTGGCACAGATTCACTAGCTATGCCCCTTCTGCCCAGACTATAAGGTAGTACCAGCTGTAACCAACCACTCTTATCAGCTACTATAAGGCCCTTCCCAAAGGGTCCAATTCTACTGTGTAATGTTATTATTATCCAAATGGTAAGTGTGACCAAGGCTAAGGCTATTTAAGAGTGGCCTGTACAGTGTCAACAAATACATATGCAAGTACTCTAAGAGCCTAAATATCTCTAAACAAACCAGCCACAATTAAAAGGTTTAAATATATTTCATAATAAATAATAAAAGAACAAGACAATACTCAATAACTCAACACAGTGACAACAGAGTTCAGAATCACAGTAAATACTTCAAAACAACATTGCAGGACAGTCTGAAATAAATACAGAAACCATCTAAACTACCGTTTACTGTATTTATATCTATATCTAAGAGATACTATGCCCTAAATTACTTACTTACACAGCCAGGCAAATGTAGATGAGAAGTACTGATGAGAGGATGTTTCTAGGTCCAAAGACAAATACAAAATGCCAAGACTCACTCTCTGAGATAGTTCTTAAATTACTATCAAACATTTCTGCTGGAATATCTCAGATTACATCATTCTTTATCACCTCTGTGTCAAAAATACGTATTTTTCAGAAGTTTGCATGGAACTGGAATTGTAAAACAGTTAAACACTTTTACATTTGGAAACTTGTAATTATTTCTGTGTCCAGACAATAGAAAAACCTCCTAGCTCTAGACATCCTATTTCTTTGCATTAACTAACTTTATAGCACAGTCGTGAACAATTTAAACTTATTGTCTTATAGTTTTGCAAGTTAACTCTGTATATTCCAACTTCTACCATGAAAACATACATTTGCATAGGCATATAGTTTATGCACATTTCTGCTCTTTTCCAGCAAGGTACACTGTGGTTACATTCTTGAAGCTCAGTACAGAACATACAGTTCAACACACTCTTCTGCATCAGTAGTTTAATATACCACAACATATAGTTTTCTTACATTTGTAAGACAAGCATACAAATCATATTACTATTCCCAAATGACATAGAATTATTTACAACATTACAGCTAGCTGGGCTGGCAGCCTTTATAACTCCCACCTCAGTTCTTCAAGAGACCCTTGAGAAACATTGCTTGAGAGGGTTGAGCCTATCTGGGAATACCTTTCCCCATTCCCTGTCTTGAGACAACATCTGCATTGGCATTGCTAACCCCACTGTGGTGCTGCACTGTGATATCATATGCTTACAACTGTAGGCTCTACCATAGTCATATCTCTCAACCTCTTTGTGCAAAAAATCTGGACAAAGCCTGACAGAATGGGGGGACAAAGGCCCCAAAATAGGGACAGAGTTTAAAAACTGCTCTTATAAACTTAGAATGTTGCTAGAATAACAGGGTTTGTCTTCGCATGCATTTTTCTGATGGGTATGACATCTGAAACACAAATCTATATCATTATTTAGTGACTTCAGTCCTCAGATCATCCCAGTAATTTTCATAAAACTATAAATTTTATGTGGAACAGACCAAAACATGAGGCAAAAATCTGGATATTCTGCAAAAATCTGGACAGTTGAGAGGTATGACTTTAGTAACTTGGCATTTTACTGGCTGGCTCAATGTAACCACGTTAGGGATTGTGATCTGTAACTACAGGGAATTTCCTTCCATACAGATAAGGCTGAAGTTTCTGCAGTACCCACACTATGGGTATACATTCCTTTTCTACAGCTGCATAGCATCCCTCCCTGGGTTGGAGCCTATGACTGAGATAAACCACTGGGTGCTCTTTTCCCTCTGAAGACATCTGGCTAAGTACAGCCCCCACCTCACGGTTTGAAGCATCCCCCCTGCACAGCAAACTGTTTACTGTAATCTAGACTGGCTAACACAGGGGATCCTCCCAAAGCTTGTTTAAGTTTCTGGAATGCCTGTTTACATGCTGGGGTCCACACTACCTTATCTGGCCTGTTTTTCCTTGTTAGGTCTGTGAGGGGAGCAACTATTGTACTATAACTGGGGACGAACTTTCTGTAGTACCCTGTTGTCCCTAAAAATGCCCTCACCTCCTTTTTGGTAACAGGGGCAGGCCATGGCTGAATGGCTTCCACTTTGGCAGGTTCTGGCCTGATCTTACCACTCCCCACTCTATGTCCTAGGTAGGAGACCTCTGCCATACCCACCTGACATTTGCTGGGCTTAATGGTCAGCTCTGCCCTTTGTAGTCTGCCCAGTACCTCCCTGACATGCTGAAGGTGCTCTTGCCAGGAATCGCTGTAGATGGCAATATCATCTAGGTAAGCAAGGGCAAAATCTCCTGCTCTTGCTAGGATATGATCTACCAGCCTCTAGAAAGTCGCTGGGGCATTGTTCATCCCAAAGGACATCTTTGTGAACTCACAAGCCAAAAGGAGTCACAAAGGCTGATCTCTCTCTAGCACTGGGAGTCAAGGGCACCTGCCAGTAACCCTTGGCAAGATCAATGGTGGTAAGATACTTAGCCCCACCCAGCTGCTCTAGGGCTTCATGTGTCCTAGGCATGGATTAAGCATCTGACTCTGTGTGACTATTTAATTTCCTATAGTCCACACAGAACCTGGTGCTGCCATCCATATTTGGTACCAGCATCAATGGGCAGGACCAGGGACTGCTGGACTCCTGAATTACTCCTGATTCCAACATTTCCTGTATCTCCTCTCTCAGAGTCTGTTTGACTCTCTCAGGCACCCAATAAGGGGCCTGCTTAATAGGCCTTTGGGGTCTTGTATCCACACGGTGTTGCACCAGGTGGGTGCACCCTGGTTTCCCAGTGAACATGTCCCCAAACTCCTGTAACACTCCAAAGATTTCTTGAACCTGGGTAAGGGATAACTGCTGGGACATTGCTACCCTTCCACTGAGGTGTCAGTCTGAGCCTCACGGAGGAGATCAGTCACCAGATCCCACTCAGTCTCTTTCTGCAATCCACTGCAAATACTCAGCACAAGGGCCTCTCTGTCATGGTAAGGTTTCATCAATGATAGTATGGTACAATTTGTGCCCCTGCCTCCTGCCTAGCAGTTCTACCATGTAGTTAATATCACTGACCTTCCTTATCACCTTGTAGGGTCACTCTGAAGCTGCCAGCAGCTTGTTGTGTCTGACAAGAATGAGAACCATTACCTGCTGCCCTACAGCATACTCTCTAGCTCGAGCATTCCTGCCATAACAGACCTTTTTCTGCTGTTGGGCTTTTGACAGGTTCTCCTGGGTCCAGCCCATGAGTTCCCTGATCCTTGTCCGGAGGTTTAGGACATATGCCACAATGGACTCCTTGTGAGATTCACTCTCACCCTCCCACTCATCTCAAATTAAGTCTAGAGGTCCCCTCAACCTATGCCCATACAGCAACTCAAAGGCTGAAAAACCTGTGGATTCCTGGGGCACCTCTGTGGAAGCAAACAACAGATGTGGCAAATATTTGTCTCAGTCCCTCTTTAACTGGTCTGCAAATGCCCATAGCATCATCATGAGTGTAGAGTTTAACCTCTCAACAAGACCATTAGTCTGGGGGTGATAGCGCGTGGTCTTTAGTTGCTTCACCTGCAGTACTCCCACAGACAAGTCAGCAGGTCTGACATGAAACTGGCACCTCTGTCAGTCAGTATTTCTTCTGGGAAACATCTCCTGCTGAAAATCTCTAACAAAGGATTTGCCACCTTTTCTGCCTCAGTGGAGAACAGAGCCACTGCCTCAGGGTATCTGGTAGCATAATCTACTACCACTAGGATATACTTTTTCCCTGTGGAACTTGGGGTATTCAGAGGCCCCACAATATCCATAGCTACCCTCTGAAATGGCTTCTCAATCACAGGCAAAGGCATCAAAGGAGCTTTCACCTTTTCTCCTGCCTTGCCTACATTTTGGCACTGCTCACAGGTCCTGCAGTACCCTGTTACATCTCTGGAAATCCCAGGCCAGTAAAGGTTCTTCATAATATGTCTCTTTATACATTTTACGCCTGTATGACCTGCAAAGGAAATATCATGGGCTATGGCTAAAAGTGCCAGACGGTAGGCTCTGGGCATTACCAACTGCTGTATTCTCTCACCCTCGCTCAGGGGTCCACTCTCTATACAGTAATCCTTTGTCTCAGTATACAGATTCCCCCTTCCCTTCAGAATCAGGTTCCTCACTAGCTACCTCTTTCAGTCCTTGTATTGTAGGGTCTGAGAGGTGGGCCTGTCCCATCTCTCAGTTTGTAACCTTTCCCAGCTCCCCTTCCACAGGAAGTCTGGTATCCTCTGACAGCCTATCCTCAGTCTCACTGCTACAGGGTAGCTCCCTCCCTGAAGTAACTACCTCACCAGTCCTGGCTACATGTGTGTGGTCAGTCTGTGTCTCCCTCAGGCTACCAGACCCACATGTTTGTCTCCAAGCCTGACTGTGTGTAACTGCATGCACACACGATACTGCATTATCAAAATCATTCCCTATCAGGACATCTGCAGGGTGGTAGTTTGGTACCCTTGTTGTCTTGAGACAACCTACTGTTGGCATTTTGTCATTCCCACTTGCTGGCTCTCCCACCTTTTGTTCCCCACCTTGCCTCTGTGGACATGTATATGCTACATGGTCCCACTGTTTGCATTTAAAACATTTAACCCTTGGTCATGGACATGTACCTGGACTAGTGGCTTCCCCTGTTACTGGCGGATTCTATTGGGGCAGTCTGGGCTGCCCACCATGGGTTCCCTTAGATCAATGAGCAGCACTGGATGTCCCTTTCCTGTGCAGTGATGCCCTACTTGCTAGGTATAGGTCTCCCATCTTCTCCAACTCATCTACAGTAGTGCATTGTCTATCAGTTAACCAGATTCTCATGTCCTCAGGCAAAGTGCTAAGGGCTTGTTCCCTCACCAAAAGGTCTGCCAGCCCTTCAAAAGTGGTGACGTGAGATCCACTCACCTATCTATGAAAATAAGTGCTTAGTTCAGCAACATATTCACACACACTTTCATCTGCTTGCTTCTATGCTCATGAAACTTTTTCCTATAAGCTTCAGGTGTTAACTTAAAAAATTCTAGCAAACAGTTCTTTACAACATTATAATTTAAACAGTCATTATCAGACAGTTTGGAAACAACAGTTACAGCTTTACCATGGAGTAAGGGGGTCAGGAACCAAACCCAGAGCCCTTGGTCAAAATTAATAAATCAATAACTCAACACACTGAAAACAGAGTTCAGAATCACAGGAAATACTTCAAAACAACATTGCAGAACAATCTAAAATAAATGCAGAAAACATCTAAACTACCATTTACTGCATTTCTGTCTATATCTAAGAGAGATAATATGCCCTAAATGACTTACTTACAGAACCAGGCAAATGTAGATGAGAAGTGCTGATGAGAGGATGTTTCTAGGTCCAAAGACAAATACAAAATGCCCAGACTCAATCTGTGAGATAGTTCTTAAATTACTATCAATCATTTCTGCTGGGTTATCTCAGATTATATCATTCTGTCACCTCTGTGTCAAAAATACTAATTTTACAGAAGTTTGCCTGGAACTGGAAGTTGTAAAACAGTTAAACAATTTTACCTTTGAAACCTGTAATTATTTCTGTTTCCAGACAATAAAAAAAACTCCTAGCTCTAGACATCCTGTCTCTTTCCATTAACTAACTTTATAGCACAGTTGCAAACAATTTCAACTTATTTTCTTAGAGCTTTGCAAGTTAACTCTGTGTGTTCCAACTTCTAACATGAAAACATACATTTGCATAGGCATATAGTTTATACACATTTCTGCTCTTTTCCAGCAGGGTGTGGTTACATTCCTGAAGCTCAGTACAGAACATACAGTTCCAAACACACTTCTGCACCAGTAGTTTAATATACATATAACATATAGTTTTCTTACATTTGTAAGACAAGCATACAAATCATATTACTATTCCCAAATGACATAGAATTATTTAGAAAATTCCATCTAGCTGGGCTGCCTTCACAGCATCAACCATGAAAATTATGGTTATGGATACTTTTGCACAGATTAAGCACGTGTGTACAGAGAAATCCCTCTGTAAGGAAACTGCTTTTATTTTACCTTCACCTTTGCGTTCAGGAGTTTCAGATGTCTGCATTGCTTTATGTACTCTACTGTGTATGGGCATGGCATGCAGACTTGTAGGCTTCTCACAGAAACTAAATAATAAAATTGTAGCAATCGACTTATTATAGACAGATTAACCACTCCCCACCTCTGCCATTCAAGAGACAAAAAATAAATAACTAAATAAAATAAGAATTTTATTGTAGTAAGCAGATTGCAATATTTGCTTAACAAACAGAAAGTTCTAAATTGTCTTTCTGGACCAGCATTCCAAAATGCCAGTACAGGAAAAGTGTAAGAACTGCTCTTCCTCCTGATTGTGCCCCCTAATACATTACACCCGGGGTAACTGCCCCTTCGACGCACCCTTGCTATGCTACTCCATGACTTTGTAATTTCTGTGGGGAGTGGGTAAGGCTAGAGTTTCATGAAATAAGGTGACCCTTTCTGTGATACTTGGTAGCCTTAGGGTTCTAAATTTGGAATTATTATTTTGAACTGGTTAACTAAGTACTTTTGTTTCTCATCACTGGATACATATGATGCCTTGTGGAAGGTCTTGAGTAAGGCGACGGAAGGACTAGATTGATGGGGTTGTCAAATCACAGCCCCCAGAGGGGACAGGTGAAGCTGCCTTTCCCATTCATGATGTCCACTACTAAAATCACACTGGATGGAAAATGAGTGGTGGCTTGAATTGATATTAATTAGGGTGGGTGACCTTAGAACTGGTGACCCAAGGGAAATGAAAATGTAGGAAAGGGGTGTAATGCAACTTAAATATTTGGACTAGCTAGACTTGGAGGAGCAGGTGTTCTTATGGGAATAATCCTATGCTCCAATCACTTTTGCTGGGTGTAGTAGTTTAAATTTCAACAACTGTCAGCAGTATTACATTATATGAAGTAAGTTACAGTTCCCAACAGAAAGAGAGGCTGAAGTAGTTTACCATCTTCTGCATGGCAAGACAGGAGGGGTTTTTAAGGTGAGAGTGAGCTTGTAATGTTGGCAGTAATAAATGGGTTAAGTAGCTGGGGATGGACAGTTCATGTGGCAAATGCTTTTTCCTGTGTTTGAACCCTAGATATGTTTTCACTTCTGAAAATTCATAATATTCAGTTGGATATTTTATACCTCTAGTAGTTTTATGTGTTTCCTCCAGTCTCTGCAAGGTGCTGGAGATGCGAGAATGGCTAAGAAGAGACTGATGGCAGATCTTTTTGAAGTACTCCAAACTGTTTTTTTTTTCAGAAGGAAATGGCTGGGATGTTTGACGTTATTTGCCAGTTTGGGTAGAAATTACTCCCTCTCCACTGTTGATAGTGGGTGGAACGGAGCTGGATGAGAATTGCTTGAGAGAGCTTTGCTGGTGGTGTTAATGCTAGGTACAAGAAAAATATTACAAAGAAATGAAAATCATGGATGCCCCCCACAGGTGATGATGTAAAGTCGATTATGAATGAGTTAGATCAAGGTGAGTGTTATCATGGTGGTACCTGTTTTTTAGAAAAGACTTACAGCAAGGGGGTATCATGGCTTTAGGATATGGAGACTCAGAAAAATTGTTGTATTCTTAGCTGATTTTTCCTTGTTTGCCCTCAATATAATAAGGTATGTTTGATATCAAGTGGTATAAATTTCTTCGTCTGAGTTCGGTAATGACGATAATCATTTTGCTATGAGCTGGTGAGCTGAATATTCAGTATTACAGTAACTAGGTGATACCTGTTTTCTTGGACTGTGAATTTCAATGCCTGCTATACACTGCTGAATAGCAGCAGTTATTGTTTGCATCTATTTAATTTATTATATATATATATTAATGTTTTCAATTACATGTTTTTTTTCTTTATACAGTGTTAGAAAACTGTGTTGTTGTATTGTTCTCCATAAAGTTTTCTGAGTTTTTTGCTTGAGAAAATATATAGGTTATGCAGTTAGATATCTCACAGTAGTCAGTTTTTCTTATTTTTAAAACAAGCTCTGTCTATGACAAAAACTTTACAGTTTTACGCTACATGCATATGCAAACACACGCACACACATGCACACGCACATGCAGGAGCAGTTCTTCTCAGCCTACCATTCTAATCCTCATGTCAGTCAGCACTTTCCTTTCCTTGTCATATTTATTCATTTCTGGGAAAAAAAATGAACGTGTGCTCAGTGTTTATAATGTTTACTACTGTATTTATAGTGTTTAGTAACCCAAAATACCACTACCACACAGAAATAGAAGGCATCCCTTCACTTATGCCTGAAGGCCCTAGACTTGGTTGAGTCCTTCTTTCCTTACATTTCATCTGTCTCAGTTTTATTAGAAATTACTCAGGGCAGTGAATCTAAAGGACTGATTTTCTGACAAGATAGCAATGAAAAATTAGTTGACATAAACACATTGAGCTTCCTCATCTGCAATTCTTCTTTCCTCAAATGTAAGATTCTTATTAAAGCCAGCAGTTATATTTTTAAAGTCAGAGAAGGAAACTCTTCCACCTTTACCTGTTCCGCAATCATCTTTATTTCATCACCCTACCTTTAGCCTGTATCATTTTCTGATTTTTGTTAGCATGCTCCTTATAATTGTACCTTTGCTTTCAGTATCCACTGAGTGCATACAACCAGCTAATGCACAAATACAGCAAAGATCTTTGACAGCGACACATGGACTTTCACATCTGTGTTGGCTCTAATGTTTGTGACATTCCTCAGAGAGACTTATGAAACAGGTTCAGAGAGCAGTCCAGGTATGAACACTGCATAGCTGCCACATTTGCCAGGAACCAGGAATAACAGACAATCTCTGAGTTTGCTATACTTTAGTTTTTCCATTGCTCAGTGACCCATTGCTTGGACATCCTTCTATGCCTAACATTTTCCATTCCTCACCAACAGCATTCAAATGACATGACAGCAAGAGACCGAATCATACCTGTTAACCTCTAATTGCAAGAAATCTGGACAAAGCTAAATTAATTGGTGTGACAAATTTTAAATATTGTTCTTATAAACTTAGAAATTGACTACAATAATAGGTTTTATGTCATGATGCATTTTTTGAAGGATGTGAAATCCGAAAGTCAAATGCATGTCATTATTTAATGACTTCAGTCCTCAAAGATTGTCTGGCAAACCACAAATGTTATGAGGGACAGACAAAAAAAAAAAAAAAATAGAGGCAAAAATCTATGCATTCTGTAAAAATCTGTGCAGTTGAGAGATATAGATTAAATCAGCCTGTAAATGCTTCTTAGCTCAAAGAATAACTTAAATTTTAATATGCTCCTTTACTTTGACAACACTCCCACTCTCTGCCTTTAACTACTGATGTTCTGTAAGTTTTCATCTTCAAATCCTTCATTAGTTCCTCACCTTTCTTTACTCTGCACCTTCCAGTGCACTCTTATACCTTAACATTCTCTTCTCTCTCCTCCTTCTCCCCTACACTAACATACCCTGTGTCCTCCCCTCCCCGTTTCCCCTCTACTACCTCACAACTTCCCCTAGTCTTAAATTAGTATACGCCCTGGTCATAGTGTGCATGTTTTAAATAATGATGCACTAGCGTCCATTGCCATTTGTTTTTATACTCATAGATATTCCAAGGCTACTGACTCTTGTGACCATTTATGCCCTGATGATACTCTCCCTCAGGCCACAAATCCATTCTCCAGAGGGCCATCACAGTCAGTCCTAGAGTGAAATTGTGGATACCCATCCAGTCATCTAGATTACATATAAAGACAATAAGTTGCACTGCCCTAACATGCAGGCAAAGTTTATTCCAGAAGTTTGCGAGGCACTGGGTTACAACCCTATCCCTCCTCCATGTTTTATTTTTCTGCTGGTGAAAATTTAGGTCCCTTGTTCTAGTGCTGGTGGCGCATTTCGGCTTGTGGAGATGCAGAAGATACAGGACAGTTAGGTCTCTAATGACACAGCAGATGAGACAGAAATCTTTCCTCAAAAGTGTATAAGAATGTATAAAGATATAGAGCTTTCAGCCTCACTTTATACTGCGAGGACTTTAGGTCGGTGTGCATTATGGCTGGGAAAGTTTGGTGTTTTTCTAATAGTTTGACATACTTAGTGAAACTCATCCTGAGGAAGGAATTATACTCAATAATTGGTCTGATCAATGTTGAGAATAAGGAGGCGATTGCCTCTGTAGACCTTGGTGATTGTCCTTTGGCAATTAGCTGTGATTAATAAAAAGGGTTTTATGATGACCATTGTCACATGATGGTCAAACTAAAGGAAATTATTAACCCAAGGTCCTAGGCCCCTCACTACATTTTTGTTTGGTAATAGCATGTTGTCTCTGTGATCGTATATGAAGGAAGAGGTGGGTTGTCTACCAAAAGTGATTATATTACACTTTTTAGCATGTAGTTTGAATCCATTATTAGAACAAAAAGAATCTAATAAACGTAAAAAGGAGGATGCAAAAGTCACTTGTAAGCAAACAAAGCACCCTGAACCCCTGCTAGGTAAGGCACACTGTTTAATAAGCCAAACAGGTCACTGAATGTACACAAACGCTGAAAGCAATAACCATACGTTTTTGTCCAAAACTTCATCAGATAATGCAAATACATGCAATCAAGCACTTATATACTCCACAACACATTTAAATCAACCAATGAAATTACTCTAAACACAAATTAGATAAATTAATACATTAAAATGCATTGAAAACTGTGTGTAAAACTCTGAAATACATAGGAAACCACATTTAATCTTGATTTAAAAACAATATAGCTAATATACCCAATATAAAATATGCTAAAATGTATTTAAAACTTTTAAATTAAATAAATTCACATATATATGTATGTACAAATGCAAAAGTGTAAAAAACATGTTATGATAATGCCATCTACTGGCCATCCAATATTATTGCACACATATCTCACAGTTTAGCAGACCTCATTTTAAGTACAGGAGTGAGGGAGATCATATCATTTAAACCAGAGGTCTTACTGGCTTCCAAAACAATTTGCCAGTATAATTCCCTGTATTCCACCAAAGTCTCCCACATACCACCCCTAGGGTCTTTTGGTACAACCTCTAATATAAAAAATTGAAATTCTGCTTCCAAACATGTTTTGGTGTGCTTGTACAAAGAATTTGTTTCACATTTAGTTTGAATATCATAAGTGTGTTCATAAATTCTTTGTTTAATCTTTCTTTCACTCTTACCCACATAAAAGGCATCACATTTTTTACATAAACCTAAATAAATAATTCCTTTTGAACAACAATTGGCAAAGGTTTTTAAAGTTAATTTTTTGTTGTTCCTAGCCCGCAAGTTGATAGACTCTCCAGTAATCAAATAAGAACAATAACTACATGCACCACATTTGTATACACCAGCCCTTTTGTTACTGCCTGCAAGTGGAAAATTCTTATTACCACCTCTTTCAAAAATGTCCTTAAGGCTGTTACCCTTCCTATAAATATATTTTATGTCACTCTGAAAAATATGACTTAAATCAGAAATCCTTGAGAAATTATTCCACTCTTTGTTAAAAATTCTTCTTATCAATCCTGCCTGCCCATCATATGTAGTAATAATACCCGAGGTGTAATCATCCTTCAAACCGTCTGTTCTTGTATCTTTCACATATTGGGTTGCACAATTTTCAATTTTACCCAATATAGGGGCAAACCTATCATTTCTACCTTCCATAACTTCCTTTGAGACACTGTCAATTAGTTCTTCAGGGTAACCTCTGTTCAAGAACATATTTTTTAAGTTCTTGCATTCATTAATGTACCAACCATCATCTGAGGTCATCCTACATAACCGCACAAATTGCCCTTTTAAGACACTTCTTTTTTGGTGAGGGGGGTGTGAACTCAGGTAGTGCAGGTATGAATTTGAGAACGTTTCTTTTCTAAAGATTCTAGATTTAAAACCTTCCTGTGTCTTAACAATATTGACATCAAGATATTTTAATTCCTCCACAGTATATTTGTGGGTAAATCTCAAAAATTCTGTGGTACCATTTAGATATTCAACAAATTCTACAAATTCATCTTCGGTACCCCCCCCATAAAAAACACAGGTCATCCAGGAATCTAGTATATAACCTCCACCTACTGTTATATTCTGAATTCAAGACAAACTTATTCTCCCAAAATGCCATTATGATGTTGGCATAGGTGGGAGCACAATGTGCCCCCATAGCCACACCTTTAATTTGTCTAAAATACTCGCCTTGAAAAAAGATAAAGTTGTTCTTTAAGACAATATCCATCAATAATAACACAGTTCTAAATTCATTCTGTTTTAACAGTTTAGAATCCACTAACATTTCCTCGAACCATTCTAAACCTATGTCATGGGGTATACTTGTAAATAAATCAATCACGTCCATGGTACCAAAACCCTTAGTTTCACCTACCAGTGATGCATTCATCTTTCTAAGTAAATGCCAGGAATCCCTTAAAATAACAGAATTATCACTGACAAGCTTCTTTACCTTCTGGTCTATATACTTTGCTAGAGGTGCAGTGACTGAACCTTCGGCTGAAACTATTACCCTCAAAGGCGGGTCGTTTTCATCCTTGTGCACCTTTGGAATCCCAAATATAGAGGGTATTCTCGGCTTTTCTACATGCAGGTATCTAAATGTACCCATGTCAATAACCCCATCCAATAGTAAATCATTCAAAATGACATAAATTCTCTTATAGGCAATATTGATTTCATTTAAAGATATTCTGGTGTATTTTGTGGTGTCATTTAAAATATTAAACATTTTGCTCTCATAATTTATGTGTTCCATCAACACAACTCCCTCACCCTTATCGGGCTTCATAATTCTTATACCCTTGTTTTCACTGAGTGACTTTAAGATCGCCTGCTCAGAATCAGTTAAGTTTGAATGCACCATTTGACTACTCAAAATTTTCCTTAGCTCATGCTCCAATCCTAATTCAAAGTTTTTGAGCTGGGGATGTAATGGGGGATTGTAAGTGCTTTTACATCTCAATTCATCATTATTAACGTTAAAACTTTTTCCTTTAAATAATAATTCAAAGTTTTTCTTCCTAATAAATAATTTAATATCAATTAATAACTTAAAAATATTTGTTCTTTCTTTAGGAATAAAACCAAACACTTTTGTGAGTAAATCAAAATAGTTAATATTTATTGTTACATCAGTATAATTATAAATATTAAAATCATTATAAGTGTATTTAAAACCATCATTAACAATTACTCCCAGACTGGTCGTCTCCTTTCTTGAGCTCCCCAGTTTCTGGTTTTGTAGTTTTTTGAATTGTAGCTAACAGGTTCCCTATGCATAAGCCTCTCAGACCGTCTTAAAGGTGGAAATGCAGTATCATAATCATTGTCCAAAGGTGGTTCATTATCAGAAATGTCATTGTTAACTTTCCTCTGGTAATTTCCTTCATAATTTCTACTATTTCTTACCCAATTCTTAGGCTTCGGGTATTGTTTTTTAGCTTTATATTCATTAATGTCCCTGTCTATTTTGTTCAATTTTCTGTTTTTTACCTCTAAACATTTATTTTCAAGGTTATGCAATAATTTATGGTACTTGTTTTTTTCTTCATCAACAGTGAATAGTAAATCATTAGTTATGTCCCTGTTAACACATTCAACAGTTTCTTGCAATTTCTTAATTTCCACTTCATTGTTTTTGATAATGGCCCTCATTATTTCAAAACCACAATTGTCAAAGGCTTCAATCAAATCAAAATAAAACTCAGTACCTTCCACTGCCTTATTAGGGTACTTGCATACCCTAAGCCCTTTGGGCACTATTTTCTGCTCTAAACAATACCTTAAATAAGTGTTATCCATCTCTAACATTTTGCATTTATATAAAAAATAGTCCTGGTCCTCAAGCTTTTGTATAAAAGTCCCTTGGAAATTGTCTTTACTATTGTCTTTGGTAGCAAAATCAAAAACAACATTAAAAATGTCATTGAATTGTCTTTTGGTACCTGTGGAATTGTTGTTAGCACCAGGACCAAAACGAAATCCCTCGCTAACATTGCTGCCATTGTTTGGTTGCTGGGACTGTCCGCGATCAGTTTCATCAATAAAAACCCTAGGAAATCCATCCAAACTACTGGATTCAGCTCCATTTCGCTTTTCTGCATCTCTGCTTTCACTTTCGTCACCAACGGCCCGTCTCTCTCGCACATCCAAACGCCGAGGCACTTCCTGGTTCCCAGGCACTGAGAACGTCGTCAAAACCATGGCCAATGATTGGCTGACTGGAGTCAAAAGCCCCACAAGTTGAGTGAGCTGTCCGATAAGCTTCCTGAGCTCACCGACCTCATTAGTCTTAGCTCCACAGTTTGCCATAGCTCCAGCAGGTGATTCCATCCAAAAAAGCACTGATAAACGTAAAAAGGAGGATGCAAAAGTCACTTGTAAGCAAACAAAGCACTCTGAACCCCTGCTAGGTAAGGCACACTGTTTAATAAGCTGAACAGGTCACTGAATGTACACAAACGCTGAAAGCAATAACCACTAATTGACAGTGTCTCAAAGGAAGTTATGGAAGATAGAAATGATAGGTTTGCCCCTATATTGGGTAAAATTGAAAATTGTGCAACCCAATATGTGAAAGATACAAGAACAGAC
Organism: Protopterus annectens; assembly: GCF_019279795.1. NCBI lineage: Eukaryota > Metazoa > Chordata > Ceratodontiformes > Protopteridae > Protopterus > Protopterus annectens. The sequence goes on along the minus strand of NC_056728.1, from coordinate 1,297,530,583 downwards.
GGTTTGAAGGATGATTACACCTCGGGTATTATTACTACATATGATGGGCAGGCAGGATTGATAAGAAGAATTTTTAACAAAGAGTGGAATAATTTCTCAAGGATTTCTGATTTAAGTCATATTTTTCAGAGTGACATAAAATATATTTATAGGAAGGGTAACAGCCTTAAGGACATTTTTGAAAGAGGTGGTAATAAGAATTTTCCACTTGCAGGCAGTAACAAAAGGGCTGGTGTATACAAATGTGGTGCATGTAGTTATTGTTCTTATTTGATTACTGGAGAGTCTATCAACTTGCGGGCTAGGAACAACAAAAAATTAACTTTAAAAACCTTTGCCAATTGTTGTTCAAAAGGAATTATTTATTTAGGTTTATGTAAAAAATGTGATGCCTTTTATGTGGGTAAGAGTGAAAGAAAGATTAAACAAAGAATTTATGAACACACTTATGATATTCAAACTAAATGTGAAACAAATTCTTTGTACAAGCACACCAAAACATGTTTGGAAGCAGAATTTCAATTTTTTATATTAGAGGTTGTACCAAAAGACCCTAGGGGTGGTATGTGGGAGACTTTGGTGGAATACAGGGAATTATACTGGCAAATTGTTTTGGAAGCCAGTAAGACCTCTGGTTTAAATGATATGATCTCCCTCACTCCTGTACTAAAAATGAGGTCTGCTAAACTGTGAGATATGTGTGCAATAATATTGGATGGCCAGTAGATGGCATTATCATAACATGTTTTTTACACTTTTGCATTTGTACATACATATATATGTGAATTTATTTAATTTAAAAGTTTTAAATACATTTTAGCATATTTTATATTGGGTATATTAGCTATATTGTTTTTAAATCAAGATTAAATGTGGTTTCCTATGTATTTCAGAGTTTTACACACAGTTTTCAATGCATTTCAATGTATTCATTTATCTAATTTGTGTTTAGAGTAATTTCATTGGTTGATTTAAATGTGTTGTGGAGTATATAAGTGCTTGATTGCATGTATTTGCATTATCTGATGAAGTTTTGGATGAAAACGTATGGTTATTGCTTTCAGCGTTTGTGTACATTCAGTGACCTGTTCGGCTTATTAAACAGTGTGCCTTACCTAGCAGGGGTTCAGGGTGCTTTGTTTGCTAACAAAAAGAATCTACTAGGAAGAGTTCATTCTGGTGGGCTTGAGTGTCAGAAGATGACTTAACAACAATCTCAAGTTTGCAGTTATCTTCAATCTGAGAAGTAATTGCTGAAAGGAAAAGGTCTCAGTACTGGACCTTGAGGGATACCTCAGATCACATTCATACTTTTTGATGAGGTGTCTGCAGCTTGCACACACAGAGTGTGTTCTGCTTTTAGCCAGTTTGCCATCCATTTTACCAAATATGGCTCATTTTTTAAAGGATTAAGCTTCTGTAAGATGCCAGCATAGGGAATGGAGTCAAGGCCTTGGCCAGGTCAAGATATGTCATGTTTACTGCATGGCCAGCATCTACAACCTGTATAACCTTTTGAAGAAATTTACCAGATTTTATAGACAGGATCTCCTCTTCACAAAACCAAACCACTGGGTATCAAAGTCTAATAAGGTTCTGGATATTATAGTTTATGACGTCTGTTATAATATGTTCTATGGTATTATAGATGAGGCTTTTAAGGCTGATAGGACTGTATTTACCCAGGTCAGTTGTATGGCCATCCCTATGGAGGGGTATCACCACTGTAGTACACCACTCATCAGAGACAAAACCAATAGCTAAACGTAGGGTAAACAGTTTAAGGAGTGTGTCAGCAAGGACGTGTTTACCATTATTATTTAATCAATTAGGTATATAATCAGATCGGTTTACTATTGAAATGTTGAAATAAAAAAAAAAAAACGGTACTAATCGGCGAATTATTTTGCAGAAAGTACAAATAACCTAACAGCCCTTTTGTCAAAAAATAGCTGTTAATGCCAAAAATATCGACACCGACATTTTACAGCATTAACAACAATGCCACCCTTGCTGTAACTCCCTAATCCCTACACCTAACATCCCGTTTATGCAGGGGGGCTGCACCCCCCACCCCCCGACTTAATATTCCAATTCTGAGATTGCAATACAGTGAGGAAAGGGATGCATTTCCATAACCGCACTGTACTGTGATCCCTGTACATAATCGAATGTTATATTTGCGAATACATAGTCCATTCGCAAGTATAATGTTTGCTTATGTAACCTGCACACATATGAAGTATTCGAACATCTGTAGTTCGAATAATTCATAGCCGTACAATTGCACTGCGAAATTTCAATGGTAATCCAATCAGATCCCATGGAGGAAATAGTTTTTGTCTTGGTTACCACGCTCAGTGAATGATGTTTAGAACTATTTGTGGGAGTAATGGATTTAAGTATTTTAGGGGTTTGGATAGAAGTGTTGGGGTTAAGTTAGCACTACATTTGTTTGCAGGGATTTTGGCAATATCTGCTGGGTCAGAATAGGAGACATTATTGTGAATAAGTTTAGAACAATGTAGTGTATTGTTTCTTATTTTTCTAACAGTGCTAAGAAAGGCTGGCGTGTAAAGCCAAAGATAATTAGGAATCTAAGTTCATGGGCTCCATTTCATAGACCAGGTATTGTTTTTCATTTTTTTTGTAATATTTTTGATATTTCTCTTGAAAAGATGGGTTTTAAATCTACTATATAATGTTGTGGAGTTTATTTATGGTGGTGGACCATTAGGCAGTTCAGTTTTGAATTTCCTGTGAAACTTGGTTCTGGTAGGGATTACTAGCTTTGTGCATTTTCCATAATGGTGTAGAATTCCTTAGTGAAGTTTGCTGCTGTATCAAGGTTAGAGATGGTACAGCCATAAGTGAATTTTAATAATTCATCACACAGCAAGGTGAAGATGGCATGTTTGCAGTCCTGAAATCAAGTGGGTTTGCTATAGGGGCTTTTAGGAGTTTAAAGGAGAAGGTCACAAGTTTGTGGTCAGACTTCACTGGGGAAGGAGATACTAGAGGAATAATCAAGGGGATGGCCATATTTGTAAGAATCAGGTCAAGAATGCTGTGTCTGGTAGATTTATTTACCAAGTGCTCAAGGGAGTTTTTGTTTATTAAGTCTAGGAATTGTTGCCCACATCCTATATAGTGAAGGTATATGTCCCAAATGATTGTACAATGGATAACGTCATACAAAATATTGGAGTTTTTGCTCATAAGGGGATGACCACATAAGGAAATTATGTGGTCATCAGGGTGCAAAGATGCAGTTCTATAGCAAGCTAATAGTTGATAATTAATTCTACATAGGCTTGACCTGTACTTCAAGTTCAGTTTGTGGTTTCCTAGGGATCCATCTAGAGGTAATATGTTCCTTGACAAATATAGAGATTCCACCACAGTAACCATCAGGTCTGAAGACATGAAAAGTGCAAAACCCAAGTAAAGTGGGAGTGCTCTATTTACCTTTAAACCAAGTGACTATATGCAGACATCGATATTTTCCAAATTCAGAAATGCCTCAAAATCAGAAAATGTATTGTTTAGACTTCTGGTGTTGAAGAGAGCAACTTCAATATGATCCAGTTTCAGGACTGATATATTAATTACACTGGAATGTCCATCATATAGGCTCTTCCCAAAAAAGGCAGTTAGGAGGCAGCAATGGCTTTAGACAGAAGCCTTGGAAAGAGAGATGCAGGCCATGTTTAGTGAAGCAAGCTGGACTGTTGAACATCTCATCCCATGCTGACACATACTGGACCCCCCCCAATGAATGACACCAGCTATTTAAAAATGATTGATGCAAATTATCTTTACTGTGTATCTAGACATTATTCAAGGTGAAAGGAGGATTTTACTTATGACCACTGTCTTACTTGGATTTGTAATTTACTTGGAAGCTTCTGAGGTATCTGCCTGCATGTTCACCACTAACCCAGTTTTTATGCTACATGAAGCTTGGCTTGATTTATAAAAAATGCATTTTTTTCATTTACATAAATGTCATTAATCTTGTTCGAAATTCTAAGATACACCTTTCTTATACTTATGAACTTTATACCACTTCTTTGTATTGTGTATACCTCAGGGCTGTGGGTGAATACAGTCCATGTGTATCTACCCTCATTAACAAATGGTAAATACATAAAATAAATAAACTTTCCAGCTATTATTGCCAACTTTACCTATGTGTGTGTCTGTCACAATTTCAGTACTTTAGTGGGCATGTGGGGGTAGTGAGTGGGGTCAGAGTTTGATTTGTAACTGAACTGCAATGAGATGTAAGGGGAATATTTTGGTTCTGCTGATCTGTGAAGCAGATTTCAAAGAAGTAGATGGGGGTTAGTATTATGGTTTAGGAACCAGGCATCACATTTCAGTAACATGATATTAACAAACATATGTGCATATCCACATTTATTTACTATAATTTAACAGATCTAAGTCTGATGCAGCTGCAGTGTCCGATTCTCAGAGAAAAACACTTTTAATGTAGAACAAAGCAGTTGCCCTTTCAGATCATTAGTCTTCAGCATTTCAACACTGGCCTTCAGGCACCCTTTGTGACCTATGTTTTTATAGAGTAAATCGATATCTGTCATCACCAACTTGGCACTGGAATTAAATATTCTTATAATGCGGGTAACATCTATCCTGTGCTTTGTCTATGCCTGCGGGCCACATGTCATTACATTGTTTCTCTTCTCAAAAGAAACAGCAATGAAATACATAATAATGGGAATGTGGAGAGATTGAAAGCTGAAGTACAAATGAAATTATAACAAAGTGTACCTTCCTGTACTCCACAAAAATTCCATGAAATACCTGTCATATAATAACTTCTACTCTTCGCTTTCTCAGTCTCCCTGCCTCTGGTAATGTATGTTTCTGTTTTGGTTTTTGGCTGTATATGATTACATTTGGGAATAAGTGTCCCCATCAGTGACTTTGGCCCAGCCATTTAAGTAAAATTATGGCTACTTTCTGTAACCCTCTGAGGTACCATTATGATTTCTGTGCTGGTGTGTTAGTTACTCAGAATAATATGGCATTAAATGCATTTCTCACAGTAGCCTGAGTATGAATTCTGCTAAGAACAATACAGTTACTTTCACAGAGTAACACAATAATTGAATGATGTGACAGCAAGCTAGCCTGTTGTAAACATTTCTTATCTGACTTGCTTAAACATTGTTTGCCAGCAATCTCAGGAGATGTACTTATGCTTTCATCAAATCTGCCACATGATTCCAGCTATTGAAATTGCATGACTGTCTGTTTATGCTTTCTTACACGTGTGAGACATTCTTGTCTGCTGAGTCAAGCAGACGTGCTTGCATTTGTAAAGCATCTATCATAACAAAACATCTATATGCTTTTTTTTAACAGGAATGTCAATTTTCCCATCACAGCACAAAGCATACTGACTGAATCTTAGATTTAGGATAAGACATTTTAGTTGTTTTACACTTCTTTTTAAATGCATTAAAATAATATAAATGTATGATCTTACATAAGTAAATTGAATTTAACCAGTTTAAGGTCTTGCTAATCAGGGTTTTTCACTCTGAAGTTAATGTAATGTGTTATTTTCAAAGGCTTTACCCGTACATGCAGTGTAAGTCTCTTTTTATCTCATTGGACTACACTTTTCATAACCACTGTGGTAAGGACAGCATTAGTGTTTTTTTTGTGAATTTTATGTATTTGCAGTTTCCACTTTTCTGTAAGAATATGTTTTATGCTTCATTGGGTATCAACAAACTGATGCAAAGCTAAACAGATTTAAAATATGGATGTAGACATACAGAAAATTATTATGTTTAAAATGTAATAGTTGAGATTGCAGTCATATAAATCATATTATGGATAATGTTTTGAAAAACAAAGTAACAGCTTTAGCACAAGTAGTGAAGACTTTGAGACATGTCATATGCCTAAGATGATTACACTCTTATTATCATGACACGCACAAATGCACAGACATACACCTGAGGCCTTGGTGACTAATAACATACACAATAGGGCAGAGCTCCTTCCGCCCATTCCATGAGATGAACACAGTACAGCTGAACTAGGCTGTGATTACTCAGTATTCTTTTCAGTTAAAACAGAATTTGTTTATTTTTCTTTTTACCTTTCAGGCTAGTTATTCTACAATTTCCCAATGCTAACTGTTAAAACTGTTGCAACGTTTAATGATAAGATTATTTTTGTTTATTTTTGTCCTCAACCTCCTCCTTTTTCATGTCACTTTTGTAGCAAGAATCCTGTCAAAAGCCAACATTGTACTTGTTAATTCTTCTAATTTGAGTTTGTCTGCCACTTTTCTCTTTGTTGTCATACTGTGTAGATAAAAAGACTTTCATTATACTAGTTCTTCCACACATGTAACCTGCTAAGTGTAATCTTAATTACTCTTCTTGGAATCAGTTCTTAATATCCCTTTTTTAGGACTGCCCCTGGGATTCAGAAACAATGTAGCTGTGATCGTGGACAACCATTTTTTTTAAACAAAAAACATCTTTATTAAATTGTCATGTATGACACAGGGAATCTTAGATTTGTATAAATTTTAGTTGCAAACATTATGCATCACAGACCTCACAGACCCTGTTGAGGCAACCATATTTACAAACATGACGCATCACTTATGATATATCCAGTCATTTTCAAATAAGTATTACACAGCTCATTCAAATCCTTCCTTCTTTTCAACCTTGTTCCTCCTCTGCATATAATGTTCCCAAAATTCCCATTTTTTTCTCCCATGTAGTTGCTCCTTCCCTTTTCTAAAGATCTCAGTTCCAGTTGCTTTTTCTTTGTTACTATATTCACTAGTTGGTTTAGACTTTAATTTCCATTTTCAAGTAATTGCTTTTTTGGCAGCCACCATAATTAGACTCAGCAAGGCCTTACTATGTCTAGGCAATCATATTCTGTGTCATAGCTCAAAAAATCATTTCCCTAGTTACACCAGTTTACTCAGCCAGTATCACTGACAAGGCTGTCTGTAGGGAATTTTTAACATCTGCCAACTCATTACATTCCCAGAAAATATGTTCCCAGTTATATATTCCTTCCCATCGCACCTCCAACATTTGCTGTCTACCTGAGGAAAATTTATTTGGAGTCTACTTGGAGTATAAAAATACCTATGTAAACACTTCCAAGCAAAGATCCTAAATCTTCTAGACATTGTTGCATACTTGGAAGATATACATATATCCCCCCCATTGTCTTTTTGTGAATTGCTTATCCAGTTTCTCGTCCCAATCCTTTCTAAACCCTTCTGATTGATTCTTATAGTTGTCCTGCAATATTTTATATGCTGTACTAACTTTTTTAACTACAGCTTCTGTTCTAGATTCTATTAAAAACTCTGCCAGTGCTAGTCTTTCGTTTAGGACCTCCCCATTTTTTTCTCTTTGTTTGTAGTTGATAGGGAAGACAATGTCTAACCTGCAGTCCAAAAAAAATCTTGGCTTTTTCCCATTCTATTACCTTTTCCTTTCTAGTTATTTGCTCTCAATACCTTGGATACTTTGCCAGTTTTCTACAATAAATTCCAGCCCCCTCTTACCTATTGCCTGTATCCCTAATTGCAGATGTTCTTCGTGTTTCACTGTTGCAGTCATTACATTTGGGTAATCTGCTGGCGTGTTGCCCTCAGTCGGCCTGAATATCAAAGTCTTGGGTCCTGCATCAGTTGCTGTCTCCTCTTCCATGACGTCAGGTCATCGGGGGTATAAAACAGGCAGCCAACGCCATTTTCTTCAGTCTTTCTTGCTGCGCGGTTTCCAAAGCAGAAGCAGTTCGCAAGTGCCGGTCGACCGACTCCTGAAATTTTCGAATTCGAGTTTCAGAACCGAACTCTTCAATTAAAGCTAAGTACCCTGTTGGGGAAACTTTTTCTAGCTCCATACCAATGTCAGTAAAAGTTAATAATTGCATTACTTGTGGGAAGCAAATACCTCATAAGGATTTTCATTTGTACTGTATTCCTTGCCTAGGCCCAGATCATAATGTGCCTTGCTGTCGGTTTTGTGCTAGATTTAACCAATGCACTATTAAGCGTCGGTATATCTTTGCTTCAAAATATTTTGGAAACAGATTTAACTACCTTGAAATGTCGTCGAATAGCAATCCGACTACCGGAGTTCACAAAAAACGCAAAGAAAAGGACAGAGACAGACCATCAAGGTCCAAAACCAATGATGAAGCTTCTCTTAAGCCAGTTGCTGGTTCACCGGTACTCCGTGAGGAGCTTTCGCAGCCCCTGATACCCACTACTTTCGAGTCGCAGGCTTCTACCGAGATCCATGTGGAGTCCGGCACACTGCGAGATTCTCAAAGTATTGTACCTGCGGATGTCTCTCCCTCGGATGGGTCCAGAGCCGCTGAGCAGGCACCGGCTTCTGAGGGTGTCTTCAGGCCTCAGCATTTCTATATAAAACCAACGCCAGCTTCAAAAACAAAGACAAAAGCAACTTCTAAGGCTAAAAAACTGATGCATGAGCCACATACTCAGGCCTCTATGCCTAAAAAGCAGATGATCAAAATGGCTGAAGACTTAATTACCTTGATCAGGGGTTCCCAACCCCACATCCCCCCTGATAAGAGACCTAGGCAAGACACTGATTATGAATCTTCAGATCAGGTTTCTATTTCTTCTGATTCCTCTACTGATCAGGAATTTTCTATACAACTCAATGAGGATTCAGATGCAGAGGAATCCATCCCGTCTGTATCTCCTCCTGAAGATTATTCCTTTGGAGAAACCTTGCATACTTTGAGGGAACATTTTCATTGGGAGAGTCAAGGTTTCTCAGAATCAAAAAAGAGGCTTAGGGATTTCCTTCTTCTCCCTCAGCATAGGCCTTTGGCCATAGCTCCTGTATTAGACATTGTTGATGATGTGTTTTCAGAATCAAGCATGACTCCAGATTCCTTACCTCCGGCTCCTAGCAAGCCAGACAGATATTACAGGGTTCCTGACTCACACAAATTTTTATTCAAAAACCCTGCTGCTGACCCAGAAACTATCTCACAGGGTCCCAAAGGTGTAAAGGCCTCAACAGCTAAGGATCCTACCTCCTCTGATAGAGATTCCAGGGCGCTGGATAGATGGGGAAAGAAGGTTTATATGTCTACAACCTTGGCAAAGTGGGCCTTAAACTGAAGTTTCATATGCTTAAATATCAACAGCATGTTATGGGATTATTGAAACAGAAAATTATGTTGATTTCTGAATGTGTGGAAAATAAAGAATTACAGGAATTATTGCATGCAGCAGAACAGGTTGGAAGGCATACTTTGCAACGTGGTTTTGATTCCTTGGAGGCCTCCTGCAGGGCTGCAGTTATTGGATCTATGATTAGAAGGCATGCCTGGCTCAAGGAGCAAAATTTGCCTGATCGTGTTAAAGCTAAATTGTTGGATGCACCTTTACAGCATGATACTCTGTTTGGTAATAAGGCAGAAGAGGTTTTAAAGAAAATGGAAGACAACGCTAAGTCTATGCAAACTGTAAAAGACTTTTTACAAGTGCAGCCACCAATATTCAGTAGACACTGGCCTACAAAATATTGGTCCTTTCCTGTGTCCGACAGAGCTTCACGGGGCAAATCCAGGTGCTCATAGGGCTCTAGATACCAATCACAGAATTCTTACAGGTCAAATCAATGGGGTGCCTCTACCTCCAAATCTGGAGGAAATAAAGCACAACCCTACGCCATCACCAAGCACTTATGTTTTGGCAGCTCCCTTGGGGGAAAAGTAGCACTTCATGCTCAAAATTGGCAGTTAATAACCCAGGACAAGTGGGTATTAAACATAGTATCCCAGGGATACAGATTTAATTTCCATACCTTGCCAATACCAAAGAGTTGGCCAGATCTGCCACAAAATCAATGGTCAGAGGCACAGAAACAAGTTACGTCCCTCATGGATATGCGGGCTATTCAGCCAGTACCAGAGCAGTAAAAAGGACAAGGGTTTTACTCAACTGTTCTTGGTACCCAGAAAAGACAATGCCTGGCAGCCAATACTGGATTTATCAATTTTGAACACATTCTTGGACATACCAAAATTCAAAATGTTAACTTTGCAGCAGCTTCTGCCCATGCTGGGCAAGAACACTTGGCTAGTGACTTTAGACTTAAAAGAGGCATACCTGCATATCCCAATAAGGGAATCGTGCAGAAGATACCTCCGCTTCAAGGCTGGTTTTATGCATTACCAATTCTCTGCACTGCCCTTTGGCTTATCTACTGCGCCCGGGGTCTTTACAAAGTGCCTGGCACCAGTAATTGCATTTTGCAGACAAAGAAGTATACAAATCTATCCTTACTTAGACGACTGTCTCATTCAAGCAGAAAACAAGGACATTCTTCTTCAGCATCTGGCGTTTGTGAAAAGGCTTCAAACATGCCTAGGGTACACAATAAATTAAAAGAAATCACAAATGTTACCCTCTCAAAAGATTACATTCCTGGGTGCAAGCTTGAATACAACTGCCCAGATGGCTTACCTTACGCCAGACAAACAAAGGCAACTGACTATTTACTTCAAACAGATGGCAACAAAAACCCAGTTATCTGCAAGACAAATTCTGCAGGCTTTGGGGTTTAAGGCATCCTGCATTCTACTGATTCCATATGCAAGACTGCATATGAGGAAACTACAGTTGTACCTAAAAAGTTTATGGAGTCAACATTGTCACAGTCTGGAAACAATGATTCCTCTCATTCCCTGCCTACAACAGGAGTTTTTTTGGTGGGCAGAGACATGTCACCAGAACATGGGATGGTCTTTCACTCTACCCCCTGCCAACCAAACCCTGACTACAGATGCATTAGACTATGGTTGGGGGCCCACCTGGCGGGGAGATGCATTCAGGGCATATGGAGCCCAAAACAAATGCATCTGCATATCAACCAGAAAGGGATGTTAGCTGTTCAGAATGCCCTGACAGCCTTCAAGGACTTACTTCATCCAGGACAACTACTGATAAAGACGGACAACACCACGGTTATGTGGTACATAAACAAGCAGGGGGGCACACATTCCTACCCCCTTTGCAGACTAGCCATGACATTGTGGGACATGGCCTTGACTTACCAAGTACATCTTCAAGCTCAATTCCTGCCAGGAAAACAAAATACTCTGGCAGACGACCTAAGCAGAAACCTTATGGACCCTCACGAGTGGAAACTGGATCCACAAGTCTTCAGCATAACAAAGAAATGGGGGAGCCCAGACATAGATCTATTTGCCTCTCCCCAGAATTATCAACTGGACAAATTCTGCACAAGGACCTATCACAGACAAGCATGGAAAGTGGATGCCCTATCCTTCATTTGGAAAAAATCTATCAGTCTAAGCCTTTCTTCCTCTGCCTCTTCTTCCCAAGGTCCTACTAAAGGTCAGACAGGAAAAACCAAAAAGGATTCTAATTGCCCCGGACTGGCCTCACCAGCACTGGTACCCAGTCCTAAGGAATATGTCTCAACTCCCTCCTTGGTACTTGCCACAAATACCTCATCTACTGTCTCAGCAGAACAATCAAATCCTCCACAATCAGCTCCAAACTCTGAACCTGGCAGCATGGCTGATCATGCAGTTATTCAAACAACACCTCTCAGTAAATCTGTGATGGATGTCATTTTGGAAGCCAGAAGGCCTAGTACTAGAAAATCTTATGCTGATAAATGGAAGAGATTCTGTGCTTGGAACCAAGCACAAGGAACTGACACAACAAAGCCAAATATTCCTCAGATTTTACAAAAATTGACTGAGATGCTTGACAAGGGCCTATCTTTTTCATCAATAAAAATCCATGCCTCTGCCATCTCGGCTCATTACAACACAGAGCCACCGATCTTTTCTCATCCTTTGCTAAAACAGTATCTTAGAGGGGCCAAAAATTTAAGGCCTCCCAGAAGATCACCAATTCCTGCATGGGACCTCGATTTTGTGTTGGAAAAGCTCACCCTGCCTCCATGTGAACCAGCTGCTACTGCAGATATAAAGTTTTTATCATGGAAAACAGCTTTACTTCTGGCAACCACTTCAGCAAGAAGTGTTTCAGAACTACAGGCCCTCATGGCTGTGGAGCCTTTTATTATATTTTACCCAGACAGGGTGTCCCTCAGGACCAATCCTTCCTTTATGCCTAAGGTGGTATCCAGTGTGGCTCTTAACCAAACTATTCACCTGCCAACTTTTTACCCAAATCCGCAGAACAAGGGGGAGTGGATTCTGCATTCCTTGGACGTACACAGACAACTAAGATTCTACTTAAACAGGACCAAATCTCTAAGAAAGTCTGAGCAGCTACTGGTGTTATTTGCTTCCGGATCAGACGGAAAGGCTATTTCAAAGCAGACTATTTCAAAGTGGATAAGCCACTGCATTTGTTTCTGCTATTTGCATCATGGTAAATGCCCAAGGGCATTAGGTCACATTCCACCAGGGCTGCATCTACATCAGCAGCTTTTCTCAGAGGGGTGCCAACCAAAGACATTCTAGAACCTGTTACTTGGAGTTCTGTTCATACTTTTACAAAGCATTATCATTTGCCTCTCTTCTCTAAGTCCAGGGCAGGCTTTGCCACTGCAGTTCTGCAGGGCCTTATAGCCGCTCCTAATGCTATTTAGTTCAATCCTCCCATCCATAGCTTTGGGATTCTACCCAGATGTAATGACTGCAACAGTGAAACACGAAGAACATAGTACAGTTGTGTACACTTACCATAAATGTAGATGTTTGAGTGTATTCACTGTTGCAGTCCGGGTTACCCACCCGCCATTCCCCTTTATTCTACAGCTTTTCTTTCCTTCACTATATTCTACAGCCTTTGTGGTGTATTTGCTTTTAGATAAAGGTAAAGTTTATGTTGTGACAATTGCATGTATTTATATTTTTATACATATATATATATATATATATATATATATATATATATATTTTTTTTTTTGCTCCCCATTTGGGGGGTACCTGACATCTGGGGCAAGAAAAACTAAAGAAAATGGCGTCGGCTGCCTGTTTTATACCCCTGACGACCTGACATCATGGAAGAAGAAACAGCAACTGACGCAGGACCCAAGACTTTGATATTCAGGCTGACTGAGGGCAACCTGCCAGCAGATTACACAAATGTAATGACTGCAACAGTGAATACACTCGAACATCTACATTTATGGTAAGTGTACACAACTGTACTTTATTTCTATCGGCAGAATCTCTTTTTTCCATTCCCATACTGGTTTATTTCTTAAAATACTTTCTGCTACTTTATTAATATAATATTCTGTATGATTATTGTCATTCTCCTTAAGGGTATGCATCACAAATCCGAGTCTCTCCTTGTTTCTTGAGCTTCTCCACTGTATCATCATCATCCCTTTCCACTTTGAATTATAGTTTTCTGCTTGTGCTGTGTATAAGAGCCTTAATTGTGTTGCTGTAAAATACCACTTTAAATTGGGTAATCCCAGTCTGTCCTGTTCTATTGGAAGAATCACCTTATCATACTTGACCCTTGCCATCTTCCTCTCCCAGATAAAATTCTTCAGCTCTTTTTTAATTGCCATCCACAATTTCTCCTCTGATTGATAAAAATATTCCTGACCTGTGTATAAAACTATAGAGACTTAAAACTTTTAACTGTTTGTATCTTACTATCCATATACAAACAACAAAGCTTCCAGTTTCTCAGTTTTTGTATTATCTTCTGTTTAGTCTCCTCCCACATATCCTTAGCTGCCACAATGGAGTCATTTTTAATCCATACTTCTAAATACTTCATTTTATCATGTTCTCATAAATATGGATATTGCTGAACCAATTTGTGTGCGAGTGCATAATTTACTGCTATTGTCTTTGCTTTAACTTCATTAACTTTATATCCTGAGAAGATTTGAAACTATCTTAAAATATTTCACAACACTGTAATGTCCCTTTCTGGTTTTGTCAGGTATAAAATAACATCTCTGCAAATATAGCCAGCTTTTCTTGACTACCATACTAATTATACCCTTGGAGTCCCTTATTTTCTTTTTTCTTTGTTCTAAATATAATGTAAGCAACAAAGGGGAAAGAGAACACCCCTGCCTGGTTCCTGTACTCAAGCAGAAATTATCAGAGAAGACCCCACCCCCTTGAATTTTCACCTCTGATCCCTCATATATACTCCAAATCAACCTTATAATTTTATCAGGGAACGCAACTACTTCCATTGCCCTGCTCATGAAGTCCCAGCTTATTCTGTCAAATGCTTTCCCTACATCAAGACCCACCAACAACAGTGGTGTTTTCTTACATTCTGCTTCCCTCTGGATCATCAGTGTTCTGTTAATGCTATCAAATGTTTGCCTCCCCTCCACAAAATCACATTGATCCATATCTATCAATTTTGGCATTGCTTTTGCCATTCTTTTAGCCATTATACACATAAACACTTTATAATCATGGTTTAGTATTGGAATGGGCCTGTATGAAGCTGGATCTGATGGATACTTACCCTCTTTAGTTATTACAGCTAGCACCGCTTTCTTCCAGGATGTTGGTACTTCTCCTCCTCTTAAAATACTGTTAAAACCTTTCAGATCTTTATCAGTTTTTCCCTCCTAACTTGCAAACTTCCACAGGAATATCACCTATTGCTGGGGACTTTCATGTAGAGTGGTTATACATCACCATTTTTATCTCATCTCCTCCTATCCTGTTATTAATTCAGCCTCATCTATCTCTAACCTTGGCATATTTAATTCTCTCATAAACATTTCCATTTGTACCTTTTCTTGATTTCTATATTTAAATACTTTATACAGACTTTCATAAACTTTGCAAAATATTTCTAGTACTTCTACAGGATCTCTTGTTATCTTCCTTTTTATAGGCTTCCTATGCTTGGTGACAGCCCTTTGTACTTTCTGTTGCCTAACTTGTTGTGCTAAAAGGTTTGTGTTCTAAAGTTATTATCAAAAAAACACTTGCTTGACAGCAGTCTTTCTAAACTCATGCATATTATAGAGGTAATCCTTTATTTTCTGTTTAGCATTCTGCAGTTGCTCCTCTTCTTGGTCTGTGGGATTCCCATTTTGCAATACTTTAACATTTGTCAGTCCCTCTAAATAATTCTTGTTACTTTTTAACCATATCTCCTTTTCCTTTATTTCCACCCTAGTTTTAGACTCAACTTTAAATTTATCTCATGCCCTAACTAGATTGTTTAATGAAATCTTGGAAAGTGAGAGGATGCCTGAGGAATGGAGAAAAAGTGTTTTGGTACCGATTTTTAAGAATAAGGGTGATGTGAGGAGCTGTAAAAACTACAGAGGGATTAAACTGATCAGTCACAGCATGAAGTTATGGGAAAGAGTAGTGGAAGCTAGGTTAAGAAGGGAGGTGATGATTAGTGATCAGCAGTATGGTTTCATGCCAGGAAAGAGCACTACAGATGCGATGTTTGCTCTGAGAGTGTTGATGGAGAAGTACAGAGAAGGCCAGAAGGAGTTGCATTGTGTCTTTGTGGATTTAGAGAAAGCATATGACAGGGTGCCTAGAGAGGAGTTGTGGTATTGTATGAGGAAGTCAGGAGTGTCAGAGAAGTATGTAAGAGTGGTGCAGGATATGTACGAGGGGAGTGTGACAGTGGTGAGGTCTGCGGTGGGAGTGATGGATGCGTTTAAGGTGGAGGTAGGATTACATCAAGGATCAGCTCTGAGCTCTTTCTTATTTGCAATGGTGATGGACAGGTTGACAGATGAGATCAGACAGGAGTCCCCGTGGACTATGATGTTTGCAGATGACATTGTGATCTGTAGTGAGAGTAGGGAACAGGTGGAGGAGACCCTGGAGAGGTGGAAATATGCTCTAGAGAGAAGAGGAATGAAGGTCAGCAGGACTAAGACAGAATATATGTGTGTGAATGAGAGGGAGGATAGAGGAATAGTGAGGATGCAGGGAGTAGAGGTGGCGAAGGTGGATGAGTTTAAGTACTTGAGATCAACAGTTCAGAGTAATTGTGAGTGTGGAAGAGAGGTGAAGAAGGGAGTACAGGCAGGATGGAGTGGGTGGAGAAAAGTGTTAGGAGTGATTTGTGACAGAGTACCAGTAAGAGTGAAAGGGGAGGTCTGCAAGAGTGTAGTGAGACCAGCTATATTATATTGGTTGGAGACAGTGGCAGTGACAAAAAGGCAGCAGTCAGAGCTTGACATGGCAGAGTTGAAGATGTTAAGATTTGCACTGGGTGTGACGAGGATGGACAGGATTAGGAATAAGTATATTAGCGGGTCAGCCCAGGTTGGAAGGTTTAGAGACAAAGCCAGAGAGGCAAGATTACATTGGTTTGGACATGCTGAGGAGGGATGCAGAGTATATTGGGAAAAAGATGCTAAGGATGAAGTTGCCAGGTAACAGGAAAAGAGGAAGGCCTAAGATGAGGTTTATGAATGTGATGAGAGAGGACATGCAGGTGGTTGGTGTGACAGAGCAAGATGCAGAGGACAGGAAGAAATGGAAACAGATGATCCGCTGTGGCGACCCCTAATGGGAGCAGCCAAAAGAAGAAGAAGAAACCCTAGCTATATTTTCAGAAGAAATATCTATTTTCTCTAATAGCTCCTGAACAATTTCCAAAACCCATTCCTTAAATTCCTTTCTTTTCAACAGATAAGTGGGAAAGTGACAGTGTCTCATTTTTATTTCATTACCTTGTGTTTTTATCTTACTTATTATTGGCACATTATCTGAAATAGTTATTGGGTACATTTCAAGACCTTCAATTAAGTGCACATGTTTTTGTGAAATGTAAACTCTGTCTAGCCTAGCCCATTTTTTGTATCTTGGAGAATAATATGTAAATTCATTCTGAACTCCTAGTACAGAGTTCACATCTTCCATGTCAAACATTTTCATAAATTTCTTCAAAAATCTACTCTCCTTTGTTATATTTCCCCTTCTGGGTCCCCCAGACACATCTTCACTATTGCATACCAAATTCCAGTCCCCATCTATAAGTAATATTCCTTGCTGAAAGCTGATTATTTCACATAGAATTTTCTCAAGCTCCATTATAGCAGTTTTAGGTGGAATATAAATACATGCCAGTGTAATCCTCCTCCCTTGCCAGTAGCCCTTTAGTACTACCATTATTGACTTTATTTTCCTCTTCTGTCACTATTGAAATTCTTCTTGCAAATAATATAAGTACTTCTCTTTTCCTTTGCCCTAGGTATTCCACTGAATAACCATCCTGAAAACCTTCCTTTATCAAATTCACATGTTCACTTCTTTCGAGGTGTGTTTCCTGTAGCATAGCTATTTGCACTCTACATTTCTTAAATATAGTTCACCACTCTTTTTTTTTGTATTTATCTATGAGACCATTCAGATTTAAAGACATTACAGAAAGCATCATTTTCTTATCTATTGCTCCCACTGTTTATGTATAACTGCTTTTTTGTTAAATGTCTCTAGTTCCAGCTTTTATGTCACATGCAGATATTGTTTAGCAGTTTGGTCTTTTATACAGTTGTTTCTTATTATGCACATTTTAGTCTATGTCACATCTTATAAAACATTTTGTTTTATTGAAAGCCCTCAAAAAATACCCCCAAACCTATTAACTTAATAATAACACACAAGACTATGCACATCTTCAAAATGAAGTTTTACCTTCCTAATAAGAACACAAGTTCTGAACTGGTAGCCACCCAGACAGACTAGGGTTAACCAAAAAAGGTCATTCATCCTAAGATGCATGTTACACTTTGTGCTTTTAGTAAGTGTTGTCTAGTTTTGTCTTATCTTTATCGCTCTCCCAGCTGAGAAAACACTTGAATACTTTCAGTAAACACTTTCTCCAAGCCATTATCCTTTATCATATTGTCTTCTAGGGGCATGCAAACCAGACACAAAACTACTAAGGATACGTTGTTTACCAAAAAAAGTCATATAATATTCAATATTCTTTTTCATTTGCTTGCTTTCTCTTAAAATGTTTTACTGGATAAAGCCAAGGGCCTTGACCCAGTCATTCCCCAATGCATGCATGAGAAAACGCACACCAATTTTTCATTTTTCATGGTCTCTTAACCAGACCTTTCCTCTCTCCTTTTTAATGGTACAGTTCCTACATTTCTTAAAACTGAACAAGGAAAAGAGAGAAGGAAGAAAAATAAAACAAAAAACAAAAATACCTGGTTTGTATTATTGTCCCCATTGCACTGAAAAATGACTGAAAAAAAACTTTGCTTCATAGCTTCCCAAGAAAGTCATACACCATTAAAGTAATACCATTAAGAACTTTTTTTTTACTTTCAGTTAACTTTCTCCCTCCTCTTTCCCTCTCCCAAGTATTTTTCCAAAGATTAATGACATGAAGTAGGGCATATGCTTTAGAGTCCCCTACAAGTTTAATAAAGTCCACAAAAATCCAATATTTTCAAATCCTATTGTTCTGCCATGTCTCACAAATATAATTATTGCGTTGTAATCTCACATTTGTCAGTTTCCAAGTTACTGATTTTTATTCTCCAAACATTAATAACATGAAGTAGGGCATATCCTTTAAAGCCCTCTACAAGTTTAACAAAGTCCAAGGAAGTCCAATATTTTCAGATTTTCTTGTTCTGTCATATTTAACACATATAATTATTGCTTTATCACCCCACATTTATCAGTTTCTAAGTCACTAGCTTTATTCCTGTTAATCACCATCTCCCAAATCCTGTTTCTGTTTCATTTACAATGTATTCTTGATTCTTCTAGTCGATTCTTATATTTTTTTCCTTCTTTCAGGCATTTTCTGTTGAAACAGTGGAAAAGATTTCACGGGCTCAGTCTCTTTGTAGTCCTTATCACCAGAAGGACATGAAGCAGAGCCTCCTTCTGTTTCACATCTCACCCTTTTTTGGACAAACTTTTGTATTTCCTCCTTAGCATGTGCCTCATCAAAAAATAATTTTGTCCCTCCAGGAGAAAATATTTTGAAGATGGCTGGATGCAGCAGTTTGAATCTCACGCCTGCTTCTCGACATTCCTTAAATAATGTAATATATTTTCTCCTCTTCTGCCTGGTGTACAATGAGTAGTCATTCTCCACAAACACTCTGCTGTCTCCCACTTTTAGTATTTTGTCTTTTGGCCACAGTTTTGTCAGAATCAACTCCTTCTGCCAGTAAGACTGTATCTTTACTATTAAAAGTTTAGGTTGTTTTCAAGTAACCAAATTTAGAACATACACATGATGTGTCCTTTCAATTAACAATTCCTGTTGTAGAATACCAGTCCAGTTGCTTATTTGTGCTTTCATAAAATGAATACAGTATGTTCCTTCCAGCTTCTCTGGTACCGAGGAAAATCTCAAGTTTTCCCTATGTGCTCTGTCTTCTAATTCTATTGTTTTTTGAAACATCTCTTCTTGTGCAATCTCATATTCAACCAGCCCTTTCATCATTTCAGCCTCTGAATTTTGCAGTTCTGTCACCTTATCCGAATATCTGTTTAAAACTTCTTCCATTTTTTCCAGCTTTTTATTGTTTGTGTTGATATACTCTATCAGTGTTTCATTTATTTTAACCAGTTCTCTGTGCACCTACTTTATACTTTTGTCTAGATTACTGGAAGTCATGTCTGGAACTTGCACTGCTTCTTGCTGAAAAACTGCAGTACTTCTCCCAGGCTATGTATTTTCCTCACCTTTTGTAGCTGATTTTCCTCTGGGTCCTTTGTATTTCTTTCTTCCTGGCATTCAGGCAGTATACTTACTAAGTTTCTGTTTTCAGACTGGGAGAGCCACAATTAAGCAGTCATTCAATGTGCATCCATCTTAGAAGTTTGTGATTGTGACAATGTCAGGTATTGCCAGCTATGCCTGGAAAAGTAGGGCAGTGCATCTGTAACATATGCCAGCATATCTAGTTGGAGTTTTGTAAAGAATTATATGTCATTTGTATATCAAATTGATTTGTAAAGGTGCTTGTGTTAAAAATGTATTTGTAAAGCTGCTTGTGTTAAAATAATGTACCAACAGTGGGTCTTGCTGGACAGAAAAAATAAATACACCTGTATGTCAGACTGTATTATAACTGTTGAAATTAATATTGTAACAGAGGATGCTGGAAGAGAAGAGGTTAATCTCAGTCCAGCTAGCTTTGAAGAATAGTCTAAAATTAAATTACTGCTAGGCCATAAAGATCCTATCTTACAGTTCTGATTGCAGCCAGAGATGAAATGTCTGTAAAAACAAGGACCAATAATCTTGCTGTATTGTCCCTAGCAGTGAACTAATTGCTACCCTGGGAGGGTGGAAGTGTTGAAATGATTTTACAGCTTTAAGATGCTATAACACACCTTAGCAATGGTCTGCCTGTGTGTATGGTAACCCATATGTGCGAGATTCTGGTTCAATTTCTAGTAAAGGGGGTAGTATGGGAACCAGAAGTCAGATGACCAGATGTATGTGATGTCATTCTGTAATCCAGTACTTAAATGATCTTTTAATACTAGAGAAGAGAGAAGTCTCAGGGCAGTTTGTTTTTAAAACCTGACATAGAAGGATCACTCATCCACTTCATCTTGCCTTACTTTAGTAAGTAACCAGGGAATAGTAATTCTTGAGATCAGTCAGGAAAATATAGTGAGATTGGTTAATTATTGTTTTTCTGTATCTGTGTGAATCTATTTATCTGTGTTATTTTAATATTTCCTGTGATTTAAACTCTGGTGTCTGTTGTAAATAGATATTTAGTATTTTCATGTTATTTTATTATTTATTATTAAATATATTTAAACATTTTATTGTGGCTGGTCTTTTAGAGAATATTTTAACCTTTGAGAGTACTTATATTTATTTGGTGACACTGTAGCTGCTCCTGAAAGCCTTGGCATTTGGTCAACATTACTATTTGTATTAATATTAGTTTTACTCAGTATAATTGGGTACTCGTTTAGCCTTAGAGTAGCTGGCTTTGGAGTGTCCTAATGACAGTATCTACATTATAGTCTGGGCAGAAGGGCATAGCTAGTAAATTTGTGCCAGCCTTACCCAGGTGTGTGTGTATGTGTGTGTGAAATTGAAATCTCAAAGAGTGTGTGTGTTAGCTACTTGGAGCAGATACACAGAGCACTGATTTCACAGAGAGGATGGTAGATGATTTGGCCTGGCAAAATCAGCTGAGGACACAACTCTATAGCTGTGCCAGTGGGGAGTCTTACTAGGGGCCTGGGGAGAGAGAGAGAGAAGGAAACACAGCCCCCAGACTGAGTGTGTTCCCTGGGTGCTCCAAATTCTTTATGGAAACTGTGCTTGATGTAGAGAACTGCATCTGGAAATACTGTGTGTATCCATCATTGTTCCCAGTGAACATCCCTAAAAGGTGTCAGTGGTGAGGACTCAGGCTGCTTAACTACTGGCCCAGAGGAGGGACATTACAGTCATTGTGGACAACCTTATTCTGTTTACTGCATAAGTCCGACAACACCTATTGCTCATTATGAATGAATAATGCTAGGAAGTGTGCATAACAAGTGGCTTGTTATGTATTGTGCTGACAGCTGCACCAGGGACTGCGAGAAGAGCATGTGAAGGCAGGATATAGCAGTAGTGTCCATCTGTTGAACATGGACCTCTTGAATATTTGGCATGATCTTATGTGCCCAGGCACAGTAAGAAAAAAGGTGTGTGACAGTCATACAGGATCATGGAGCACTTGTGGCAATCTGTTTTTGACTTTTTACACACTGACATACATATATATATATATATATATATATATATATATATATATATATATATGTGTGTGTGTGTGTGTGTGTGTGTGTACATACACACACACCCACACACACACACACACACACACACACACACACACACACACACACACACACACACACACACACACACACACACACACACACAGACACACACACACACACATACATACAATATAAAACATAATAATGGAAGTAAAGACAAAGATAGGAGTGTACAGTAGATTCTAGGAATATACAACCATATAACATAAACATGACTTTCAATGGAGGTGATGACAATCAGTGGTGTGTAAGACAATGGAAAATGGGGCATTACAAACACACACACACACACACACACACACACGTGCATATGCTCACAGATATAGATATAAAAACATAAAACAACATATAATGGTTGCTTAGGGGGACTTGAACCTATAACTTGTCCCCACTTACATTGTACAAAAACACTTTGTTTACAGGCTGAGCTACAGAAGTTGGCACTTATAAGGAATGAAAGAGATTAAACATGTACAGCCCTGAAGAGACTTGAACCCACCACCCTTCCCACTTATACTGTACAAAGCACTTCATTTACAGGCTGAGCTACAGAAGCACTCACAAAAAATGCCTGTTTTTCCCTTTGTTGCAAGTGCACTCTGCCACACAACTACACTCAGCTCATTTACATGGCCAATGACAGATGAGACTAATGTACATATTGCATGATAGTGGTTATATTTAATAGTTGTTATACAGTGAGCTGTGCTAGTCCTCATTGGTTGTACATGGGCATGGATGCTGCTCTTTGTGACTCATCACATACAGTGCAATCACAAACGATAAGTGATTTGGAAGAACTAGATGAGCATCTGTGAGGTGTGTTCATTTATTTTTTGAGCAAACTAAATGGTGGAAATGGGAGTATAGGAAACAGATAAAAAGGGGAAGAAAGCAGAGGGTAGAACAAAACATGAGCAACTAGAGAATGAGTAGGATGGATGTTTAGAAGGTTGGGCAATTTTTTCTGAGGGAAAAATGTCCATTTATCATGCATAAAAAGAAGGTACTTTGGAGAAGGAAGTCAGGGATGTGAGAGGAAAGCAAGAGTGTTAGGAGGAAAGAGAAGATAGACAGACAGACATGACTGATAGGAGGTGTGGGTAACACAATGAGGGAGTGAGGAGACGGTGATAAGAACACATCAGATAAACAGATGGAAGACAATGTTGAGGGAGGACTGAACATCCAACAGCAGTGGGCATGGACACAAAGGGAGGGGAAAACTGGGATGGTGTGTTTATAGCTGCAGATTCTGCCAGCTGTGACCTAATGGGAGATTACTCATCACTCTGAGTGCCATCTGCACAGAGACCCAACTCAGATGGCAGAGACAGTGCTGGACAGGGATATGACTAAATGAATCATCGCAGGAGGTTTTCATCTGGCCGATTCAAACATCCAACCTCCTGTCAGTAATCTCCCCCACAAAGTATGTCAGTTGCCAGTGATTGACAAAAGTTTCACCTCCATTGCATTGCTACTAGTGGGCACAACTGTCCCAGAATCTGGTGCAGGGCTACCTGAAGTGGGTGAAGGAGGTGTGGCAGAAAGTGTGGAGATAACTGAGGCTCGTCTGGGATTCAGATGTGCTGGATACCTCTGTTGGTCATATTGTTGATGATGCTGCTGCCACCTAGGAAGGGCGGACAGGTCTTGCCAGAGGGATAGTTGTAGGTCATGATGCTGCTGCTGCATTTAATAATAAAATAATAGAAAAAATAAATATGTAATAAGAAGGATAGTGTCAAAGAGACTTGGGAAGACAGAAGTTCAAATGCAATGAAAAACGTAAGCTGATATTCATTTTAAGATGATACAATTAAAATAATATACGTGAAGGACCAAGAAACACTTCTTAATTTAACAAGGCTGCTAGCATACACATTTGAGTGATCCATAAGCCATCACCTACATTCTTACAGATAGACTATTAATGTAATAAGCTAATTGGACAAGTTAGCAGGGTTCTGTAGTCTGAGATGCACTCATGAGATGTGAGACAAATGTACACATACAAAGAAATCATGTTGCTCAGACACATTTCACCCAAAGGAAATAACTATATTGACAAATATTATCCATGACACAGATGTCCACCCTCCCTAAAATGATACTCATACGTATATTTCCCATCTAATGCTATAGTTAGTATAATGAGGCAGAAACATCAACTACAATATTTTATGATAACATAAAACTGGAGGAATTAAACCCACGGGCATCCTTACAATGAGGGAACAGAACTTTAACATCCCAACCCACTTATCTAACTATATAAAAGTTTGGATGTACAAACACACTAATAACATTCAGCAGTCATACGGCTACCTTTGACTTATGGCAGCTATCATAGAACTCTGATAATGTATTATAAATATATAGTAAAGAGTTTTGATAAAATAAATAATGTTAGAATTATACCCAATGAGAGATATAAATCTAATAGTGGGGGGGGGTCATTTATGCCTTACTTTGCCCTTGTAAATTAGTATATATTGATGAGACAAAGAGGGCATTTAAATATAGAATGAGGCAACATGTTAGAGATACTCTATCTAAAGTAGAAAGCCTTGTGGCTGTGTATTTTAGAGACCACCATAATAGTAATTCTGATTTAATTAAACTGTCTATAATTGCATGTGTCCATTTATCTATGGCCAATGATTTATATATAAAGGAGAAACTCTTTGTTTAATGTATCTGTTTTTATTTTGAAATATTATACTTTAAATTCACAAGTTATGAATATGGAGTGTTATTGGAAGTATCTCATTTAACTATATAACTGGTCTTTACTGAATAATTTTGATATTGTTTGCTGGATTTTATTAGTTGTTTATTCTTTAAATATGGTATTATTAGCTAGTTTAAAAAAAAATCTTGATTTGAACTCCTCTGAAGCAGGCCAAGGTGCCAAAGGCTTAATAAAGGTTTTCTTAGTGGGATACTGTTGTCTTTATTTGTTGTATGAACATTATTTTTATTCAAGTTGTGTTTTAGCTATCATAGAACTGGCAGTGGTATATGAAAGTATGCAGCGTGAGGGTGAATCTGTACTACTGCTAATATTAAAAACTGTACAGTCTAAAGCAAGCATTCTCACCCTGATGCTCTCTAAGATGTTCCAGTCTTCTCCTGTGCAGCAGTGCAACTGCCTGTTAACTGCAGTTTCTTTGGGGTATAAAGATAAAAAGAGCACTCTGCAGTATTTGTAGATGACACACAGTGGCAGGTTATGTGTGTAGGTAAGATAAGTTATACTTATAGTATGCAGATGTTAATCAGTGTCTCACATCATACTCTCATTGGCCAAGGAGGTCAGGATTAAGGTGCCTTATGCCAATGTAATGGTGACAGCATTGTTCCCTCATGCATAAGATGCCAATTGCACATGTTTCAGCCCTGGCTAAACTATTCCAGGATTTGTTGTTATACTGAGGGCCTTTATAGCCTTTCTGCATTAGCTTCTGTCTGTAATGATTATGGAGGAGGTAGAGAAAGATATTTGTCTCCTCTCCGCACCACCTTTTTACTCTAAAAGGAGCACTACCATCTCCTTCTCTAGCTATGATGTCTCACTTGGAAGAATCACAGAAAAAATGGCAGAGAATTGGTACCTAAATCAGATCTTGCATGCCCCATTGGCCATGCAATGATAGGCATTGACAGGCACCCCATTTGTACAATGCATGGCAACCTCAGAAAACATGTTGATTTAAGGAATGAAACATGGCAGTATGTATGCCTGTGTATGGTGTTAGGAAATCAAGCACCACAGTAACTCCATTTACAGATGGTTAGATTTGGAATTACAAATACTTTTTAGGAGTCATGGCCTGGAATGTGCATGCATAGTACCACCTGCAGTGACGTAGGTGTGTGGACAGCATGAAGGAGACTTGAGCACAGTGGTTAGCAAGTCAAAGTCAAAGTAAACTTTATTGTCACTTCGACTCACACAAGTGCGAACCGAGCAAAATTACGTTTCTTCGGACTCAATGTGCATACAAAACATAGACTACCTTTAACATGACAATAATACACAAAATTCTATAAACACAGATGACAAAAACAACAATAATAAATACTTGCATTATTACACTGATTTAGCAGATTGTCACTCATTACTAGGTTATTAGCTTATTTTGACTGGAAAAATTGCACTTAAGCGATTGAGTTAAGGCCTACATTTATATTGCACAGTAAGACAGTTCAGTTTGTTTACTGGTGACTTTGCTGTCTGGGTGCAGGTAAAACCTTGTTACATATTGCACTATAGAGACTTTTCAGTATTGTTGGATTACTGCCTTAATGTCCAGTGTGAAGGGAGTTCAGTAACTTGATGGCTAGTGGAAAGAAGCTGTTTCTGAATCTCGTGGTTTTGCAGCGTATGCATCGAAAGTGCCTTCCTGATGTTAAATGTGAGAACAGCTTGTAAGCAGGATGAGTGCTATCCCTGGTTATTGTCCTTGCCCTGCTGAGACATCTGGACATGTGCAGGTCTTGCATGGATGGGAGGGACTTCCTGATAATCCTCTCAACCGTTTTCACTACCCTCTGGAGGGATTGTTGCACAGAATCAGAGCAGCTTCCATACCATACTGCAAAGCTGTTTGTCAGTATACTTTCAATGGTGCCCCTGTGGAAGGTTGTAAGAGCCATTGTTGGTAGGTTTGCTCTCCTGAACCTATGCAAGAAGTGAAGCCACTGGTGTGCCTTCTTAATGATGGCATTTGTGTTGGCTGACCACATCAAGTCTTCTGCAATGTACACCCCCAGAAATATTGTGCTTTTTACTCTCTCAACTGTTTCTTCATTGATTACGAGTGCTCTCTGTTGCTCTTCCTGTAGTCCACAATTATGTCTTTGGTCTTGTTGACAATTAGTGCAAGATTATTGCTATAACACCAACTTTTGAACTGATTCACCTCCTCTCTGTAGGCTGTCTCATCATCATTCCTGTTGAGGCCCACAACTGTCGTATCATCAGCAAATTTGATTATATGGTTTGAGCTGTGCTTGGCAGTACAGTCATGGGTTAGTATGGTGAAAAGCAGGGGGCTTAAGACACATCTCAGTGGAACTCCAGTGTTCAGGGTGATGCTCTCAGATGTATTCTTGCCTACGCGCACTTTCTGGGGTCTATCTATAAAATAGTCCAGAATCCAGTTGCATAGTGCAGTGCTGATGCCCAGTTGAACCAACTTTATGATCAGACTTTGCAAGATGACTGTATTGAAAGCTGAACTGAATCGATGAAAAGTAGCCTCACATAGCTATTCTTGTCCTCCAGGTGGTCCAGTGATAAGTGGAGTGCCAAAGAAATAGCATTTCCTGTGGAGCGATTGGGGTGACTCTGCATGATATAAACATGACAACAAACACAGAGCCTCATTGCACCATGGAAGAAAAGTGAAGATCATGTAGTTCAAACAAATTTCAGATAATTCCTTCAGGACAAATGCCTCTGACTATAGAAAGTAAGTTCTATCTTTTACAAGCCCAGTCATTTCTAGCATGGTTGCTTTAACTGCTATTCAACCTGTTGACATAATAAGATGTATGCTTGTCAGTACTTCTAAGTGTACTGGTAAAAGTGTATTGCCAGGGAGACTGGAAAAATAAAGCAATTGATTGGCTGCGGATTGTTCAGCTTGATGGGAGTCACACCCATGAGCACGTACTCAGATTCCAGTTCAAGACATTGGTACAGTGAGTATGAAACAGCTATCAGTAAGTACATTTGACTGATGTACACATTTCACATAGCATACTAGCAAACTCTTTTTTGAGAAGATAGTCTTGTCACCTTGGTCAGTTGCAATTGTATATGATTGTTTTGTGGGGATATGCTTAGTAAATCTATGTGCCTGTCATTAATTAATGAGGACAGGTACCGTTATATAACTGTCAAGCACACAAAAAACATTCTATATGGGCAAGGCAGCAACTGGTGGTGTTAAGATTTGTCAGGACCGTGCAGGAACAAGGTTGATAATTCCAATATTTTCCTTGTTAACAGAGCAATGCCTAAAAACGTTTATAAAAAAACACACTGCCGAATATGTTGGAGCATCCACATGTAAGGCCAGGTTCTCAGATACAGAGAATGAGGCACTACTTCAGGCTATCTGTCTCCACATATGATGGTTATTTGGGCTGCAGGCAGCTGAGCAGCCCTACTGAGACCATGATTAGGATGATATTGTGACAAATGGTAATGCAGCTGGTGGCCACAACTGTGGTTATGCAGTGGTGTGCCACATGGCCAATGATATTATATGTGGTGCCCAACTAACAGCACAGCTCCTAGCATGGGAAGGTGTATCAAGTGTATCACCTCTCATGGAGATGGAGAAGTTCCTGGCCTCCATCAGTGAGAGTGGCCCATATGCAGACTCCCACTATGTGGTGCTGGATGTGGGAGCGGAGCTGGACAGGCCCTAGAGATAATTCACTGGAGATGCCTCAGGTATGTAGGCCTATTTCAGTCTATCAGTACCTGTAAGGAATCTGCACCCTTTAATGAATATCACAATTATTTTAGCTGTCTCACTTTCGATGTACTGATACATCAGGGTTTCAACATACACAGCCAACTACACAACGCATGCAGATAAGTGCTGCTTGTTATCATTGTTATAGTTGTAAACCTCACAGCTGCATGTATAGTTGTGGTGCTGTGTCATACTTACACAGGATATTTTGTACTTTAGTGTATTCACAGGTGATTTTTAATTTGGTCACAGCACTCTGGACCTGGCCCGACCTAATGTTGGATGATCTGCACTGCAGCTTCTGGCAATGATGGCAGGGAGGGGCTAGCACAGTCAGGGAGCACAGAGAATGCATTTGATACAGAGAATATGACCACTGCATCCCCAGCACAGGCCCCAGACACAGCCTCCATGCCTGTGAATACCCAGGCTTCCCACACCTCACAAAGAGAACAGGGTAATGAGGGCAGTATTTAGCAGAGAAGTGTGCTGACCCCAGTAGACAGATGTTAGATTCTGCCCCTAGCACCTATGGGCAGAGAGGTACTCATGGGGAGGGGGTGCTCATTCTAGACATGATTACCACCCTCCCTCTTTGACTGATGAGTCACTCTCTAGGACATGGACTGGAACACCAAAGGTGGAGGTGTCCATATTCATTAAGGATATCCATACCTCCTGGCTAGTTGCTCAGCATAATGCATCCGAGGTTATCCAAGTGCAACTAACTCTGGGCAAAACTGCAATCCAAATTGTAGCTTGCTACAGATCCCCCACCATGCCCCAGGATTCCCACTCCTCTTTTCTTGATGTACTGGAAAATATTAGGGTTCAACCAAACACCCTAATAATGGGCGATTTCAACTACCCCACCATTAACTGGAAAAACTACTCATGTACCAACTCTTTCACACAACACTTTTTGGAATTCATAAACTCCAATGCCCTGGATCAACTTATCCACACCCCCACCAGGGGCAACAATATCCTAGACCTAGTCATTACCAACATGAGTGACCAGTGTTCCACACCTGAAGTCAACTCCTCATTGGTCCGATCCAACCGTAAGCTAATCACCCTTGATATCCACATCCCGCCCCCTCCCCCCATTAAGGAAACCCAGGTAAAAAATTTCTGCAAAGCCAGCTTCATGCTTCTTAAGACAGAAGTGGTAAACTTCATGACACCCATGCAGATGGACAATACAATTATGACTGCTGAATCCTACACAAATACACACTATAAGCACTTACACGAGTGCATGGATTGTGCTATCCCAAACAGAACCAAGACGCTATCCTCCAAAAAAAGGAAGCCAATCTGGTGGTCCCCTGCCATAAACAAACTGTACAACAGAAGGAAGAAATTGTTGCAAAAGAGAGTAAAATCCCATGAGTGGAGGAGCTCCCTGGTCAGCCTCAGTAAGAAGCTGAGATCCCTTATAAGATCCTCCAAAGCTAGCTACGAAAACAAAATTGCCACTGATTCTAAGGACAACCACAAAGCATTCTATAGCTATGTCAAGAATCTCAATGGCAACACCCAGATCTGCTCTGAGTTACAGCACAACGGCATGAAAATTACAGAACCAACTGATATTGCCAACATCCTGGCAGATAGGTTCAGTGCTAACTTTACCCCCCCACCCCCTAAAGGGCCCATATCTATACAGGAAGAATGCAGAGTTCCTGTAATCACAACTACACAGGTAAAAGCTGCACTATCTAAAGCCAAAAACACAGCATCCATGGGACCGGACAACATCCCAGGCTGCATTTTACATGAACCTCAGAACAAACTGGTTCTCCACCTAAGCACCATGTTCAATCATAGCCTCACATCAGGCTTTGTGCCCACTGAATGGTGTACAGCAACAGTTATCCCACTCCACAAAGGGGGAGCCACCACTGATCCCAGGAACTATCGCCCTCTTAGCCTGATGAGCCTGGTCTGCAAGGCCATGGAACATATCATCATGGAACTCATAAACAAAGACATTGGTAACCTCCAAACTCTGGATCCCACCCAGCTTAGGTTTGTGAAAGGCAGGTCATGCCTCTTGAACCTGATCGACATCTTTGAGGCAGTCACAAAAGACGTAGATGAGGGTAAGGTGGTTCACACAGCCTGTCTTGACCTCGCCAAGGCTTTCTACACCATCCTCTACTCTGGAATTATAGTTAAACTCACTAAACTAGGTATAAATCCCTACATCACAAGATGGGTTGCCAACTGGCTCACTGACAGAACCCACACTGTAAAAGTTGCACACTCCAAATCTCAAACCAGTGACAAGTGAAGTACCACAGGGTTCAGTCCTGGGACCTCTCCTGTTTGGTATCTACTTCTCTGAAGTACAGGCTAACACAGAAAACCTCTGGCTAATGAAATTTGCAGATGACTGCAAACTAGAAGCCATAGTCGAGTCCCCAAATGATGTGGAAATCCTACAGAAGGGCCTCACTGAGACAGATGCCTGGTGTCAGAGCCATGGCCTCAAGCTCAATGCCAAAAAGTGCATTGTCATCCCCTTTGGTAAAAACTCTGTGCCCATGAACTACTACATAGACAGCAGTGTAGTTAACACCGAATGTGTGATAAGAGACCTTCGGACCCAGGTGGACAATAGTCTGTCCTTTGATAGTCACATCGCCACAGTAGTCAGGAAGTCCTTCTACATGGCACACCTCATCATAAAAGGGTTCTCACCCGGAAAAAAGAGGTCATTGTTCCCCTCTACTCGACACTCATTAGACCCATTATAGAGTAAAACACCCCTTTTGGAATGTACCTCACAAGACATCTGCAGCAGCTGGAAAGGCCACAGAAGTACCTCACAAGGAGGATTACTGGCCTCAAACAGATGCCCTACACTGACCATCTCAAAAAACTCCAGCTTTACTCTGTAGCAAATCGCCTACTCCGAGGTGATCTCTGCCTAACATATAAAACTATGTCAAACCCAGAGCTGTTGGCATGCTACACCTAACGAAATCCCAATCCCTCAGAGCTACATGCTCTAGGGACCTAAACCTTGTCACCACAATAAACAGGACATGCTGGAGGGATAGATTCCTGTCCCAGAGACTTCCCATACTCTGGAACAGGCTAACCATCTATGTCAAGCAAAGTTCTTCATTAGCACTCTTCAAGAAAAATCTTGATGAGTGGATGGGAAATAGGAAATACACCCTGGGGATCACTTCTGTGTCTCTGTTCAACAGTGGCACAGGAAAATAACTTTCTTGGGTGGTGTAAGCCAGGGAACCTTGTTGGCTAGGCTTACATAGGCCCTCGGGCCGATAGCCTAGCACCTACCTATAAACCTATGAACATAGCATATGTGCAAAGTGACCATGGAGGCACAGGCTAGTACCACCACAGCAATGGCAGAGATAATGAGGGTGTGTGTGATGACCTACAGAATCACATGTCCTGTATGTGTGATTGCTTAAATTGACTCAGCCATACACTGGAATGTACAGTGTCTTCTCTGGATCACTTACCAGGGCAAAGAGCCAACTACAGGATCAGTCAACTGCCACATCCACAGATTGTAGCCAACATGGTTATGGATGACCAATATCTGCTATCAAGATGTCTATATCACTGAGAGGATGTCTCTGTGGTCATGGTCATATCCACAGTGACACACCTCACAGCAGATGTTGCTCAAGGGCACACAGCCTAACGGCATCTATCCATGGTCATGGTACCTCCAGTTTAACTCCTGGTATGGGCAACTCTCATGGCCAGGGACATGTCTGGGATGCTGAACCCTCTGCCATGCATAGCATGGACCTGTCAGGTGGACCATGCTGCAGTGCTTGCAACTAGAGCTGAGGCTGAGTACCTGAAGACACACATTTCCAGTTACACTGGCCGTTCACAAAAGCCTTTTATGTTAAGCAACTCCCCCACAGTGAAAGGCAATGCACACAACAGCACATTTTCCTTTAATAATCCTCAACATGCACACATGTCCTTGAGAAATACATACACAAGTGCTCCCTCCCCCACCTGTGCAAATGATGATAACTGTGCTCTACCCTTTGTACATTGTTGCCTGAGTTGCCTATGTGTGATGCACGATGTGGGCAGGCTATGCATGGGTAAGCACAGTCTTGTATTGGTTTTGCATGCATCACTTTTACTGTAATGCATTTGCTGAAGCTATGTGCAAGTTGCTGCCTCCATCTTGCATGATCATCCCCTGCTGCTGCCTCCACTGCAGATTCCTCATCTGACTCAGCCAACACTGCGTGGCACACTTGGAACTGCTACCTCTGCAAGTGCTTCCCCTGCTGCAACTGCTTCTTAAGTATGATG
The DNA here is from genome assembly GCF_019279795.1 of Protopterus annectens. NCBI lineage: Eukaryota > Metazoa > Chordata > Ceratodontiformes > Protopteridae > Protopterus > Protopterus annectens. The sequence continues at coordinate 1,297,497,923 of NC_056728.1, read as the reverse complement.
TTATTTAAGACTGCACACACTGACATTATTTTTGCACATATGCCAGGGTCATACTGCAATTCATGGACAAATCAATCCAGATAGCATAAGCATGCATTTAGCAGCCCAAACGCATGCTCAGTAATGTTTTTTGTTTATAATAGGGCAGGGTTGCAGCCATTTTCTGTTTGATTTTGTGGGTTTCTTAGTTGTGTTATGAACCAGGGTTCCACGGCATACCTGGCATCACCAACAAGATGCCTCTGTAGGAAGTCACCTCTTGCAAACCATTGGTACAGCTCAGAAGTGTACCATGTGTGGGAGGTATAATGACTGCTTGGGTAGCCAGCACACATTGTAGATTATATCTTGTGCATTACAGACACCTGGCAGTTGATGGAATGATACCTTTTGTGGGAAATATACCTACTTCCCAGTTCACCAGATGGGGCCTTTATTTCAAGGTGGGTACATTCTATAGCCCCAGCACCACAGGTAAATGGGCTATTTTATAGAAATTCCACATGGGAACCACATACTAACCCTCAAATGCTTAAGCACGGCATTGGGAAAATGATGGCGTATTCTCGAGGAAGATGCCTGAGATACCCCAGGTCCCTGTAGCTAATATATATAAAGCCACACACACCTTAATATACACTGAGATATGTACTCCATAACTCCCATGGGACTACAGACAAGGCTGGCACATGTCCATGATTTTCTGGATGGTGTCCCTATCTATACAGTACTAATAGACAATGTCAGTGTCATGGAGTCTATCAACTGTTAAACTTAGTCAGATAACCTGTTGCCTCTGAGGGCAATAGCATGCACTGTCAGGCGAAGCAGCAGCTATAAGAGCCTTTTGTAGATACAAATTTATTAATGCTGCAGCAACCCCTAACATTCTTACATGATTCCCTTAGTCTGATCATGAACATTGATCCATGTTCAAATATGCTGTGGGTGTAACCCCATTGTGCAGCATTCATACATTTATGAATTTGCTCCAGCATCTTCTAATGATGTTGCTCATTACCATGTCATTATTCATCCATTAGCATATACCACACCCAACTGTGCTGCTTGGCCTTCCTGGTCTGTGGCATGTGTTTTTGAGTCGTACACACCATGTGCATGGCTGTTCATCACTCAGATTCACTTACCGTGATGAAGAAAGTTTTCTGAATCTGGCCATACCTTCTTTTCCTTCCTCTTTTTACTGAGATAATAATAAAGAAAGTGTTACTTCTGTACCTCCTGCAGCTTTAAGTAGCTTAAGATTCCCTTCCACTGCTGAATTCCCACTGGGTCCTCCATTTTTATTTTTAAATTGTCAGCATGCAGAATCACAATATCATCTGCGCTTTCTCCCTAGGTTTCTTGTGCTTCATTTTCTCAAATGTCACAATCTATTCAAAAAAGTTCTGGTTTCTTGCTCTTATAAGGAAATTGTTCTCAGTTTTGCATTATATGTCCCCTCTTTCCCTACGTATCACATCTTTATTTTCTATTTGTGGCAAAGTGCCTCAAATTTTGTCCCCTCCAAAAATAACATCCATTACGTTAACCAACTTAATATGTCACACTTTTCACATTGTTAATATACCTCTCTATCATCCAATTAACAATTAACTCCCCCTCCCACTCCATCATCCACTGTTTCACTAATTCAATCAAAACTAATCACAAGTAATCTAGTATCCTACCCTCTTCACACCTACCATACCTTCTATCCATTCTACATACTATTAGTTCTAAATTACTACCATTACACCATATGTCTTAATAGCTTCTCACCTTGTCCACTATGTCCTCTATCTGTATACTAATCTCTCCACTTTGCCACCTCACCCTATTTCTTTGTCTCCTATCTCAAATAACATCATTACACATAACTGCCACTCCTCACAAAATCACATCTATAACTGCTACACATTCCTCAGCTCTCCCTAGCTACTCAGATATATCCCCCAGCCTGTATGCACTCAGCATACTTCTACATACCAAACTAAAAATACTTTCCCTCCAAAAAAGCCTCTACAACAGTATATCTATCCCTAGCCACTCAAAAACACACCTCCTATCCTTTGCTTACCTTTGCAAGCAATCTAGCATATCCCTATGTGGAGATATCCACCCAAACCCAGGGCCGAACCCTTTGAATGCCAACTTGGACAGTGCAGTGGTGCAGCGGTAGAGTTGTCGCCTCACAGCAAGAGGTTCTCCAGTTCGATTCTCAGCTGGGGTGCCTTCTATGTGGAATCTGCATGTCATCCCCTGCATTCATGTCGGTTTCCTCCAGGTGCTCCGGTTTCCTCCCACATTACAAAGACATGCGTCTGGAGCATTTCTCCCCGGGCCTCTGCTGAAAATTGGCTTGTTCCAAGTCATACTTTCTTGGTTAACAAATGTAAAATAAAATAAATAAAAAATAAATAAGCTTCCCTAGCTCATATAAATCACTACATTTCACAACAATTAAATTCCAAAGTATCAGAAACAAAATACCAGAATTCCATGCCTGGTTATCCCTTAATAAACCAGACATATTAGTTGCAACTGTAACTTGGCTGAAGCCCTACATAAAAGATTCAGAATTCCTCCCCCCAGGGTACGCCTGCTTATGGGCTGGCAGACACCATAAAAAAGGAGGAGGCATTGCTATACTCTTTCTTAACACCTTCACAGTTTTCCCATATTCCAACCCTATCCCTCACAGCCATATACATCCCCCCAGGCAATAATATTCTCCTTCTTGAAGATATTTTTGCCTGGATATCAAACAATATAAATAATGAAACAATTATCCTTGGCGATGTAAACATAAATTGGCAAGACTTCTCCGGTCATTCTCCATCATCTAATATCAGCCTCTTCAACTTCACACAGCTAATAATAGATACAACTAGACCTAACAAAAATAAAGACAATGGCTCAGTTCTTGACTGGATACTAGTCTCTGACCCAAACAAAATTTCAGCAGAAGGCACACTTCCTTGCAGCATTAGTGACAATCTACCAGCCTATGTACTGCGTAAATCCAACCCAATAACTCGCAACACCAATACAAACTAGAAATCTAAGTAACTTTAATCCTACAACTCTTAATGAAACCCTGTGAAACATCAGTTGGAATCTACTAAAAGTACTGTCCCTTGAGGAGGCTGTTGAGCTCTTTAACTCCACATTCCTCAAACAAACTAGCCCCATTAAGACAAAAAGAATTAAAAACTAAGCATGCTGTATGGCTCTCTAGAGCTACCTAGCAAATCATGATTGCAAGGGACAAAATATGGAAAAAATGGCTAAAGTATAAGAATCCCAATGATCTCCTACAATTTAGACAGCTCCATAATCAAGCAAACTGTCTAGTCATTAATGACAGAAAATAATATTATTTAAACATCAAAAATAAAAAATAACAAACAAAATCCAAAAAAATTTTGGAACACGATCTCATCCTTAATTAACCCTGGTACCAAAAACAACCCCTGCCCATTCCCCGACAAAACACCTGGAGAAATAGCCACCCTCTTCAACTTACATTTCATTGACACAATAGCTAAACTTACCACTACCTTTCCCCAACCTAACACTAATACCAACTCCCATTTACTGTCACCTCCTTAACAGGATACCACAACCCCCTCTCTACCCACCTTTTCCTTCTCCCCCATACCCGTCACTATTATAACTAAACTTCTCCAAAAACTTAAACCTTGCCCCAGTGCCCCAGACAACTTACCCCAGAATACCTGCAAATGTCAATGAGATCCATTCCTATCCTATCAGCATACTTCTAAACAGATGCCTCCAAGAGTCCTATGTTCCTATCATCTGGAAAAAAGCATATATACTTCCTCTCCACAAAGGTGGTAACAATACAGATATGTCTAATTGCCGACCCATTGCTGTTCTCTCTCCCCTCTCTAAAATTCTGGAAAAATGTATCCATTATTAACTTCTAAATTTTCTACTACCAAACTAACTCCTCTTCCCAACTCAACATGGGTTTAGGCCAGGTTGTAGCATAACTACAGCTCTTGTTTCCTTTCTGGACACAGTCAATCAAGCCAGAAACAATAGAAAAATTGTATCCTCACTCTTTTTTGACCTCTCAAAAGGTTTTGATATGGTCTCCCACCCTCTACTCCTCAGTAAACTCTCCAGTCTAGGTATCTCCCCCAACTGTAAACTGGTTTGCTAACTATTTAAAAAAACAGACAACAATTTACTAAATGTCTCAACCTTTTCTCTTCATTTCTTGTATCCTCCACAGGTGTTCCCCAGGGCTTGATCTTAGGACCCCATCTTTTCAGTAATTTTATAAATGACTTTTACTTCCACTCTTAAAAATGGATCTGTTGTGCAATATGCAGATGATTCAACCACTATTTGCTCTACTAAATCAGCAACAGAACTTCTGCAAATAACCTAGGATCCCTTTACAGCTACTGACATTTGGATGGCCAGTAATCATCTAGCCCTAAACCCCAATAAAACCATATTACTACTATTTACTCCTAAGAAAAACCTCCATGCTAATAATACAGATTTCACCATTCATTCTCAAAACAACAGCACCACAGAAGCTGTCTCCCATACTAAAGTACCTGAAGTTATTCTAGATGAAAACCTGACATTTGACTACCATATCTACAATAATATCAAAAACAAACCAAAAATTTGGCACCCTCTACAGACATAAACCCTTTCTTAACTGCGCTACAAAGCATACTCTTGCCTTAACCTTTCTCGTACCTTCTCTCCTGTATGATGCTCCTCTCCTCACCAATATCCAGTCCTTCCTTAAAAATAAGCTTGAGTCTTGTTACAAGGTCGTCAAATCTGCAACCTGTGCAAAATACTCCAACCATAAGTGGATCTCCCTACAATTGCTTAACTGTACCTACCTACAACTAATCACAACACACAAAATCATTTACAAACCCACTGACTGCCTGGCCCTTTCTTCTGTCTTAACCCACTACCACCCAAACAGGCCACTCAGATCTGAAAATCAACTTTTCCTGCAAGTAGATAAACTAAAACTCCCAGCTGGTGACATGCACTGTTCTTTTTCCATTGCCAAGCTATAGAATTGTCTCCCAATATCTATCAGAACCTCCAGCAATATTTCCTGTTTCAAAAAATCTCTGCACATCACCTCTTCCCCATATGGCAATGTGGATGCCTCAATTCCCATCCATCTACAACTTAATTTATCACTCCCTAAGTCATATTCACCTTAATTTACATCCTCCCCCCTTCAAATCTTCCTTTTTCACTACTTAAACACGTATAAGTTATCTAACTATGCCTTTTTATCAGGTGATCAATCAGTTCACACTCCACAGCAGGACTGTGCTGGCTGATACTCTTAGTGCACCTTGTTAATATTTCTATGTCTGCTTTTATCACCATTGTATCTCTAAATGTATAATATTATTATTGCTTAATTTGGTGTGTATCTTGAACTATATTAATTCTCTACATATCATATGTATACATGCATCCTATTCTGTTTTTGTATAATACCTTCTGTCTTTGAATAATACTGCCTGTCTACCAATTGATTTAACTTGTATGTACTATTATACTAACTGTCTTGTGGATCTTTTCTCCTTGGGCCTTCACTGAAAATGGACTTTTTTTGGCCCAGTGGACTTTCCTGGTAAACAAAGGCCAATAAATAAATAATATTCAGCACATTGGGAACATACTATATTCTCCTATTCTTCTAATAAAATTTCACAAGGAAATTCCACCTGCATATTCAAATTATGCACTGGATCCAAAGTCATTTTCAAATCCGTGACAGTTACACACTGTCTTTATTTCTTGCTTCACAGTTTTTGCTGAAACTGTTTGTCCTGGTATGAATATACACCCTACATATCTCTCAACCTCTTTGAGCAAGAAATCTGGACACAGCCATAAATAAAAGTACGACAAAGGCCTAAAAATAGGGGCACTTTTTAAATATTGCTCTTACAAACCTAGAAAGTTGATAAAATAACAGGTTTTGGATTAGCATGATTTTTTGAAGGGCATGAAGCCTGAAACTCAAATGTCTTTCATTATTTTCTAACTTCAGTTTAAATTATTTGTCACTAGTTTGCCAGAAAACCACAATTTTATGAAAATGGACCAAAATATGAGGCAAAAATCTGGACATTCTGCAAAAATCTGTACAGTTGAGAGATATGCCTACATATCTTGTTTAATGCCAAGTTTATAAAATCAGTCATTTTATGGCTTTACCTGCATTTGTCTTTATAGGTTCATAAGTGTGTACTAGGCTAATGACCCTGGAGCCTTTACAAGCCTAGCCCATAGGATTACACTGGCATCATGCCACCCAAACTTAGTTCCCAGTGCCTCTGTCAAGTAAGCCACTGGAGTGATTCCCAGGGTGAATTTTCTATTTCCCATCCACTCATCAAGATTTCTCTTGAAGAGGGCCCTTGAGGTGCTCTGCCTTCATTCAGTTTTGACACTATACTTCCCCAAACCCGTTTTTCATCCAAAGTAATATTAATGACAGTCTCTCTTCCAATATGTATTATTAACCCTTATGTCAGTTGCCTTCAAATTGAATGGCTACAATGTAGTCCTCCAAAATGTATTTATTTATGTATTTATTTGGCATTTGTTAACTGGGTTAGTCCAACTGTGCAAGTAGGCCTTTTTCAGCGGATACCCGAGGAGAAAAGCTCCAGCATATATAAACATGCAATGTAAAATACATTGAAGAATACAATAAACTTTACAATAACAAATGAGTCAGAGAATAAAAATTATTTACAATCAAACAGCATATAAGAAATTAACACTGGTAACCCCATTTGATGTGGAAGTTCAAGTTTTTTGCAATGAAACAAATTAATTCACTGCAGTCTAATTTCTTCCATTTCAAGTCTCTGGAGCACTGCTGCAAAGCTGAACAGCTATACTCCTTGGCTTGACACATCTTGAAACTCCAGTCTTACCATCTTCATGCTGAAGTACCACCAGGGTCTTATTTCAAGTGCCTCCATTTGCTTATAGGTAGGTCAGAAACATGGGTCTGCTTTGTAGATAGGAAGTCACCTACACCAAGAACAAATCTTTTGGAATCTGGGAAGGCTTACAGCAGACTAAGATACTTACATGTGAGTAATGCTTTTGTAATCTTGCCTAAAATCTGAAATTCCAAAATTTTGCAACTCACTGACATGCTCTTTCAAATGACCTCATCCCTTATCAAAATTACTATTTTTAGGTTCCATTATGGCATTTTCTCAAATTCTAAGCCCCCCCCCTGCAAAGCCCCATTACTGCAATCTCTTCTTCAAAAGCACTTTCAGCATCAGTAGCTGTTCTGTTGCTCTGTCTTATCCTCCATGACCTACAGTTATCTCTCTGCATTATATTCAAGCTGAAAAAAAAAAGAAACAAAACATGAAAAAGTTGGATCACCCTGGTGTCCTTATGCTTTATCCCACTGTGCCTGCTGATCCTCATACCTTCCCCTATCACCTGTGTTTATTGTTCTGGCTATATCCCTGCAAAGGTGTGAGCTGCCCATGGGAGGGCATCATGCAGGAAGCCAGAGCAGTAGTTTGTACCCTTTCTAGCAACCTACTGATAATAGCATATTTATTTAGGCCTAACACCTCTCCAGGATGGAAGATTAGATGGCTCACATCACGTTTGTGACCAAAATGCCCTTCCCAGTGCAGTTGCATGTTCCTGTGGATTCACAACGGGAGCTATCTCTGAAACTCCTTGGTGGCTGAACACCCATCCCCAATGCCACTGGTTGCAGTGCCACCCCTTCTCTGAGAGATTGTCATTTGACAGTCCCTGACCCCCTCCTTTCTCCAAGGATGGGAGCCCCAATCTTTCCCTGCAAACACCTCCAAGCACGTGTGCTGCTAATTGAGCTCAGGTCACCTTGGTTGTAATCATGGCATTATCCCTCTAGGCCACCAGCGATTGTCCTGGCTAAATTTCCCTTAGTATGTATGAATACAGCTTTGGGGTTCCCTGAAAATAGGCCACGCTTAGCAGGGTTAACATTTGTGCGCAATAGTCTACTTTTCTACTAGTGGAACAGGAATTTATTTTGCCTTCTGAGGACATTCACTATATTTAAAAGAACATTGCTGCCCTTCTAATTTTCTCTGCAGCTTTGGGCAATCCTATGGAAATGACTGTTTCATTTTCAATGTATTATCTTTTTCATTCTCCTTGAATAAAGCTAGAGTGATTTTAGGTAATTGCTGTATAATGTTTACAAATATTACAAACACTCAGGGACGCATAATGAGGTAACAGTTTGTTTAACAGTTTATTCAGACAGAAAATTCATAACTAAAAGAAATAATTTCTGAACACTATATGCAGTCTCCAAAAAATAAGCATAATTTCTGTACTTCATCAAATAAAGCTGAAAGTTTACTGATGTCCGAAACAGCATCTTACAATATAAAATTTAGTTTATGTGTTACACACTTAAGACAGAGCAACTTCTTCTTGATTTTAAATTCAAGGCGGTGCCCTAGAATAAGCATTATTCATTGCTGTGCCACCAACGTATGCATGACTTCTTGACTGTTAGGCCTTTCTCATCACTGCAAATAATCTCTTCTAAGCCTGGAGAACTCAGGAATTTAATGACATAACCCCCAAGCAAAGCTTCTTCTTTATTAATTCTTACAGCTGCAATGCTTTCATCTCTATCAGCTGAGACATATGGGATAGCTTGTCTTATGTGATCAGATGTCTTTAGAGATGTCCTGTGTTATGTCCATTATAAAAGATTAAGAATGTGCCTGTTTTGTCACTGTGGCAATGTTATCCAGGAGCTGTTGTTAAGTTCAGTACTGATCTCCATGCTCCTTTTTTAAGGCTCAGCTTGGCAGTACTTTATAGTTAAGGACTTGCTCAGCCACACAGTTAGACAATGGATGCTGAGGGAATCAAACCCTAGACCCCTGGACCACAATAATCAACTTGGCTCCTTAATCCACTACACCAGCTGCCAGACAGACTTTTCCGTAAAAGTATTTTACTTAATTTTGGATTTCTGGACTTGAGTACTTGACAGCCTTGGGTAGCTGAAGTATTTACTTCAGAGCAGGATCACACTCTCCTAAAAGTTCTTCATTTGCCAAGCTCTCCTAAATGTTCCATGTCGACAAAAAGTTAAATTTGCCTTTGCCATAGTTAAGGTTACCTTTGCTATTCTTTAAAAAATGTCTGCAAAAACTATTTTCTCCTTAGTTCCATTCCATTTTCTTTATATCACCACTACCTGATCTTCATTGTTTATGCAGTAAGCAAGCATTGACATGGACTTGTAAATTCCACTGACTTGTAGTTTGCATTGAATGTTTCCATTTTTGAATGCCTCTTGCTTGACCAAGTTCCTTACTTTTATGGTTACTAAACAACTAATGTGAATCACAGTGCACTGCATTTAGTTTAACAAAATAGCACAGCCTCTTATCAACCTTAGTTTTGTTATTCTGTCACAGTACTTTCCTGAAAGGCACATTTTGCTTTGCTTTTATCTCAAAGAAAATGTTGAGATTCTGAGTGCTTATATGGCCCATAAACAAATATAAATCATTTAAATTATTTGAAACCTAAGTGACTAGGTAATTATTTTTGCCACTTATACATTTCTCAGATGCAATATGTAAGCAGTAATACTCAATAGGGTGGGCGTTATCAGAGAAATAATAAGTAATGGACTGTCTGGGATGTTATGAGACCTTCTGCCTGTGGCATAGGGCCTCCCCACCCCTAGAAGGTTTATTATTTCCTGATAATGCTCACCATAAAAAACATTATTATGCTTTGATAAATCGCTGTTAAATCGTTTTTGCATTTTTTTATTAGTATGCAATGTTTTTATATTTAATTTAAAATAGTTCCTCTGCCTAACATTTCAGACTTGCTGTGGCATATATAATTGCTGTTTGAGGAAGTATTTTAAATCTAAAATATAAGATATGTAAGTATTTAATATCTGCATGCACACACACACACACATATATATATATATATATATATATATATAGAGAGAGAGAGAGAGAGACAGAGTGAGATAGACACGTGTGTGTTCTCTATCTCACACACACATACACACGCACACACGCACACGCACACACACACACACACACACACACACACACACACACACACACACACACACACACACACACACACACACAGACACTTGCACACAAGGTTTTACTTGTTGATACATTGTATCTCGTTGATGGTTCATATCTGAAATCTGGCTGCCATGAGATAGATGAGCAGAAGGACCTATTCTGCAATAATAAGTAGACTTACTATTATAAATGATTTCCTTCTCCTTGTGTATCTCACTTCAGCCTGTACAACTCCTGGTAAGGTCTGCTCCAATCACGTCTGCTAGGATTGCTGTTTTACTTTGATAGCCAACTTTAGGCCCCAGCAAATGCTGTGTTTCTGGGGGCCTCTTGGTCCTGCGCGGCCGCCAACCACAGTAACTTATCTTTAAGTGTTTGGCAAACTAATGAAAGCTAGTAAAGCAATCTTGTGTTCATAGCATGCAGAAAGGATTGGCACTGCTTCTCCTCTAAATTAAAAAGATATCACTGGTTGCAGTGACAATGTTTTGTAAAGTGACAGGTTGTAAATTTCATTAAATGATTTGCCCCTGACATTGGGCTCTTGACTTAGTTAAATCCTGCTGGTGTGTATTCTGTCTACTAAAACGAACATTACAGCTTGTGTTAGTCATTCACGATACCTATGGGTGTGGGAAGCCTTCTGAGCATCTTTGACTGTGTGGGGGCCCCACAAAAGCTGCTGTTGGTTGGGAGTGGGGGGAAATGCAGAGGGGAAAAAACATCCATTCTATGACTATGCACTTTATCCTAAACAGAGTTATGATATAACCCTGTCAGGTTAAAGATAGAATGAACACCAGTGAGGTACAGTAGATATAAAAAGTTTACACACCCCTATTAAAATGCCAAGTTTTTGTGATATAAAAAAAAATGAGACCACAATAAATCATTTCAAAACTTTTCCCACCTTTAATGTGACGTATAACATGTACAATTCAATTAAAAAACAAACAAATCTGTTAGGGGAAAAATATAAAAGATAAAAAAAAGTACAATAAGGTGGTTGCATAAGTTTGCACACCCTTAACTAATACTTTGTGTAAAATTAGTATTATTACAGGTTATGTTGTGTGTGTGTGTGTGTGTGTGTGCACGTGTGTGCATGTGTGTGCGTGTGTGTTGTGTGTGTGCGTGTGTGTGTGCATGCGCATGTTTGTGGTGGGGGGTGAAGTTTAAGAATTACAAGCTGACCATCATTTCTTTCATTTTCTATCACAGACATCAGTAACATTGCCATTATGCTTGTGTGTTTGTGGGGTGGGTGAAGAGCATTTAAGAACATCAAGCTGGCATTAATTTCTTTCACTTGCCATTATGACACCCTTGCACTGGCCCAGTAATCAAGGAGCCTCAATCCTCACCACTAGTACCAGTGAGGGACATGCACATTGGGAGGATGACAAGTACACACATAGTAAAGTACAATTTCCCTTAAGACCACACAGAGATCACAGTCAGTCTGGGGCTGGTTTCTCTCTCTCTCTCCATATCTCCAGTAAGACTCCCCACTGGCACAGCTATAGGGTTAAGATCTCAGCTGAGTGGTCAAGCTAAAACCTCCAGCACCCTCTCTGTCCATCCAGTGCTTTGTGCCCCTGCCCAAGTAACTGACACACACTTTGAGATTTGATTTATACACAAACACACACACACACACACACACACACACACACACACACACACACACACACACACACACATACACACACACACTCCTGGGAAAGGCTGGCACAGGTTTACTAGCTATGTCCCCTTCTGCTCAGACTAAAAGGTAGTTATCACTGCCACCATCCAGCTCTTTATCAGCTACTATAAGGCCTTTCCAAAGGGTGACCAATTCTACTGTGTAATGTTACTGTTATCCAAATGGTAAGTGTGACCAAGACTTGCAAGGCTATTTAAGAGTGGTCCATACAGTGTCACCAAATACATATGCAAGTACACTAAGAGCTTAAATATATCTAAACAAAGTAGCCACGATTAAAAGATTTAAATATATTGCATAATAAATAATAAAAGAACAAGACAATACTCAATAACACAGCACAGTGACTACAGAGTTCAGAATAACATGAAATATTTTAAAACAACAATGCAGGACAGCCTCAAATAAATGCAGAAAACATCTAAACTAATCTTTAGTATATTCCTATCTATATCTAAGAGAAATCACTTGTCACTAGTTACTTACTATTTGCAAGACGCAGGCATAAGTACTGATGAGGTGGTTGTTTCTAGGTCCAAAGACAAATACAAAATGCACAGACTCACTCTCTGAGATAGTTCTTAAATTAATAATACACATTACTGCTGGATTAGCTGGGATGACATCACTCTTTGTCACCTGCCTTCAGTTTCCAGGCTAACAGAAACAGAATTTAGCACCTCTGTGTCAGAGGTACATTTCTCTCAGACGTTTGCCTAGAACTGGAAGTCGTAAAGCAGTTGAACACTTTTACATTTGAAACCTAGTAATTATTTCTGTTTCAAGATAACAGAAAAACCTCCAACTCTAGACATTGTGTCTGCTCTGAGCTGAAACAGAGATAACAGAATTATAAAACAATTTCCACTGATTTTCTTGAGGTTTTGCAAGTTAACTCTGTATGTTCCAGTTTCTACCATTAAAACACACATCTGCACAGGCATATAGTTTACATCCATTTCTGTTCTTTCCCAGTAGGGTACATTGTGTTTAGATTCATGAAGCTCAGAAGATAACATACAGTTCAACACACACTTCTGCACCAGTAGTTTAATATACACATAACATATAGTTCTCTTAAATTTGTAAGGCAAGCATATAAATCATATTAATATTCACAAATGACATGATTATTTACAAAATTCCAGATAGCTGGGCTGGCAGTGCCACATTTCTATATAAATCATATTAATATTTTCAAGTGACATATAATTATTTATAACATTTCAGCTAGCTGGGCTGGCAGCATTTTGGGTTGTCACAACCACCACAAGTGTATACCTTGTACATGATAGGTGGCTATTTCTGGTGGACTGGCAAGAGTGGAATGTGTGTGAAAGCAACTGCTGATTACCTTTGTGGCACAGTGAGTACCATTGCCATTTCCCTTTGCTTTATTCTGGTTGAGTTCTTGGCTGTGGCTTTTCCTGTGAGGAGTCAGCATGCCCTCCATGTCACTCTGTGGATTTACCCATGTACGTGTCCTCCAGCACGACAAAGATATGCTGTAAGTGAATTAACATTCCTCTAATTTCCCTCAAACTGAGCATGCAGCATGTATGGGTGTTTTTGTGTATCTTGTGATTGACCTGGCTTGTCATGGACAGCTTGGTGTGTGTATTTATTTACATCTATATCCATATCTACATCTATCTATCTATATATAATTTTATATATATATCTATCTATATATAATTATATATATATATATATATACGTGTGTGTGTGAAAGGGGATACTGCCACGCCAGCTATATGGAATTTTGTAAATAATTTTGTGCCATTTGTGAATATCAACATGATTCATATAAGAATCTTGTGTTACAAATGTATTAGAACTGTATGTCATGTGTATATCAAACTACGTTTGTACAGACGTGTGTTGAAAAGATATTTTATAAAGTGCTTGTGCTTAAAAATGTAACCACAGAATGCCCTACTAGAATAGAACAGAAATGTACATGCACTGTTTAACTGTTTAAATGTATATTTTAGCAGTGGAAACTGGAATACAGGACGTTAACTTCAGAAAAATAACTGAAATTAAATTACTTAATAGCCACGCTATAAAAAGATGTTATCTTTCAGTTTTGGTGCAGCAAAAGACACAATGTCTAAAACTAGGGAGTGTTCTGCATTGTTTTGGAAGTCTTTTATTGTTTATGACTTCTACCTTTTGCCAAAGATATGAGGAAAATCCCTTGTCTATTTTTTACAGGAAGATGCTAAATGTTACCAGCTGCCATCAATGGTTGTTTGAGGCCTAGGAATCAGGAGTCAGATGACAAGAAATTATGTCATTCTGCAAGCTAGCCCAGCAGTACAATTTGAGATATTAATCTGGGAAGTCTCTTAGTGAGCATTCTGTATTATATCTCTGACCTGACAACAACTAGAGAAGATCCATCCACCACATCTGCCTTGCTCTGATTAAGTAAGTGTACTAGGGTCTAGTAATTCTCTTAGATATAGTCATGTATATAGCAAAGCTTTATTTAGATGTTTTTCTTTATTTATTTAAGACTGTCCTGCAATGTTGTTTTAAATATTTCCTGTGATTTTGAACTCTGATGTCACTGTAAATATATACTGAGTATTGTCTTGTTCTATTATTATTTATTATTAAGTATATTTAAACCTTTCATTGTGGCTGATCTGTGTAGAGATATTTATGTTCTGAGAGTACGTGCATATTTATTTGGTGACACTATGTACACCACTCCTAATAGCCTTGCTTTTGGTCAAACTACAATTTGTACTGACAGTAACATTACACAGTAAGATTGGACACCCTTTGTTAAGAGCCTTAAAGTAGCTGATAGGAAGTTGGCTGGTGGCAGTGATGACTAACTTATAGTCTGGGCAAAAGGGGGTATAGCTAGTAAACCTGTGCCAGCCTTTCCCAGGTGTGTATGTGTGTGTATAAATCAAACCTAAAAGAGTGTGTGTGTCAGCTAGTTGGGCAGGGACACCAGGCACTGGTTGGACAGAGAGAGTTCTGGAGGTCTTGGCTTGACCACTCAGCTGAGATCTCAACTCTATAGCTGTGCTAGTGGGGAGTTTTATTGGAGATCTGGAGAAAGAGGGGGGACCAGCCCTGGACTGACTGTGCTCTCTGTGTGTTCTTAAGGGAAATTGCACTTCATGCAGAGAGCTAAATCTGGAAATATTGTGTGTGTGTGTGTGTGTGTGTGTGTGTGTGTGTGTGTGTGTGTGTGTGTGTGTGTATACTTGTAATCCTCCCAGTGTACATCCCCCATTGTTGCCTGTGGTGAGGAGTGAGGCTCCTTGATTACCAGTCAAGTGGTGGGACATCACAACCTATGCAAAAATATCACTTGATTTTTATCTGTGTATATACAATAATGCTGGGTGCATACATAACTTTCTGTGTAGAAGTAAACAATGCAGTTAACAAGTAATTATCTTTCAAAAATAAGGCAGAAACCACATCACAGAACCTTCAGATCCCTAGAGGTTCTAGAGGCCTAGTGGCATCTACATTCCAGACTGTATAAATATATTTTGACATGGACTTAATGGTGGTATCTGTCCTCAACTACACCCACTCTAAAACAAGCCCTGCACAGTGATGTGCACAGAAGTTTGCTATAGCTCATGCAGAGGACTGGGGATGGTGTGGTCCTCATTATTTCAATTTTACTCACAATCAAATCAGTGAGCACAGCATGTCATTATAGCTTGATTGACGTGGGTGACAGTTTGGTCATTCTCTCATTTACTTACCTCACAGACCTCAGAGGTGTGCAAAGAAGGTCACTATGGCTTACGTAGGGACAGTGTACTGCCTAAGAGAAACCAGTTAGAATAGATTACTGTGATCATTATTTTTTTCACTTTCAAAAAATGAAATCACACATCAAGCACATATACAAATGGCTGCCTTTTACAGGTAGGGGTGAGGAGGCCTATTATGTATGTACATGACGCAGTTACTTGAAATACATGATTATGGCCATTTGAGCCTTTGCTTTCATGCCACTCTAACGTGATATAGAAGCATAAACATTGACTGTTTTTTTTTTCTGGGGTGGGGCAGGCAGTATTTCCAGATAGGATTCATGTATACTCTCAAACAGTTATCTTGTTAGTTTATTAGGAGCTATTATTTTGTCAGCTTTGAATATTAAGTGTTAGGCACTACTAGCATCTTTAGTGAAAGTAAACAAAACAAGACTGAATTTCTTACTCATGATTGTTGTTCAGGTTACCACCAGATGAAGAGGTTGGGAACATTTTGTAAAATACACCTCAGAACATCTATAACCTAAGTGCTTCTGGGGGGGGGGGGTGCTCAGACTAAATTCAGTTATTTCCTTCACTATTATTAATGTGTTGTCTTAGTCAATTAAGGTATATTAAATGGATTTAAAGAAAAATAAAATTTAACAGCAATCTGACAAATTAATCTGACAAAATAATAACTCACAATAAATTAACAAGATACCTGTTTGAATTTCTTTAATTCTTTCCTTAGTCATAATGTTTGACCAGGTCATCATTGGATGAAAAAAACCCCTCTAAAATCCACTTGAAGCATGTAAAACCATGGCTTCTGGAAAAAGCTGAAAAGTAAGGCAAAATGTGAGAAAACAAAAAAAATGTGTATGGAGTAAACCTGGGATGGTGGAAAAACAAGGGGAAGCACTTGAGGGTCTGCGTGTGAGTGTGTGTGTGTGTGTGTGTGTGTGTGTGTGTGTGTGTGTGTGTGTGTGTGTGTGTGTGTGTGTGTGTGTGTGTGTGAGTGTGTGTGTCTGTGTGTCTATGTAGTGGGGTGAACCTATAGACAATCGGGAGCATCATGGAGGCCTTTGCCTACAGCTCCATTTCACGTAAGGAGGGTAGTTGTAATGTAATGTCATTGCAACTAAATGCCAGTCACTGTGAATGTTCCTCTGTTTGATAGGCTAACATGATGTGTTACATAGGCCGCTCATAATGTAAGTGCATTGTAGCTATAGTTCAATCTATGCATTCTACTTCTAAAACTTTGCTGTAGAACTAAAAGTTTGCTTAGGTAGGGTAACAGTGATAGGGTGATACTTAGACTGGAAGTGTCCGGAGGATCCCAACTTACCACTTGCTGGGAGCCTCCAAATGCTAACACCATCCCCAACTTAACACTTGCTGAGAGCCTCCAAAATGCTAACACCATCCCTATTTTCTTATATGTTTAACTTTTTAGCGGTCTACTTCTTGTGCTTTTTTGCTTAGGCTCTATTTTTAGAAACTGCAATTAGTGAGCCAAAAAACAAATGGTGCCTTGTTGAAAAGTTTTTACTCACAGAATATGGATTTTATGCACAGCTCTTAAAAAAAAGCAAAAACAAAACAAAAAAAACACACAAAACATTTGACAGAGAAAAATAGCATCTGTAATATTTAATAGCCAAGTAGATACTAGTTTTTTTTTGGCACAGACACAGGCCGCAACAAACAGTACATAAAAAAACAAAAAAAAAAACAGGGCAGTGCATTGTTAGGTCTTCCACAGCAGAAAAATCATGGAGGAACACTAAAGGGCCATTCCCTGTAATGGAGCTCTGGACGTCTGCACTGTAACTTCCAATATGCAGAGCCAAATCTTCCAGATAAAGTCAAATTATGTTGTCACATTTCAAACAAATGCTCATATCTGTGGAAGCATAGATGTTACTAAAAAGTGTAAATGTCAAACTCTTCATAAGCTATTTTCACATTGGTAGTATTTTTAGTTTATAAGTCTTAAACTAAATTTTATATGTCACAGTAAACAAGTTAACTATGGAGTTTGTAATATTTTCTAAACAATTTATAATATTTCAGCAACCACTCCAGTTGCACACATACTATCAGCAGCATTTTAGTCATCCAACTGAGAGTTTTCATACAAGGCTAAGTAGTCCTGTCTGTGTTCATTGGTCATTGAGATATTTAGGAAAAACATGAAATTTATGACAATATAAATAAGTACTGGTAGTAAAGCCCAATGGACACATAGTCCCCTTTTCAGTACTAGGCATGGTTATTTTGCTCTGAGTCCCATAGAAGGCAAGTGGAGTTTGTAAGAACCATACCCAGGACTACTGTAGAGTCCAGGTACAGGAGCACATAGTCTGAATGTCTGTACCAAACTGAAACCCTTAAATGGAAATGGCTTTGGTGTGTTTTGAACCGTGAATGACTATATGCAAGGCGTATGCTCTAACCGCTACATTATCGCACTAACAACAATTAATATCTTTTTACCTGCACTAGACAGAGGTCATTTATCAATACAGTTAAGTTTGCCATTGTGTAAGCTGTAAGTTGAAATCTTTTAGCACTTTGTATGTGGCATGGTTTTGAAATTACTGATGCAAATATGAAGGAGTAGTATTTGATGCCTAAAGGCATCAGTAGGATGTAACTGCAGAAGCACCTGGAGGTGTCACTCGGTTGTAATGAGTTAAATAATCTCCTTGTATAATAGCAAATGCACTATTATTTAGCAATAACCTATGCCTGGATGTGGGTACACAGGATTTACCCACGGTTCGCTTTGTTTGATAACAAGGGCTTCACCCTCATGACCAAACCACACTAACAGTGGATGAATCCTGAACTAACCACACCCAGGCATTGGTTATTGCTACATAGTAATGCATCTGTGAATGCAATGTTTTTCAATAACCTTGCATTTTAAATTGGAAGAATACTGACTATATTATAATGCGGTCAAACTTTTAATTGCCTGACTTGTTTTTTTCAAAAGGTAGGGGGATTGACTGTACTCACAGAGCATTAAACCACATCATACAGTTATTTGGAATATATTTAAGAGTTATGGTATATCTTTACTTAATTTACTTTACCCTCCCCTATTTTCATCTAATTAGTATGCATTATTATTGCTGTTTTCTCTGTTTTTCTTGCATTGAATAAATGGACTATTGCCTAATGAATGATGCCGTGGAACTCACTGGTTCAAAATTCTGCTGAAAAGGATTGTCTCCAGGTATTTTATTTAGAAAGAGAGGCAACACACCTGTGACAGCCTGAGCCTCAGTTAAAATGACTGTCATGGAATTCAAGACATCTTTCACTGATGAGAAATTTAAGCTACAGGAATGCAGTGATACTGCCAGAAAGGAAAAGTTGTAAAAGAAATCTGTGAACTCTGCCTTGTTATCCTAGTATATTTTTTTATTTGTAAGAAAATCACAATGACAGAAACATTTGATCTGATGTTGTCAATCTTCACTCAATCTTTGACAGTGTGTTTAGTTCTGAGCCTCGGAACCAAGATGACCATTTACTTTAGCTCGCCCTCTCCAAACCCTTGAGCCAGGCTCTACTCATAATGCTCCTCTCAGAAATTACTCCAGATCTCATTTGCTACTTCACAGACCAGATGCGTTCATTCATTCTCTCGAGCATTGGCTTAGTTTTTGTGGTGTTTTCTTCTCTCTATCTAGGTAACCCAGTTTCTAAAGTTACCCTAGTCAAGTGGCTTACAGACTGCATCACATTCTAAGGGGCTCCAACTCCCAAAAACAGTTCAAACCCATTCTACAAGAGCAGTAGCTACGTCAGCAGTCTTTCATGCCAGATTTTCTTTAGAACACATTTGTGCAGCAGCAACTTGGTCTTCTCATCATACCTTTATCACTCATTACAAATTGGATCAGGTCTCAAGGGGACGAGCATCCTTTGGCTCTATGGTGCTGAGGAATATTCTTCCATGAGACCTCCCAAGGCTAAAGTAGCTGAGGACTCTGTCCCACTGTCAAGGATTAGGTGAAGATTGACAACATCAGATAAAGAAGTTACGTCTTACCATAATGTTCCATCTGTGTTGTCGATCTTCACCAATTCTTGACATCACCATCTTCCGTCCCCCTTCCTGAGACTCTTAGTAGAGCAAACTTAGCCCTTGACTAGTTTACCTGTAAGAACGCATATTTGGCCTTGGTTAGCTTAACTATCATGTATCTATGACCTTTCATGTCTATCTGCCACTCTTGGGAAAACTTGATCTGTGGTAATTTCTGAGAGGAGCATTATTGGTAGAGCCTGGCTCGAGAGTTTAGAGAGCGTGAGCTAAAGTAAACAGCCATCTCAGTTCTGAGGCTTGGAACCAAACCCACTGTCAAGGATTGGTGAAGATCAACAACACAGATGAAACATTATGATAAGACATAACTTCTTTTTTTTCTTATTGCAGGTGTTATTTGGATTATTTGTAAGTTTATGATCAGATTAATTTTTCTCATTCAAGAGAAAGACAGCAATAATATGTGAAGATGTGTTTGCATTATGGCAAAGGAATACTCATGGATTATAGTACTAGACAAAGGAATATGGATTTTCATTTTTAGTTTGGCATACAGTTTTGGATAAGGATGAACAATTAATGGTTTACTATCATAATTTTGAAAATGTTTTTTATGAGTAATTACATACTCGAAATACATTGTCGAAATTGACGATAGCGACAGATCAAAATAACGAAGCAAAAAAAAAAGTCAACAATTTGAAATCGAATTGTTGACATTTGTCGAACTTACCTCGACATTTGTTGCCATTCAACACATATTTTTCAGGGGGGGGCTAGCTCCCCTGCACCACCCCCACACCCCCTGCTATTTATATATACAAACTCCGAGACTGCACTACAGTGAGGGAAAGGGTACATTTTCTAATCCTCACTATAATGCAATCTTCATCCAAAATGTTGAATTCACAACAGTGAATGCTAGTGTGCATTCGCTGTTGTGACCTCAACATTTTTTTTCAGCAGTATGAAATCTTGGGATGTGACTTTCAACAATTTTTGAACGCTCATTGCAGGTACAACATTTTGATGGTAATCCACAATTAATGCAGAGTCATATGCACTTTATCCAGTGAGAAGTCCTTTATTTGGGTAGTATGAAAAGTCATGTAGTCGATTGAGCTGATTATATAGGGATGACCTTTCAAAAGTTTCTCTACCGTAATCCCTGAAAAGTCCTCTGACATAATCTTCTCTATGGTAATTGATGCAAAACACATATTCTACTATTGTATAAGTTCTCTCGTTCATTATCAAAGATGCAACTACATTATCACTAGATGAAGAACCAGCATATTTTTTGACTATGTTATGTCTGAACTGCTAAGAGAACATGTGCCACCTTGGTCATAGGCAGAGCATTATCCCCCTATGCTACCAGAGTTGGTGGCTCCAAAACCTGCATTAACTGTTTTTCTTGTGCTTGATTAATTTGGACATAAATAATGTGACATAGTCCTGGGTCTTGCCACAGTAGTTTTTAAATTATGTAAATAAAGTTGTTGCTTTAATAAAATGGTGCTCTCAGCATACCTGCATGGCTGCATTAGCCAGTAAACTCAATCAATTAATGACACCTGATTTGTGATGTATAGATAAGGAGGTTCTAACACTACAGAGTCAAAGAAGTTTGTAATGGAGATGGACTGTTTTCCTGGAATAAGGAGTCTGAGAGGTGGGCCTGCAATAGAGAAGGAATCATCATAATCATCATCATCATCAACAAACACCTTTTTCCATTTTTTACATGCGGTAGGGATGTTGTGTTAACTGTCACCATCTCTCTCAATTCACTGCTACACTCCTGCTTTCTTTGATACTCATGCCTGACTCTTGCAGATCTTCTCTAACACAGTCCATCCACCTCTTTACTGGACACCCTGGTTTCCTCTTGCCTTCTTCCTGTCTGTCCCAAATCTTCTTCACCAGCTTGTCTTCAGCTTTTTTGCACATGTGCCTGAACCACTGTAATCTATTCTCTTTGATTTTTTTCTACAGTTGGAGCTACTTTGGCTTCTGCTCTTATGTCCTCATTTCTTCATCTGTCCCACACTGTGCCTCCTACCACCCATCTCACACACTTCATTTCCATTACCTCTAGCTTCCTCCTCAGCTCTGCCTTTACTGCCTAAGTTTCTGTATCATACAGTAGTACTGGCCTCACCAACCACTGTTTTATACACCTTACTTTTCAGCTTCTTTGGCATTCTTCTGTCATATACTACACTGGACAGTCTCTGCCAGTTAGTTGCAGCCCCTCTGATTCTAGCTTTGACCTCTTCATTTAGACTTCTCTTCTCCTCAACCACACCTCCCAGACACTTGAAGCTGTTAACCTGTTACACTATCTTTCCTTCTATCTCATTTCTCAGTTTCTTCTGATTTCCATAGTTTTTGCTATTACCACTTTCTTATCTGTACTTAGTTTCATCTCATGTGCCTTCAGATTTGCATCCCATTTTCCTATCCTTTGCTGAAGTTCTAGCTCAGAGTCGGCCTGTACTGCCACATCATCTGCATACAGCAACTTTGTTGATCTGTCCCTTCCAACCTGTTTGCTAATGTAGTCCATCACCAGTATGAATAGCAGTGGGCTCAAAGATGAACCCTGATGTACACCCACTCTCACTGGGAACCTCTCTGTGAGGCCGAACACTGTTTGTACTTGAGTCATTGGGTCCTTGTACATAGCTTGTACTAATTCTATCAATGTTTCTGGGACTTCAAACCACCGCAGTACTGCCCAGATCAGCTTTATTGGGACCTTGTCATATGCTTTCTCTAAGACTAGGAATGCCCAGCTGGACTCTTTCTTCATCTCTAGATTCTTCTCAACTGTCTCACTACAAACATTGGGCCACTTGTGCTGCATTCTGATCTGAATCTGAACTGCCCATCTCCCATCTTACTTTCTACTAGTCTGTGTATCAATGTAACAGTCATCCTCTCCAGAACTTTCATGCAGTGTGACAGGAGTTTGGTACCTCTGTACTGCCCACAGTTCTGGATGTCCTCTTTGTTCTTGAACACTGGCACTAGTGTGCTTATTCTCCAGTCATCTGGGATACACCTTTCTCTCCACACTGCTATGGGTACTCTGACGAGCCATTTCTCACCTATCTCACGCATCTTTATCATATCTGCTGTGACCTCATCTAAGCCTGCTTCTTTCCCTATAAAATATTCATGGAGGGACCTGAAAATCTTCATGAAAAGTCAATCCAGGGGAATCTAAGCAAAAGAGATTTTGGCTGAGAGCACTTGTATGCAGTGGATGTAATTCTTGTCTCACTGAAGCATAAGGGAATTATTGGATTTGTACCTAAGAGTGACTGTTAGTCCTTATTTTATGGGGGACTATTGCACTTCGAAACTAAAGGTACTGAGAATTGGACAAGTAGTCTTGTATGTATTTCAGTTTCAATTAAGAAAATGTATTTGGTGCAAAAGCTATTGCCAAGATTTCAGCCAACTATGTTGGAAAAAATTCTGCACTACTGCCTTTAAGTTTTGGTTCTGCACTATAACTGTGTATGTTTTACAGAACTCTGGACTTCAGTGCATTTAATAGGCCACAACAAAAAATAATAGTTTCAAGTGTTCTCACCAAGAACTCATGGTGGTGCATCAGTTAGCATTGCTGCCTCACAGCAACAGGTTCTCTGGTTCAATCCTCAGGGGTGTCTTCTCTGCGGAGTCTGCATGTCCTCCCTGTTGTCGTGTGGGTTTCCTCTGGGTGCTCTGGTTTCCTTCCACATCCCAAAGACATGTTGTAGGTGGATTGGACACTCTAAGTTGGCCCTAGGCATGAGTGCATGTGTGTGCATGCCTTCTGTGGAAGGTTGGGCGCTGGGCTGGCAACTCGACATTGTAAAACGCCACTCAATCATGAGTGGACAGGTGATCCGCTGTGTCGACCCCTAACCAGGAAAAGAAGAAGTGGCAGTGTTATGGGAAGATGTTTATTAAGGTAAAATTTAGGGTTAGTGTTGGGGGAAGGGGCAGCGTTAAGGTTAGGGTTAGAATCCATTAACATCCATTACTAAGAGGGGCAGGGGGACTGCACCAATTCCCAGAAGCTTTGGTTTATTACTTGCTTCCAGTTGCTGATTAAGCTGAGGCTTCAGTGTGTAGGCTGAGGTAAATTAAAAGCTGAAAAAAGGGAAGGGGTAGTCAGGAACTATAAAGGTGATTGTCAGTTAAACTTCAGGTGATTAATATTTTGTTTTGGAGTGGAGGCAAAAAATTATAAATTGACGCTCGGAGCTATTGTTGATTGAGGTAAAAGAAGTTGACCTATTTTAATTTCTCATGTGTTGTTTACTGTGCCTGGGCCTTTTGCTGTTTACTGGAGAATGATGCTTCAGCTGTTGTGTTATGGAGATGTACTTGAGTGTTTTCTATTGCAGATGTGTGTGGTTGATAGAAGGGGTCTGATGTCCTGGTTGGCTGTGGATTGGTAGTGAACGGGTATGTGATCCTTTTAAAGAAGCTATAAATGGAGAAATGGCAGATGTGCAGGGGAGGATGGACCTTGTTTTATAATTATTTTTTTAATTAATAATGAGAAATATTTTATACATTTTCTTTGAGATATACACTGACAACTGCTGTACTGATGTAAAATAAAACTTCTAATCTCTGTTCCTTATATAAACACATTTCATTATTACACATTGATAAGTTATTTATTTCACTTTATTGAATGTATAGAAATGAATTCTGCTGACTTTAATAAAGCTCATGCAGACTTTAAAAAACAAATACAAGTTAATAATATTAAATGTTTGACAATAATAGACTTATTGGCTAGTATGTTATACATGGAGAAGGCTTTTGGTTCCTTATTTTGACCACATTTCTTTAAAGTGTTAGAAATATATATTTTTGCAGATGTGTTTATTAGGCTAGTAATTATGCTATCTATAATTCTAAATCGTATGTTGAAATAGGTGCACACCAATCACAAGCATTAAATATAAAGAAAGGAACAAACATGATTGTCTTCTTTCTTCCATCTTATAGGTGCTAATAATCAAACCCCAGCACTACACATTACCTCACCAAAAA